>NC_142214.1:910000-1225000 GCF_049639895.1 Pseudopodoces humilis | reverse complement strand
ACCCGTGTAATTAACAGGGAGCCTCTGCCCGTGGGGGCTGCGGGGGAGATCCTGCCAAGGTGGCTGTGCTCCCCTGTGCTCTGTTTGCCTCTTCAGGGTCTGGTCTGTCTTCATCCCACTGATGTGTTTGGTGATCCTGGCAGGACTTGTTTTCCTACCTTTGCAGGGGTTTGTGATGCCCAGGGTGCCTCTCAATACACCAGAGCACAGCCTGGCAGCCCAGGAATCAACAGAAACCTTTTGTGCAGAACAAAACCAGAATTTGGCTGTTGGATCCAAGACTTTCATCAGCCATGTCTTTCACATCAGCTACAAGATAAAGCTCTAGTCAGGCACTTCATGTGTGATCTTGGGGTTTTTATTCTTTACCCTCCTAAAGCCTCAACCACACCTTTTCTGCTGACCTAGAACCGAATTTCAAGGATAGCAAGGGACACCCAACGGATTTGTTTTTATTTAGGATGGGTTCAAATCCAGAAACTTTGAGATTACAGGAACTTTACATGGGTTAAGCTCTGAAAACGCATTTTGTGAACGAGATCTCACTGGAATCTTCTCTAGATTCTCCTCAGCTATTCCTGAATTCAAACCTGCGTGTCCTGGGCTTGGAGAAATGCTCTTCACTGTGGCTGCTAGAAGGGGGAATAGCCAGACAAAGAGCAGAAGCTGGCAGCACCTGGCTTTCCCAAGGGTTTATTTGTCAGCATGCTTCTGTTTCCCCAGCACTGATGTTTTATTTGCATTTACAAAAGGATAGAAGAATAGAAGTTATGCAGATCTAGGTTTATTTAAAGGCTATGACTGAAATATTGAATTGATAAGGTCTTATCAGCATTTCCATCACCACAGTATCTGATCATTCCCTTCCTGCTGCCATCACACAGTACAGAATCAAGGAGTTGTTCTCTGAAATAGAAGTGAGCAATTTTATATTAGAAAATTGCTTGTTTATGCAATAGTCAAAATCTGGAATTAGCTGAAACAAATGGTCATGAAGGCAAATAAATGAGGTTTTTTTTACAGCTGTGTCCAGCCTAGGATAACTACAGGAATAAAATAGTGCAGGTGACCAGGGGTCAAGGTGGAATTCATGGTTATCCATGAGCTGTAGAGCACTGTCTGGCTCTGCCTGCGTATGATAGATGTTTGGTGAGTTTGGTTTTGCCTTTTCCAGATCCCTGTGTCCATAAAAATCAGTGACTGGGTGCTACCTGTGGCAGCTGTTCATGTGCTGGCTCCTGCAGCTTGAGGGGCTTTGAGGCTGAAGCAGGAGGAGGGGGAAGGACAGGGGAAATTATCTTTGTTTTTCCTGGTAGCTGTTTTCCTGTTTGACTAACGCAGACCCATACATCAAAGTGGCACAGCTGTGGTCCCCAGATCATGTGTGCTGTGCTTGAGAGCTCTGAGCGATGCTCAGGGAGGTCCAGGATGAGCACCCCGAGTCTCTGAGCATCTCAGAGGTGTTTGGAGGAGGAAACAGGATGGAGAAGAGTTTCATATCAGCCTCTGAAGTTCCACTTCCAACAGCTGAATGAGCTTACTTGATTTTATTTCCCTCTGTCTCTTCCTCCCCCACGGATCCCTCGTGCCCCCAGTATTGCAGTAGCTCTGGGAAAGGCAGCCTGGTCAAACAATCAGCAGAAGCTCCAGAGACTGAGAGGTACAAAAGGGGCATTGAACTGTCTGGGTTCTTTGGAAGGGACTGTCTTAGTTCCAGATTAAAACCTGCCAAATGCTCCCCACTGTTTTACACGCTGGCTGAAGCAGCTTTCTGCACACCTTTGGCTATCTTTGTTTTGGATCTGTAGCTGAATCCCTTCAGCTGTTGAGTTTAGTAAAAAGGGAGAAGTTGCTGAAGAGCTGGTAACTCCATTTAACCTTGTGTGAGATCAAGGCTGCAGGGTGTCCCAAAGCACCTAGATTGTCCTTCAGATACTGATAATGTTAGGAAAATAGGATTTTCATTAACTGCAGCCGCTGATTTTTCTTTTCAAGAGAGAAGCCTTTTTCGTGCTGTGTCATTGTTATTATTAAAGGTTTGACTGTCCTGCACAGTGTATGGCAATAATGTCTCAGTGGAGAAAGACTCTGCTTTTCTGCTGCCGTATCACTGTGCTCATCCAAGAATTTTTTTTTTCCTTTCTACCTCCTGTTCTTTTGCCATTGCTTGCCAGTATTCATAAATATTCCTTATCAGCTGAACCTCTCTAAATTTCCCTGGCAGAATGTGCCTTTCTTTTCCAAAGGTCTCTATTTAATATGAACTGCTCTCCAATCATTTCTAGCACCTGTTCTCTGGTTACATGGTGCATCAACAGCAATTTTAGAATTCTTCAGCAGCGTGACAGCTTGAAATTGTCATTTCTTTATGAACACTAGATGCAGTGAAATCATGTTAGTGCAGTTGTCATTTTCCTTTGTACTCAAACATTGGATGGGTTTTTGTGAGTTGAGATGGGTGGTGAACAGTTTTTCAGGAAATGAGAAGGGGTCTTTAGCCCAGGGTGTTTTTCAATGGTTATCCATAGCAAGGAGAATGCTTTTTGAAGTGGTAGATATGGACACTTCAGCTTAGGACACAGATGATGCTGCCACATGAAGGACTTTTTGAAGCACTTAACTCCATTTATAATAAGTGGAATAATATTATCTTTACTAGCAGGGATTGAAAACAAATAGTGTGTTGGGCGATTTTTTTCGGTCTAATGTATAGAGCACTAAGGAGAGAGAAATTTTTAGCTCAAAACTGTAATGAAGTTAGAAAATACGGGATATTTAGCACAGGTAACATTCAAATAATGTTATTGTTTAAATATTCACATTAGGAGTAGGTTCATGCGGGTGAAGTGTCTGTGTCCTCATGTGCAGTTCCAGGGTCAGTATCTGCCAGCATCTCCAGTGGCTCAAAGCTTCAGGTATTGATTTCATTTCCAAATGTTCATTGGTACATTCTAGACAGTGCTGGGAGTGGCTTTGTTTGATTTCAGCTGTTTGTATCAGTAGTTGGGTTCCCCCAAATTGTCCAAGCACAGTCATATAAGAACTGCAGAATATCAGTTTAGATTGACTGCTGGGCAGGCCCTGTCACTCTGAGCACTTTATGTATGAATTAATACCCCTCTCAGTCTGTTTGGCTGTCTCCAGCACAGCCAAATAGAGCCCAAAAATACCCTAAAAAAACATTTCTTCATTTTCTTAAGAAGACAGTTCAGCTCTTTATTGGTAAACCCTCACACTTGGGTTGTAGGGGGGCTTTTGCAAGGATGGTAATGAGAGACAAATAATTCCTGGTGTTTCCAGTGGAATTACTCTGCCTCTGGCCCTCTCCTGACTCCTCTGACATGCATGACTGACACAGTCAATACTCATACTCACAAAAATCCTAAATAACCATCTCTTTTCCTGGCCTGTCATGCAGCTTCTCGAGCTATCACTTTGAAATGGTGGCTGCTGTTTTGCCACTATCTGAATTCTGCCATCTTCATGGCTGATCCTATCATCCACTTCCCTCCCTTTATCTGCACACTGTTGATCCAGTTGCTCCTCACTGTCTGTCTTCTAAATGTTAACACTGACATTTGCAATGGCTCCTTTTCCTTTGCTCTGCTCTCTTCTTATCTTACCCTGGAATCTCTGGATTAATTATGCTCCTCCAATCTCATCTCCTTTGCTACCCCTGCAGATGTGCAGACATTGTCTTGCTTCCAGTTCAGTCCTTTTGTTCCTGCTCCTTCCGTGGATTCCTCGGTGCTGTTCATCACTGGAAATTGTCTTCTCCTTCTTACAACCTTCTGTTGTGCAATTTCACATGATCTATTCATCCCTCTTCCTAAAATGACCTTTATTTCCTTAACTTGACTGTCTCTGAGATAATTAGTTCATATCTGGAATGATCTTTCTTTCTTTCCTGTCTACTGAGTAACTTCTCTGTTTTCATTAAGTTCTGCCAGAAATCCTGCCTAGAAAATCAGGTCCACAGAAATCAGTAAAGAAACTCAATTGACTTCAGGATTTTACAGCAAGTCTCAAGCAGTTTTTTTGCCTTTCCCTGATCAATAGCCCAAATAGTGTCACTTAAACTGTTCTCCATTATCAAATCATCCTTTTTCTTTTTTTCTGTTTGCACTAAATTATAAGGTCTTTGAGGATGGTTTCTGTTTCAGTCTATTCATGTATAATAAAGACACAGTGGTAAATAAATTTTATCTCATCATAGAAATGCTCTTTGAACACTGAGGAAGAAATTATTTCATTTTGTTGTTTTAACATTTAAATGGACACAAACTGGAAAGAATGAGGAACAGAAAGAAAATATACATGATTGAACATTAATATTTTACTGTAAAAGAATTAAATATCCTAAGGAAATAATGAAAACTTCTTCCAGATGATAGTTAAAGTTTGATGAAATAATAATAAAAAATTTAATCTTCCAGTTGAATGGAAAAACTCCATATGTTGTTAAATGTGCTTAAATTTGAATTCAATTTTGTTGGTTTTTCTGTCTCAGCCAACTGCTGAATGCAGAGATCAGTTTGCTACAGATAAAGACCAGGCCACCCCTTGTTTGTGTGATCATCTGTAACTTTTATCACACAGTTTTTCTTTTGGATCCTCCTGCCATCCAAATCCTTGAGGGCAAGTCAGAAGTAAGTGGCTGAAGAGAGAAAATCCATGTGTGATAAGCACTTGTTTGTTCACAGAACATATTGTATGTAAACACTTAGAGATTAAATACTGATTCCTTCTGAAAAATAAACCAGTGCATTTAGGACCATTGTAAGCGTGGAACAGACACCTTATGGATCTTGGAGCATTGTTTTATATCTTATTTGTATTTTTCCATCTGCCAGTGCAGCTGTGACAGTGGAGCTGAGTGTCATTCTTGCACTTTGTGTTCTGCATCTGCTCCATAGCAGTTTATCTCCAACCCTTTTGTTCTGTGCCATTCCTCACTCTGTCTGTTCTGCACACTCTTGATCTTTCTTCTGTTTATCATTCCTTGCTCTCCAGTACAGTATCATGTACAGCACCCTTGCAACTTCCCTCTTCACATATGCTGAGACTGTTAAACTGTCTTCTTGAAATCCTTTGTAACAGATTCATTTCATGCCCTACACCTTTTATTAAAACTTACCTTTTATTTCTGTTTTCTTGAAGCTGTCATTATTCCTTCTAACAAGCACATTTTTATAGCTAGTACAATTTCACTTCGTCTGGCACCCAGGTCGTTCCCTCTGTGTCCACCATCATCAAATCTGTCCGTGAGTAGTCACGGCAAATGAATAATAAATGTTCCTTCAGAAGAAATTTCTCATCTGCCTACCCTTTTGTTTTGCATAAACTGGCAATGTCCCCTGAAATATCCTTTCACTTTATGTGCAAGGCCTGATTGTTGTAACGTTCCTGCAAATCTCTGATGTGCTGAGTTGGTGTCGTAACTCCTGTGTTCCAGCCCGATGTGATGGTCTCTGTGCCAGCCACAGCTTTGTTTTCCCACTCTGTCTCCCAACAGTCTGTTCCTTACCTGGGATGTGTTCCTCACCTGGGATGTGTTCCCATCCTGGGATGTGTTCCCATCCTGGGATGTGTTCCTCACCTGGGATGTGTTCCTTACCTGGGATGTGTTCCTTACCTGGGATGTGTTCCCATCCTGGGATGTGTTCCTCACCTGGGGTGTGTTCCTCACCTGGGATGTGTTCCCATCCTGGGATGTGTTCCTCACCTGGGATGTGTTCCTTACCTGGGATGTGTTCCTTACCTGGGATGTGTTCCTCACCTGGGATGTGTTCCTCACCTGGGATGTGTTCCTCACCTGGGATGTGTTCCCATCCTGGGATGTGTTCCTCACCTGGGATGTGTTCCTTACCTGGGGTGTGTTCCTTACCTGGGGTGTGTTCCTCACCTGGGATGTGTTCCTCACCTGGGATGTGTTCCTCACCTGGGATGTGTTCCTTACCTGGGATGTGTTTCCATCCTGGGATGTGTTCCTCACCTGGGATGTGTTCCCATCCTGGGATGTGTTCCTTACCTGGGATGTGTTCCCATCCTGGGATGTGTTCCTCACCTGGGATGTGTTCCTTACCTGGGATGTGTTCCTTACCTGGGATGTGTTCCTTACCTGGGGTGTGTTCCTCACCTGGGATGTGTTCCCATCCTGGGATGTGTTCCTTACCTGGGATGTGTTCCCATCCTGGGATGTGTTCCTTACCTGGGGTGTGTTCCTCACCTGGGATGTGTTCCCATCCTGGGATGTGTTCCTTACCTGGGGTGTGTTCCTCACCTGGGATGTGTTCCCATCCTGGGATGTGTTCCCAACCATCCCGTTCCTGTGATCAGACACTCACAGAACAGCTTGTCTTTAGGAGTTCCCCCTGTGTCTGGCCTGAGCTGCTCCCAGGTTCTGCTGGTGGTGCTGGCAGCAGAGCTTTAGCTCTGTTCTAGCTTGGATTCAGAGGAGCAAAGTCCCCTTTTCCAGGGAGGGAAACACCAGGAGGACACAGGCAGGAGGACACCAAAGGCACCAGAAGAGCTGCTCTGGATGGCACTGGGCAATGCCAAAGATCCAGGAGAATTAAAAAAGCTGGGCAGGGCCTTGGGTTTTGGGCTTTGAAGAGAGAGGCAGCTCCTTAAGCGTTCAGCAGGCAAAGCGGGAGATCGCTTTCTGCTCATTTATGCGTGAGGTATCTCTGTACATCTCTGCAAAGGAATCTTCTAAGAAAATAATGCATGTGGCAAAAAGCCAGCCAGGGGAGCAGCTAGAGGAAAAGTAACTGAAGTGCTTTGATTCCAGGCATGAATATTCTAAGCAGACAGATACATGTCAACTTTACCTGCTACCTTTAGCACACGCATTTTGTTTAAGCTCGGTACTGAGCAGAAAACATTAGATGCTTTTGACACTCCTGCTGCCCACATTACTTTTAACAACTCATCTGTGGGAGCTTTTTCAGAGCCTAGGGGTGTTGTACTTCAGCGTGTTCATTCTTCTCAACTTCTCCTGTTTTGTTTTGGTTTTTTTTTAAACAAGTTTAATGAAACACATATTTAATTAGCAACACGCTATTGAATAAATACAAACAGATTTGCCCCTGAACACAGCGCTGTTGAAGAAGAATATCAGTGTGAATTTTAAAAATTAAAGCCAACGTTACGAAAGGCAAATATGTTGAATAAATAATGGCTGCTGCCATTTACAAAGCACACAAACCAAGAAGGGAACCTCCCTTGTTAAAAACGAGAAGATGGGGGGAAAAAACCCAGAAAAGCTGAAAGCATTTGCAATAGAATTTTATTTCTTTCTCTTTCATTCCGTTCCTGTGGGACATGGTCGAGTTCTTCTCATTACCCTTGCGGATGAGGAACCTGCAGTACAGAGGATGAGAGCTTGGGTGCTGATGGCAGAGGAGGAAGAGGCAGAGCTGCTCCTCTCCCAGCTCAGGCCACGATGCTGCCTTCACTTGGGCAGATGTTTCTGTTCTTAGGGTGGCTGTTTAGACATTTCAGAATCTTTGAGACTTTTTGGTGAAGCAGAAAGTACAGGCTGAAGCTATTTTTGTATCGCATTAATATCTTTGTTCCTTTTATTTTCACTTATTTTCAGTATGTTCTGTTCCTGTTCTGTCTGTAGTGACACTGTGCACTGAAGGGTGTTTGATTTTTAGGTATGACTAAGTTTCAGTGGTAGATCAGAAAAATTCTTCACAGGGCCAAATTTGGAGGTATTTTATCAAATAAAACCAGTCCTGTACACTCAACACAGATAAAACAATTATCGCTCTGCAACATAGAGGCTCCAGTTTCTAAAGAATTGTAGAAAATTCCAGAGGTAAACATGCAACAGAAGTATCAACTGTTTGCTAAGATTTATAGGAGTAATTTGTTATCACACCTATTTTCTGCTACAATACTGAGGTTGGGAGCAGTGATAAATGCATAATTCAGGGGCTTGCATAATGCACCCTTAAGTATTTAAAGATATTCCAGTAGGATCCTGACCATCCATTTCTAAGTTCTTAGTCAAACTGTGTATTTCAAATCACCTTTATTTTTTTAAAAATCTTGAATTTTAAAAAGGTTCCTTTTCAGTATAATTATGATCTGTACTCTGCCAGCTTGTGTCTAACCAAACTCTTTGCCTTGGGGATTTGAGGACGTTGAATAAGTAGTGCTGTGGAGCAGCAACACATTTTCTCTTAAGATTCAAACACAGAAATAAAGAACAAACTAATGATCAAGAGGTAGTCTCACACAGACCTCGAGTATTCTGTAATGATATACAGACATATTTCTGCTTTTCAAAACAAAAATATACCCAAGACTGAACCCAGCACTTGTCTTAAAAGCACTGTTTATTATTCACTGTTAACAGATAAATGAAAAGCTGTGCTTGTACCAGGTACACGTCTCATACATTCAAGCATATATTCAGTATTTATTCCCATCACCCACTTTCATCTGTGTGAGCAGGAGAAGCTTTCCATGACAAGTTAGGGATCAGGAAGAGCCAGCAGAGGTTGTTCACACAGCAATGTTACAGAGCACAGCCAGTGTGGGCTGAGCCGTGCACTGCCACCCTGCAGCCACACATGGAGCCCCAGGCTGCAGTGCTCTACCTGCAATGCTTTACCTGTTCTACCTGCAGTGCTCTACCTGCAGTGCTTTACCTGTTCTACCTGCAGTGCTCTACCTGCAATGCTTTACCTGTTCTACCTGCAGTGCTCTACCTGCAGTGCTCTACCTGCAATGCTTTACCTGCAGTGCTTTACCTGCAGTGCTCCACCTGCAGTGCTCTACCTACAGTGCTTTACCTGCAGTGCTTTACCTGTTCTACCTGCAGTGCTCTACCTGCAATGCTTTACCTGCAATGCTTTACCTGCAGTGCTTTACCTGCAGTGCTTTACCTGCAGTGCTTTACCTGCAATGTTTTACCTGCAGTGCTCTACCTGCAGTGCTCTACCTGCAGTGCTTTACCTGCAGTGCTTTACCTGCAGTGCTCTACCTGCAGTGCTTTACCTGCAGTGCTCTACCTGCAGTGCTTTACCTGTTCTACCTGCAGTGCTCTACCTGCAGTGCTTTACCTGCAGTGCTTTACCTGTTCTACCTGCAGTGCTCTACCTGCAGTGCTCTACCTGCAGTGCTCTACCTGTTCTACCTGCAGTGCTTTACCTGCAGTGCTTTACCTGTTCTATCCTGATTCCAACCTGCCCCCTTTTCCTTCTTCTTGCCCTGCTTTATGTGTGAGCACGACGTCCCCTGCTCTGGGATGTCCCTTGGGCCAGCTGTGCTGGCTCTGTCCCTCCAGCCCCCCAGGCACAGAAAAGGCCTTGGCTCTGTGTGAGCACTGCTCAGGGATGGCAAAAACATCCCAGAGTTACCAACACCTGCCAGCACAAATCCAAAGCACTGCCCCACAATGGCTGCTCTGAAAAAATTAACTTTATCACAGGCAAAAGCAGCACAACACCTCCAGGCTTTATTCCCTCTTTTCCCTGGACCTTGCAGGACTAAAAGGGAGCAACTCCTACATAGGTTTGTGGCTCTGGTGGCTGCTGCTGCTGGCTTTGGATGTGGTGAGCCAGAGTTCTAGAAAAAGAGCTGTTTCTGTAGGGAATAAATGTAAAGATAGAAATTAGAGGAGCAATTCTTTCCTTAGTGCAAGATCAAAGGAAAGGACATGGACATAAAATTCAGTTTTGACTGCTGATGAATTCTGAGCTGACTCCATCCTAAATCAGATCTGGAAACTGATGATCAGGAATGATTTCTCTTGACCTTTCTGCATGACTTTTCCTTATTTGTTGGGTTTTGTTTGAGGTTTTTTTGTGTGTGCATATGGTTTGGGTTTTGGTTAGTTTTGGGGGGTTTTAATAAGAAAATTTATGGAAACATAAGTGAAAATTTTGTTGTCGATTTTGGGAGCACTGTGCTTTTGCTGTTTGCCTTCAGGAGCTGTAGAGTTAGACCAGAGTTGAAGACTTGCAAATCCCACCTGCACAGTTCCTTAATGCAAAAGTGCTTTAGAAGGATGTAATACAGTCACTGTGGGAGTGGAGATCATTCTCAGGATCATAGCACTGGAGCAATTCATCCATGAGACTGTATCTTTATTAAGCTCAGCTTCACACTATTAAGAAGTCTCGAGATTGCCTGTCCTTTTAATGGACTGTAAGTTCACTTTCAAAATGATGCTATAAAATGATTCAAACAGTGTCTCAGAAATTCTCATCCTGTGTATTTACCAAAGCAGCCAGAGTGCCTTGTGAAGGAAATAAAATAAGAGAATGCTTTATTATTTCTTAGATGTGGCACAGTCAAAGGGCATGCACATAAAAATATATGTGTTGAAAAGAAATATGGCAAAAAATACTCTTCTAAAAGCTCCTTGAGGAATATCAGATGGATCCAGTGATTCAAATGTGAACAGCATTTTCACATTGGTGGTCCATTAGTCCATCTTTTCCAATGAACCTGAAGATAAGACATTGCAATGCAGTCTGGACACGCTTTCCCCTCATCTTCTGTTACTAAGCAACTTGGGTGAAAATGGAAAGATGAACTCACTGGTATTGATGTGGTGAGTAGGAGCACATCTAGGCTGCAAAACAGGATGTTGCCTTGGAAGAGAGAAAAACGATATTTCCGAACAATGAAAGCCCAAATTAAACCAAGCAATGGTGCACACCTCTTTGCTGTTTCCCCAGATTTGGAGACAAACCCGAGGAGAATTCCAGCTGAGCGCTCATCCCGTTTCCTTCCTGCCTCAGAAAGGAATGAAAAACTGGTTTAATGTGTGCACAGAAAAAGGCAGGGGGTAGCAAGCTGTCCCCTGGGCACTGCTGCCCCAGCTCTGCTGCCCAGCACAGGCGTTCACTCCAAACTCTCTGCGTTACTCGGTTTGTGTCACCAGCAGGGAAGGGCTGCAGCAGCAAGTCACAGCTCTAAAAGACTGGGATCAGAGTAGAAAGAGAACTTTCTGCTGTTGCTGGAGACAAATGGGAAGAGTAAAAACTTGGAAAGTTTTTAAGATGTGGTAGGATGCAGCTCTCAAGTCAGCCTGAAAGCCTGGCTAAGAGAATTGGGAGGTAAATACAAGCATTCCCTGCAGCGCTTTGTAGTTTCACTTTAGAAGGACTGGGGAGAAACAGAAAGATACTAAATGAATTGAGAACTTTAATCAAAAGGACTAAAAAAGAGATAAGCTGACTAGAGGAAAAAAAATTGCAGGTTAGCAAACAAAGAACAAAGAGAGTGTTTGAATACAATTACCAAGAAATAAGGAATAGAAATAGGGCACTCATGCAGACAGAGAGCAGGGAGGGAAGGTTGAGAAAGACAGGATTTTTTGAAGATCCATATGAAGTTGTGCAGAAGGTATTGGAGGGAAAAAGGATGCAGAAGTTCATCTGCCTCTGAGAACCTAGTTGAAGGGAAGGATGGAAATTGGGTCAGAAAAAAATAACAAAACCCTCCTTCTCTTCCTCCCAATTTTCCTTCTCTTCCTTTAATATTTATGTGCGTTATTAAAGAAACATTTCTGGAAGGCACTGAGAGCAGAAGCTGTGAGTATCCCTGCAGAGAATACCTTGCTACAGCAAAATGTTCAACATTTGAGCCTGACTCCCTCAGAAGACAGGAGCAGGGACTGGGAGCTGTCAGTGCCAGTGGGAAGGTGTGTGGGAAAGGCCAGGCTGGGATAAATGATGGTGCAGAAGGGGTAAGGAAGGACAGGACAACCAGCAGTGACAGGGCTGGGGGACAGGAGGGATGGCACTGGGTTTGACATCACCAGCAAGTGGATGTGAGCCTCTGGAGCTGCACTGGGGGATCTCAGCTCCTCTGGCTGGCACCCCAGGGAAACGCTGTCTCTTGCTGGTGGTGTGGCAGGAGGAGCGTAGTTTGTCATGCCAAAGCAAACAAACAGCCCCCACCTTTCTGAACCGTGCAGTAAATGGGATATTTACAGTCTGTTCTCACTGCAAACATCTTCCAGAGTGGCAGTAAACAGCAATTCAGTGGATTTGGTTTGTCTCTTAAAGCTGTAGTCTGACAAACATTTCCTCTGGTGGCAGCGCTGGCTGGAGCAGTTCGTAGCCAGGTGTTTGTCACCGGCCCCTGGGGACACTGAACTGCCCAGGGACAGGTGCTGGCCACAGCTGGGCCAGCTCAGAGCACAGCCCCAAACATCCATCCTGCTGCAGCCTGGGCTGGAGAGCTCAGCCTGAGGGGCTGGGAACTGGCAGGGGCACAACGAGAGGATGCTTGTGCCCACCACTGCTCCCCCAGTGCAAAGACAAATTTGGCTGGTTTAATTCACATGGGGGTGGTAAAGAGACACAGATGTATTGATACACCTAAAACTTGGAATGAAATAATGTCCTGCTGATGGTCCCCTGAGTAGGGTTAGAGATAAATGGCTTGAAAGTCTGATTTGGGTCTTTACAACGATTTAAATGTTTCTGTCACTAATAAAGCCTCAGTTGCTCCATGAGGGACCTTTTTTTTCCCACCATGGAATTTCTCTCTGTTGACATTTTGGATGTTGAGGACTTAAACATATTTATTTCATTGTAAACCTCAGAGAAGCAGCTTGGTTTACCAGGTACTGTTGTTTCATATTAAATAGCAGAGTTTAATTTTAATATAGCTGAAGAGGGTGGCTTGAAACATCAAACACAGAGAGGTTTGACTTGCACAAAAAGGGAAAGATTTCCCTGTGTCTCATTGCAGATGCAGGAGCAGGAAGGTGGGTGAAAGAGACGTGTGTCAGATTTCTAGAGCAGCAAGTACAAGTATCGCCCCCCAAATAAGCTGAGAATCATTTCTTTTGACGTGGGACCTGAATGCTGAAACATCTTGGGTTTCTGAGCAATTCTTGATTATTCTTTGGAACTTTTTTCCTTCATTTGGATTTGCAGGAAGAGAATTTTGTCTGTACTTTTGCTGCAGGACTGGCTTGTTCCTGGCTCACTGAAGTGACTCTGTGTCCCAATGGAAACCACTCAGGGAAGCCCAAAGTTGCTGCCAGGGTCAGTACTTCATGCTGTGCTTTTTGATGCACCTAATTCGAGAGGCAGGAATGTTTGCTTCCTTCCCAAGGATAAGTGCATGCTTCACACAATGGGGACTTCTCAATTGTGCCTCTCTCTCTGCAGTGACTCTTAAGATATTGATACTTTGGTATTCTGAATCTGCCTTCTGAAATGCTGCAGGGTTATTTCTTAATAGAACGTGCAGCCCTGTGTGTTAGAGCAGGTGAATCTCTGACACACAGCTGCCTGACTTAGCTCTTGATCCCATGATGGAAACTTGGGCGGTTTTTCTGCGTTCATAAGCCCACCCTTGGAACAGCAGAAAGATACAAAAACTCAATTCCTTACTCACCAGGTAGGCTCCATCCCCATGCAGGCTTTCTGCCAACAATTAGAGGTTGCAGTTGACCAAATAGAACTTTAATTCTGTCCTTTTTGGTCACCTAGGAAAACTTGTGGTAACACCAAGGAAAGCGAACGAGTTCCTGGCAAACCTGAAACATCCAGTGCTTCAAAAGCCAGTGTATAAAGCAGTATATAAAATGACAACATCTGAAAGCTGCAACAATCCCCTGAGGGTGCCCCATTTCTAGCTTGGAAAGGTGTAATGGTTAAGATCTATCAAATACCAGATGACTCAATTCATTGCAAGTAGTTGAAAACTGCATTAATCAAGAGAGGTAGCTGTTGTGAAATGCCATGGTTACAGTGAGAGAGCGTGTTTGTTTGTTTGCTTTTCTGTGCAATCAAACATACAAAGTTGGGTGAAACAAACAGATTAAGGAGCAAGAAATGAACAATGAAATTATTAACAGGCTAACAGCAGGCCCACTACTTTGGACGAGGCACACTCGTGCTCTGCAGGTGTCAGATGGTCTGATGTAGGCATCCAGATGATTCTTCATTACTGCTCTAACCTGCTGAATCAATTAGCTCTCTCATTAGTGGCTTCACCATGGTGTTCATCTCTCAGAGAGGCTGTATTGCCACCCCAGGGTTTTTAAGGGACACTGATGGGCTCTCCCCAGACTGCTGCTGGTTGTTGCTGTGCCAGGCAGGGGTGGCAGTGCACGCCCAGCTCCCCTGAGGCTGCCCTGTGTCCAGTATTGCCTTTTCAGCTCCTGGGAAAACAGCAAGAGATCCTCTGAGCACAGAAAACAGCAAGAGATCCTCTGAGCACAGAAAACAGCAAGAGATCCTCTGAGCACAGAAAACAGCAAGAGATCCTCTGAGCACAGCTGTGCTCACCTCCAAGGGTACCTCACCAAGAAGTGCTGGGCATATTCTGCACTCTTACCACTGTGTTTCTTCTTCAGATGAATGTATTTTTCCCTCAGCCTACGCATGCTTTACCAACAGGGGATCTCTCTGTGGTTGTTTTAAGCCTCCTGTGGGATGCCTGGGTGGACGTGGCACTCGTCAGTTTTATTGCTCTTTCCAAAGATCTTTTATTGCTCTTGGATCCAAACCAGCTGGGGAAGAGTTCTGTATTCAGCCCCAGCACCGTGTTCTACCCCTCAGATGTATCTTTGGAGTTCTCTGGCTTTAATCCCTGGCACTGTGATGACAGAACAGGGAAATGAGGCCCGTCACCCTCCATCAGCACAGACACACTGTCCTACCCACCCTCCTCACCTTGAGAGAGGGAGCGGGAGCTCAGCAGGAGCTGTGCCTGAGCGAGCAGGACAGAATGGGGCTAGCACTTGTAAGCAGCAGGGAAATGGAAGGAAACACCTGCTCTGGCTGCAGAGGAGGATTTGTTAGTGATGGAAGTGTTTCTGCAGGGCTGGGCTGGCAGGTCCCTGCAGACAGCACCACCCTCCCCTCTGTCCTCTGCATTTTCTCTACGTCTTTCAAATGGGTCTGGATGTCTCTGAGGACCTGAACACTTAGGAGCAAAAACCCATCCTCCTGCAGCTCAGGAGGGACTAAAATAGCTCAGATATGAGAATAAAGAGCTGCCTGTAGTTCACAGCCAGGACTGGCTGAGTGCTGCTGGGGCTGGAGTGGGAGCAAGGAGAGCAGGAACATGTGGTGAGTGGGGAGCAGGGAATCACCACGCACCAAACCATGTTTGCAGGCTCTCTTTTGAGATTGTCGAGAGTTTCTCTCTTAGCAGCCCAGGCATGTCTATTGATTTGCATGCTGTGGTTTCTGCTTGACAGATATGCCGTAGATTTCGGAATACTTGCAGCTTAAAAAGAAAATTCAGCAGCCAAGGAGAGCAATTCAAGGACTGATCTCACTTTACTCTTCTCAGGCACAGCTACTACTGCAAGGGGAAGAAAGAGAAATAATGATATCAAATCAACAGAGGAAATGATTCAAAAAAACTTTGTGGTGTATGAGGATATAAGAGAGAGGAAAAATTACTGGTGAATGAACTGGACCAAATCCTGATGCTCTCTGAATCAGTGTGGAGCCAACGGGCAGGGTTTGGCCCTTGATGATTATAACTCCCTTTACCTGGCAATTTACTGAAGCTTTCAGTGAAATTATTTCTCAGGAATAAAGCTGTGTGTGTCAGTGTAAACACTGTGATCAGTTAAATGCTAACTAGCACGGGTTTGTGAAGTCTCATTCGTTAATCTTTCAGACTGTGTAAGAGAAGACGCTTTTGAAGTGCAAAGTATTATCATTATCATGATACGTTCATAAAACAGCTTCTGTGCCTCATTCAAGTGGAAGAACGCTGGAAGTGCCAGATCTGTGCCAGGTCCCAGGTCTCTGCTGGCTTCCCCATACTCTCCTCACCTGGAAGGGGGTGACAAGCTTTCTGATGTGCACCAACTTGAAATTCCCTCTTTAATTTCCTGCCTTCCCTGCTCGAACTGCTCTGACACCTGCTTCTTTGCAGGCTGCTTGTAGATTATTTCCATCTTTTAAGGGATGTCCAGCTCAGGTACCTCTCACTATATGGTCATTCTTCCATGCAATTTAACCTACTCTCCTTGCTCTACCTGTACACAAAGAAACAGATCCCAGTGCCCGGAAAATTGGTCAGAAGGGCAGAGGCTGCAGAAATGGGGCTGTGAGCTGTAGGGAATTTGTGCATTTCCCAGAGATGGGGCTGTGAGTTGTAGGGAATTTGTGCATTTTTCAGAGATGGGGCTGTGAGTTGTAGGGAATTTGTGCATTTTTCAGAGATGGGGCTGTGAGTTGTAGGGAATTTGTGCATTTTTCAGAGATGGGGCTGTGAGTTGTAGGGAATTTGTGCATTTTTCAGAGATGGGGCTGTGAGTTGTAGGGAATTTGTGCATTTTTCAGAGATGGGGCTGTGAGTTGTAGGGAATTTGTGCATTTTTCAGAGATGGGGCTGTGAGTTGTAGGGAATTTGTGCATTTTTCAGAGATGGGGCTGTGAGTTGTAGGGAATTTGTGCATTCCCCCAGCTGTGAGCCTGCTCTCCCTGCACTCCTGGTGAGCAGCTCTGCAGCCTGGCCACTGCTCCTGAGCCACTGAGCCCTGCTGGGAGCTGAGGAGCCCTGCCCTGGGCTCAGCAGAGTGCCACACAAACACACCCTGCTGTAAGTGTGGCCGCTCGCTGTTGCTCCCTTGGAGCTGTCTCCTCTCAAATCCCACAGCAGAAGGGGAATGAAAATCAGTGTCAGTGACTCCCACGGGTCACCCAGCTGTCTGATATCATTTGGCCTCGTGACACCCAGGGAGGGAACTCAGGGCAGACAGATGAGCACCTGTACAGAGACAGGGGAAGCTGATTTTTGGATGCCTTGGACATCCTGGAATAGGTGCAGCCGTCTGTGCTGGGCTCCACAGCCAGCTGAGAGGTGCCAGCATCTTGCAGGAGCAAAGAACAACCTGTTGCTGTTAAAGCACTGCACTTCTCCCATCTGAAGCCTCTGTCAGTCCTTTATCTTTCTCCTTAAAGCAGCAGCAGCCAGCTTTTGAAAGCCCCACATCAGAGTCCAGCACAGCTCCCTGCGAGGGAGCCGTACATCACAGACCCTCGCTGGGTTCTCTGCCCCTCCTTCTCCTCTCCTCTTCAGATGAAGGCTGTGCCAGGCTCCTGGAGAAAGCTGGGAGTGTTGGAGGGCAGGAGAGGGGCTCAGCTCCCTCCTGCACAGCTGCTCGGGTTTTCCTGCAGGGAAAAGCCTCCTGTGTGCAATCTCAATTATTGATAAATAAGTGAAAATTGATGTTTGGCCCTGGAGTTCAGTACTTGAAAATGCCAATGAAGTAAATGGGGCTATAAAATCACTGACTTAAGCATCTGTCATACTAAAGAATCTGTAAAGCAGCGTGGCACAGGCACGAGGTATGCTTATCTCCAGGGACGAGAATAACTCAACAGAGCTGAGCAGGAATGAGAATTCTCCCATGGGGATTTGCACAAAGAACATCACTGACTTTTTTCTGGAGAGCTAACTTTTTCCCTCTGTGTAAATTAAAAAGGACAGGGGAAGGTTGGAGGAAGGGGAAAAACTTTTTTCATTTTTTATTGGTTTTTTTTTTCTATCTGCTGGAATGCCATGTGCAAGTACAAAACTTTTTCCTTCTGTTTTCTCATGTTTGTGGTTTTTTTAGACAACAAACTGCAAGAAACTTAAAAACAAGGAAAAGCTTAGCCTCAGCTTATTTACTGCTTTCCATCTACCAAGAGATGCAAGCCATTCACAGAGAACATCGAAAGTTCCATTTCTGTAAATCATATTTTCAGTTTTGAAATTTGGTTTGCCAAAGTTGTTACTTTCTATGAAAGAAAATCTTCTGTTACAAAAGTATTTCTTTATTGAAAAACATTCAACCAATTATAGCAGTCAGGAATATGCTGGTCTTCTTTTAACTCTTTTTTATCATCATAAATGTTTTTCTTATTATATTTCTTTGCCTTACCTTGATTTTAAGGTTTTCTTTGCTTACCAAATTAATTTCATACTTTCCTCATCTGCTTCACATCATTTTACCTGAGCTGTTTATTTATTAGCCAACCCTCTATAGAGGTAAAAATTAGAAGAAAAAACAAAAAAAAAGCTGGATATTTTGAAAATAAGTTAGGCCTGGAGACAGCAAACTGCATTGCTTCACTCTGGTGATGTGTGAGCTGAATACTGATTCCATGGGTGACAGATCTCTTGAATAAGATGTGCTCTGCATTCTTCAGTGCTGTACACAACAAGTTTAATTTAAAAATCTCACAGCACTGTTAATCTTTTAAAAATGTTTTTCATAGCTACTCTGAAAGAATTACTGAGATATTCACCATTGACTCTCACCTCAAGAGCTCTCAGTAGCGAGTCCTAATTTCTGCATGCTGTTCAACTTCTGTGTGCTTAGCATGTGAATCCTGACAAGTTAGGGAGCTCTCAGCAACTTTCAGAAGCTTTAAGAGATCAAGCAATTAATTAATTTCTGAAATGACACAGAACCCAGAGATATTTCACAAACTTCCTTCCTGGTGTCCTCAAACAAGTGAAGTCACTGGAGAAGCCCTTGCCTCTCCCAATAAAAAGCACAAACCTATTTTTGCTGCAGGAAGGATACGATAGCTGGCAAAACATGGCAATAATAATTAATGTTTATGGCAATAAAAACAGCAAAAACTCTGCTTTTATCTGATAATTTGTCAGTCACGCCTCACCTGAGCGATGCTGTGTCAGTGCTGCTCTGTGGGTGCTGTATTTTCAGTGCTAGGCTGAATTTTGCCCTGCTGGGTGTGAGACAGATGCTCAGAGCAGAAATGCTCCTGTCCCTGCCCAGGCACACCAGCAGGGTGATGCTCTGGCTGATTGCTTTCCTGCCAGCCTGGGGACTGCTGAGCTCAGGGAAATGCTCCTGTCTGTTCTCACAAGGCTTGGGCTGCAGGTGGGGAGTGACCCAACACACAGTTTACCCCAAAGAAAAGTCATTAGCCCCAAATGCAAAGCTGATATTGGGAGAAGGAATGGCAAAGCTGCTCTGACCGTGCTTGGTGGAGCACTGAGCCCATGGGCTTGCTGGGGATTTGTTTAGTGCTTGCTGGGGATTTGTTTAGTGCTTGCTGGGGATTTATTGCCCAGTGATTTCCATGGATTTGTTTCCATTCTTGTTTTTCCTCTTGTAGGTAGGTAATGGGACCAAATGAGTTGCAGAAAAATTCAAAGCAGAAGCCCCACGACCTGCCAGGGCTTGCCTGAGTGTGTGTAGGATGGAGCCCTGGGTCAGGAAGGTGGCAGATCACACCAGTGAGGGTGTCACACCAGTCAGGGTGTCACAGCAGGTCACACCAGGAATGCTGAGGGTGTCACAGCAGTCAGGGTGTCACACCAGGTCACACCAGGAATGCTGAGGTGTCACACCAGTCAGGGTGTCACACCAGTCAGGGTGTCACACCAGTCAGGGTGTCACACCAGGTGTGCTCAGGGTGTCACACCAGTCAGGGTGTCACAGCAGTCAGGGTGTCACACCAGGTCACACCAGGAGTTCTGAGGGTGTCACACCAGGTCACACCAGGAGTTCTGAGGGTGTCACACCAGCACCCAGGGGACCCCAGGGTCTCTGCTCACCCCATGAGCACCAGAGCAGCCCCATCTCATCCTCTGCCATTCCCACACCCTGTGGGTGCCTTCAGCTACAGGTGGGGGAGATCTGTCAGCAGGCAGGTCCAAAGAGGAAGGTTTTGTGAAGAGGAACTAGTGTGACTGAGCTCATTTAAACTGTTTGCAGATTGTCTGAGGAGATCAAGACTGTTATGGATGTGTTTGTTCAAACTTGCTCAATTAATAGTTTTTATTTGATCTGGTGGATAAACTGTTTGCAGAGCAGTTCAGTGTGAGTGTTCCATTGATTATTTGATATTCTGTGTTTATTGTTAGGTTTACATTGCCTGTATTATATACAAGATGCAAGATTATTTAAGAAATGCCTCATCTATAATGTGTAATAGACCCTCCATCAGAGTAACGAGCAGCAGCCCTCAGAGCTCAATAGCAGGAATAGTTAATGTATTCATGAGCACATCAGAGTGCCAGAACTTTGGGATTTAGCTGATCTATCTGTGCAAAGGAATGGATGGGCACTCACACTTTTGTCCCCATAACTCTTATCCATAAAACTCTTGTATCACGGGGGAACAGAAAACCAGAAGAAGACACAGGGTGATAAGGAGGATTGTTCCAACAACTCCATGTTTACCTGCTTAGGATGAAAAATGACCAAGAGATGATGGCAGGCACTGGTTTTCCTGTCTTTCACTGGGAAAGGCCAGGAAGCAAATCCTCCACTACAAAACTGGGACAGGCCCCGTCCCCACCAAGAGAAGCAGCACAGCTCTGGCATTTCCACACCCTGGCAGAGGAGCAGCCCAAGGAGCAGCTGCTCTTTCCTGTCAGAGCAGTGCCCCTGCTGTAAAACACATTACCAGCAGGCACCCAACCTCTCCTCACCTGCTGTGGCCACAGAAACAGCTGGATGCCAGGATTTCATCTCACACCTCGGCCTGCTTGACCCACACAGCCCTTCTCATGGGTGTGGATGTGCAGTGACAAAGGAACGACGGGGAAAACGCCGGGGAAATTCACTGTGTGACATGATATCCATGGGGTATCCATGGGGTATCCATGGGGTATCCATGGGGTATCCATGGGGTATCCATGGGGATGTCCATGGGGTATCCATGGGGTATCCATGGGGTATCCATGGGGTATCCATGGGGTATCCATGGGGATGTCCATGGGGATGTCCATGGGGTATCCATGGGGTATCCATGGGGTATCCATGGGGTATCCATGGGGATGTCCATGGGGTATCCATGGGGTATCCATGGGGATGTCCATGGGGTATCCATGGGGTATCCATGGGGTATCCATGGGGTATCCATGGGGTATCCATGGGGTATCCATGGGGATGTCCATGGGGTATCCATGGGGTATCCATGGGGTATCCATGGGGTATCCATGGGGTATCCATGGGGATGTCCATGGGGTATCCATGGGGTATCCATGGGGTATCCATGGGGTATCCAAGGGGTATCCATGGGGATATCCATGGGGTATCCATGGGGCATCCATGGGGATGTCCATGGGGTATCCATGGGGTATCCATGGGGTATCCATGGGGTATCCAAGGGGTATCCATGGGGATATCCATGGGGTATCCATGGGGTATCCATGGGGTATCCATGGGGTATCCATGGGGATGTCCATGGGGTATCCATGGGGCATCCATGGGGTATCCATGGGGATATCCATGGGGTATCCATGGGGTATCCATGGGGTATCCATGGGGTATCCATGGGGATGTCCATGGGGTATCCATGGGGATGTCCATGGGGTATCCATGGGGATGTCCATGGGGTATCCATGGGGTATCCATGGGGTATCCATGGGGATGTCCATGGGGTATCCATGGGGTATCCATGGGGTATCCATGGGGTATCCATGGGGTATCCATGGGGATGTCCATGGGGATGTCCTGGGGATGTCCATGGGGTATCCATGGGGTATCCATGGGGTATCCATGGGGTATCCATGGGGATGTCCATGGGGATGTCCTGGGGATGTCCATGGGGTATCCATGGGGTATCCATGGGGATGTCCATGGGGTATCCATGGGGATGTCCATGGGGATGTCCATGGGGATATCCATGGGGTATCCATGGGGTATCCATGGGGTATCCATGGGGTATCCATGGGGATGTCCATGGGGATGTCCATGGGGTATCCATGGGGTATCCATGGGGTATCCAGGGGGTATCCATGGGGTATCCATGGGGATGTCCATGGGGATGTCCATGGGGATATCCATGGGGTATCCATGGGGTATCCATGGGGTATCCATGGGGATGTCCTGGGGATGTCCATGGGGTATCCATGGGGTATCCATGGGGATGTCCATGGGGTATCCATGGGGTATCCATGGGGTATCCATGGGGTATCCATGGGGTATCCATGGGGTATCCATGGGGATGTCCATGGGGATGTCCTGGGGATGTCCATGGCTACTCGTGCCTCAGTTCACAGCACAGAAGCCTCTGCAGAGCCTGGGCTCTGGGCTGTGTCCCAGGGCAGGGGGTGACGAGGAATTGTTTGATTGAGGAATGGATGAGGAATTGTGCTGTAATTCCTCTCACCCCCGTGGCTGCAGAGCTGGAGCGAGGTGCCAGCCTGAGAGTGGGAACCCAGGGTTTGTATATTTAGCTTGTCGCTGCAGCCTGCACAGCAGAGAGGAGTGGGATGAGCGCAGGCATTGGCAGGGATTTATAACAGGTGCTGGTTCAGTGGAAGTTCTTGCTGTCATTAAGTATTTAGTGAAGGCTGGGGTTAGCACTTTGGAGGAGATGCAGACATTAAATTATCAAATCTGTTCCTGTGCTCTGTGTGGGCTCCAGGGTGGGCACTGGGGCTGCGAGGGCTGAGGCTCGGGCTCACTATTGGTCAGAATAAGTCATAACCAGGGAAAGGGTAGAGATAAAGTAGGGTAAAGGTGTTTTTATACATTTATAATTGTTTTATTGCATTTGTGTTTTGTGCAGAAGTCAGGAATGAGCAGAGTTAGCCAGGGACTGATGCCTCGTGTGTCACTGCTGGCCCAGTGCAGGTCACAGCTGGCTGGGGCTGCTGTGGAGCTGGGCTGGAGCAGAGCTGGACCCAGAGCTGTGTTTGGAGGTGAAGGAGCCAGGAATGGCTGCAGTGCTGCTGCACATCACTTCTCATGCAAGCACCACTTCCAAAGGTACCACAAGGGCCAGGAAAACAGCTCACTTTGGAATAAAGGGTTATGGGGGAGGTTAGTGCTTGGAAAGGAGTGGTGTTTGAATTGATTTTAATTCCACATTCTGCACGGAAATATTAAGGTGTTAGCAGCGAGGAAAGACTGATGCTTGCTTTTCCTTTAGGCACAGAAGCAGAGATGATTTCCAGGAGGTTTTTAGGTGTTTTGTCAAACAAAAGGAATGACTAAAGTGCTTTCTTCTCTGCCTTGGTCACACAGATATACTTGACAAATTGAATTAAGGTTGGATTAGGGTGCAGGTTATGTATGACCTAGGCTTTCTGTTGAGACAGGAAATAAAATCAATTAGAAAATCGCTACTGATCACCTAGAACTGACTAAGAATGGACTGTGGGGAAGCACACCTGTATTCTTTGAGTTTATTTCTGCATTTTTGGAGGCTCAGAGAAGCAGGAGGCTGCCAGCCTTGTCAGGAATGAGTGCCTGATGCTCCGTGTTTGGCGAAGGAACCAACGCTCAGCACGAGGCAAGTCTGGGGAATCAAACACTTCTGAGGCAAATTTATTTTTATATTCTCTAGGGCAGGGAAATGCAGGATGAGACTGCACTCAAATGCATGGTGTGTGTTTGAGGCACTGATATCAGCTTCTCCCCAGGTTTGGGGAAGGGGAGCACTGGGGTGGGAGATGAGGGGCAGTGATCAGAGGTCAGAGCTGGTGGGCACAGACATTTCTGAGCTGGGCTGGGGCTGCCTCGCTGCCACTGGACCTGCAGGACGAGTGAAGCTCTCCTGCACCTCAGAGGATTTCCATTTGCAAACTTGAATGACTCTCAGAGTTTCAATATCCATGGACAGAATTCTTTTGAGAGAGGCATCTCTTAAATCTATTTTTAGATTAAAAAAAAACCACCAAACAAGCAACCAAAAAGGATGGCATTCGTTTGCTTTCAGGTGTGAAAAGGATAGAATCTATTTTCTCACTTCACTCTCCTATATTCACAATTATTTCTAGTAGAACAAAATCAGACACATGTGCAGTATCCCCAAGGAAAAAGCAAACAAAGGACTAGCTCAGGCATTAATAAAAGCCATTTAAAATGCCAGCTACAAAAATATATTTTGAAATGCAGTTCATAATTGATCATTTTCTAAGTAGGAACCTAGATGGTTTCTTTAATTTCTGTAAAATAATCTTGCTAAGTTTGAGGAGGTCAGAACATCTTTTGGCTAGCTTAAGTAAGGGATAGCAAGACTGGAGGATTTTTTTTTAATTTTTTTTTTTTTTACTGCTAGGTATTACCTCCAGAACAGAAAAGTTATTTTTGGATAGTTGAATGTCAGCTGTGTGATCAAACTGGTGATCACAATCCATGTCCCAGTGAACAATCATATCTTCTCAAAACCCTGTCTGAGGAATTTTACAGGCACTGGCCAGTTTTATCAGAATCAGGGGATTGTGCCTTTAATCCATCAAAACACTCAAATCCATGAGGAACTTTGAGCATATAATAGTTCCACTGAAATCAATCAGGCTGTGGATGTACTCAAGTGCTCTGCTGGGTCAGTGCCTGCAGCAATGGGGACAGAGCTCTGCTCCTTTTATTTCATTTTAAATACGGTTTATTTGAGTTTAGAGTTGGTTTTTGCATGGACTGTGCCTGGAGCACGATGACCACAATGGGGTGGGAAGTGGGCATTGCTGGTGCTGATAACCTGCTTTAATCCTCCCATGCTGCCTGTCCAGCAATGTTCTTGGCACTGAATTAACTGGGGAAGAAGAAGGTTATTGAGGGGTGTACCTGGTATTTAGTTCTTGTTTTTATGAGTCATAAATGAGGGGCTCGTGGGGAAGGTGGGTTGATTTGCTCTGTAATTTGCAAATATCCCAATTTTCCAGCTGGAAAAGGAGCTGCCAGAGGTGCATTGCACTCTGAGCATTGTTTAAGGAATGTTCCCTGAGCCTCAAAAAGCCACAGGAGACAGGGGAGCAAAGGGAGTCAGATCTTTGAGACAAGAGGTCCAATTATCATAAAGAGAATTAAAAATAATTCCTGGCACAGAAATGCCAGATGACTGCAGGGGCCAGGACTGGGCCAGAGGCTGATGATGGTCGTGTGAAAATCCCCAATTCCCAAGGTGTGTCTGGAGGGATGGAGCAGTGGAGGGGGAGAACTGGGATTTGTTACTGCCTGCCTCGGATAAAGGACTGTGCAGACAAATCCTGCATCTCAGTGCTGTGAAAGGAAAAGAAATAAAGGGGGGAAAAAGGACAGGGAGTTTCTACTCCAATTTTTGCTAAGGGAAGTAAAGAAAAAGATCATTTTCTGTGGCATTACTCTGGGATAAGAGGTGAGAATCCAGCTCTGAGTGGTCTGTAATAAAATCAAATTGATTCAATTGGCAGAGAAGAACTACATTTGAGCAGAAAAAATAATGTGGAGAACCTGTGCTTTTGAATCACAACAAAGAACCACAATGGCCAAGCAGGACAATGAACAGGAGAAGAAAAATCACAAGTGGTAGCAGCTGAAGGATAGCTTTAAATTTGACACCTGCAAAATGGGAGCAGTAATGATGTTTTGTTCTTACTGTTAGAAAGGGGAAAATCATCGAAGTAGGGTGACATAAAACCTAAGAATCAGGACTGGGGTAAACCATGTAATTTAGAGATGTTTCAAGGATGCTAAATGGAAAGATGGAAAATAATAGCAGCAGCTAAATTTTCCTTCTGCAAATGACAGCAGTTTCAATCAGAGTCCTTTAAGTGCTTCTGGCAGGAAGCAAAACATAAAAGAAACTGTTGTCCTAAAAAGTGGTTTCAACCAACAATTGCATGTGTTGATAATGTAGGGATTTCTTGCCCATTTATTGTGCATGACTACTTGTCCACAAATCACAATGGTGGTGGTGGTTTTTGCCTGTATCTCAAAAAAGATTATCTCACCCAACAGAGATCACTCCATATTTAGCATCCTGAGAGCCTTCAAATAAGGTGTAGCTCATCTGCAATTAATATAATCAGAAAAAGAAAAAAAAAAAGTTTAGCATAAATTCATTCACTGAATCTTAGCCAGAGAAATGTTGTGAACTTGAACAAGTTAAGGACAAATCAAACAAGCAAAAGATGGAGATTGCAAGAAGATAAAAGATTCTATGCTAGATTTGGGGGGGAAAAAAGCAAAAAAAGCCCAAAAATCCAACACAGTGATTGGATGGTTTAGAATGAAATTCATTTTCAGCTTGGATAGCATCCATCTAAAGATTTTTTCCCCTACAAATTAATAGCATAAAAGTCCCAGACTGTGATAAGTCTTATTCAGAGCTATTGTGTTTGCTAAATGGAATGTGACAGCGATCTGAAGCAGGGCTATACTACAGAAAATAATTAGTTGAGAAGTAACTTGATAATTTTACCACTGTGAAGAATGAATGGAAATCAACCTTCACTTTAATTATGTGCAAAGGAGAAGTATAATTACCTGCACAAGATACTAATCAGAGAAAATGATAATACATTCCTCTCTTATCTAGTAGATGGCAAACTAGCTTGCTTAATCTGTTCACCTCTGGTGTATCAAAGATAGCAAATTAGTTACTGCCGAGCTATCTGCATTCTAAGGTTACCTGAATCGTTTTATTCAGCCCTTGAGATAAATGCTTATGTATTGAAATTTTGAAAAATAAAATTACCAGCCACTATTTGAATATTTCAAAGTTAAAGGAGAAAGTCACAATCGCTTTCTGCGGCTCCAGAATAACAACGAACTGTGGAAATGCAGCTGCCCCAGAGGTAAGAGGTGGGCAGGAAATGAAGATGTTACCCTTGACTAATTTGTCATAACCTTCGTGTTTCCCAAACAGGCTTGTCAGGGGTGGTTCTTGGGAGTCCTTGGAGAGATTATTGATGATTTCCTGACTCCTGTAGGAGCAAAGCCAGGACGCTGCTCTTGAAAGTGCAGCTCTGTACCCTGGCAGCAGAGTGGATGGTGACAGACACCAAAAAGCCCCTTCCCAGGTCAGATCCAACCTTAAATAAAGTGGAGAAAATTCAGTGTTTCTTTGTCTTCCCCACTACTGACACAGGGGGACAAGCAGGTTGGATTCTGTTGTGCTGAGGAATAGAGAACTTAAGGGGTTTGTTCCCAAGTTTCTCCTCGGATATCCACCATGGAAATGAGCCAAGGGCTCTGAGATTTTGATGTGAAGCCTGCTAGCTCCACTGGCACGTTGTGACAGAGGATTTGGGGTGCCCAGGTGTGTTTCTGCCACCTGTGGGGAGGCTCTGCCCTGAGCTTCGCTGCTGTAGAGTTGAGACACAGCAGTGCAGGCAGAAATGTTTGGCTGAGGAAGCCCCAGAGCAGCTGAAGGCACCTGGCTCCTGTTTCCATGAAAACACTAAAGAGCAGATCAATAAAGTGAGTCAGATCACATATTTCTGTTATGGCAGCAGTCAGAGAACATCGCAAGGTCAGGAAATATTGGAAATGAGTATTGGGGCGTTCCCTGTGTGATGAATCTTCTGCAATCACTTCTGTGGAAATCTAAATGCAGGAGGGCTCTAGAAGTGAGAGGACTCTTCCATGGTGATCATTCAAACAGGGCATGTTTGTAACTCACTGAAAATATTGTGTTCAATAGATATGAAAATCTATTTAATCTTTGGGGAGGAGCTCCCACAGTCTGAATTTGCCCTTGGTTTGGTTGTTGAGAGGTGTCGTCCACTGACACCTTGTGGGTCACCAGAAATGCAGGGTCAGAGATTCAGCTTGGGGGTTTGGAGAGGAAATATTGAAAAAGAAATTCTCCATTGATCCTATGTTCTCCTTTCATGTCATGTTGGCTTTTTGTGGCAGTAAAATATTTCCAGTCTCAATTTTGTCTCTTCAAAGTGCCAGTCTGAGGAGGAGAAAAACATTCTCTACATCTCCAAATTCACTTTAGGTGTTTTGCCTTGTAAAAGTCATTCTTGCCTTCTCAAAATGTAACCAAATATTGTTCATCACACATTAATCCTAGACCTAAAGAGTCAAAGAAAACAATCAATTTAATTACTTTTTATTGCCTGTGTAATTAGTTGTATGTCATAAAAGTTCAGATTGCATCTGGAGTTAATTCCCTGAGCCTCATCTTAAATTTCCTCATCAACATTAAATTAATCTTATATATCCTTTACATTCCCCCGTCCACAACTTCCACTAAATTTCACTGCACTGAAACTTCTGAACCTTCCCAGATTTACCTCAGTGGCAATTAAGAGTTGTTGTACCCAGTCCCTGCTGAGGGGATCAGATTGCCAGCCCTTCAATCTTCTCTTTTGACAATTCTGCACTTAATATTTGTAAAGGCACAGATTACAAACTGCTGTGGAACATATGAATGTTAGTTTACTTTTTCCCTTCATTTAAATACTTGGCACCTTCTCGTCTCATAACTCTGTCCATGGAACCAGTCTGCTGGATCTCAGGGCTTTGGGAGCTGCAGTGATTTCTCTCTGAGTCACTGATAGCTTCAGGTTCTGTGCTCTCCTACACAGCCTGAAGGGCTGAAATGAAAGAGGAAAAAGAAAAAAAAAAGTGGAAGGAAGCAGGAAAGAAAAGCAGCATCCAAAGCAGAATGAAGGTGGGTGTGTGTCTTTCTGAACTTCGTCTGTCACTGAAAATGAAACCTTGGATTTATTTTATGAAGAATAAATGGGGCTGATGAGAAGAGAGGTGAAATAATAAGTGAAAGAGGACTGGGGAGACCTCAGGAACAGAAGTGGATAGTGTGAGAAGTATGAGACATTAATTTTAGCAAGGAGAATTTAAAACAAACGTGAAGATGTTCCTTCTGGTGACAGCAGTTCCGAAGGTTATGGATTCACGCTCACTGCAAATGTTTAAAAGCCACACAGATAAACATCTGTCAGGGATGTCTTGGGTGCGTTTATTCCTGCTTTAGGCAGTGACACAGACCCTGTGGTTTCCCTGCATCTGCTTTGTGTGATTTATTAAGCTGGGAAGTAAATGAGAGGGGAGACCAGGGGTGAAGAACAAGCAGAATTTGGGAGGCACAGTGAGAACAATTTGTTGAGTGGCTGTGGTGGCACAAGGACTGATCAAAGCCAGATCCAGCAGCAAACAAGACCAAGATAGAAGAAGAATCCAGCATCAGTTTAGAGCCTCAGTTTCAGAACTTTGTAGAAATATCATGGAGATGTTGTGGTGCTTCTCTAATCTGTTTTTCCTTAAGTTTTTGCTTCTGGTTCCTAACAACCAGCTCTGTGCAACTTTGTGCAGTTTCTTTCTTGTCTCTTAGATGGTAAAATCTGTCTCATCCTCTGTGCTCTTATCAGCACTGAAGTGAGCTTTATACAGCCGCTTTCAACTTTCTATTCACAGGAACGACGTTCAGAACATCCTTTCATTATCCAGTTGGATGGAATATATCACAACTTGTGCTCTTCCTGCCTTTGTTTTGCTCCTCTGCCAAACAAAGAGTTTTCCCTCAGACCCTTTTCTTATCATCATCCCCTACAAAAGCAGAGTCAACATATTGCTATATTTACAAAGAGCCTTTCATTTGGATGATGCAGAAGATGTGTACGTCCACGTGTCCCTGGGTGTGTTGAGTGGATGTTTGTTTTGGGAGGAGGTGAGCAGGCAATTAACCCATTTACATGCACAACTGCTGGTGCTGGCTGAACCAAGGAGAGTGTGCTCACAGTTTGGAATGCACACAAATCTGACACAGACTGGAAATTTGGCTTCTGGTGGCGTTTTTGTATCACTGGTTGTGGGGGAAAAAATAAAAACAAAATTCAAGCTGTTTTCCAGATTAGATAAACAAACCCTTGGGCTCTCGCAGTCAGCCTTTAAGACAGGGTGGAAAGCTCTAGAAATTGCAGTGGGTTTGTGTGCAATTCCTCATTTCAGTGGAACACAGATGATAGTGGGACTCCTTATCACCACACTTATCTGCTGCGAATACAAATGTATTAAGATGAGTTACTGTGTAATTACGATTGCTCCAGACAGATTTATTATGAAGTTACCAGATTGTTACCCCCAAAAAAGCCTGTCTTATTTCATGATAATTATGCAAACTGGTGTCATTTTTGTGCACAAGTTCTTAACTGATAATAAAGCAGGCGCTCTGCCAGTTTAAATAAGCAGTAGAAATTAGTTACTTTCAAAGAAAAAGGAGATGGGAGACACGTGATTGATGCCCTACAAAATGTTCACCTGCAGAACGTGCAGATACAGAAGAATGACACAAAGATACACAGCACACCAATACAAAACCTAGTGAAGTACTTCAAACCAGAGGAGATTGCACTTCCGTGGTGTTCTAAAGTTTTCACTTTTACACACTCCCTTATTATTAATTTATTTCAGTGTTTTACGTGGGGAACAGTGAGGGCTACAGCTCAGTGTAGTTATTCGTGCAGTATTTTCTATAAACTAAGCCAGGATTTAGTCATCCCTACTGGATTCCTGTTTCATAACAACAGCTAAATTAAAGCTTCATGAGCGGAAGGGCAGCGTTTCTAAATCAAACTCAATGTCTGGCTCCACGGAAATTCATCACCAGTTTGTCAAGAGAAATAACCGCTCCAAAACTTTACCAGAAATTCAGAGTGAATCTCTGGATGCTGGAAGAGATTTGTCACTTTCCCTCCTGTCATGCTGTGTTTTCACGTTCCTCTGCTGCCAGCTTCAGCTCCTATAAAGTGTTGAAGCACCACTGCAAAGTCTGTCTTGACAGCTGGACCAACCTGACCAGACGTGGGTGACACTGGGAAACTTGTGCTAAACCTGGACTAAAAAGATTTTCCACCAAATTTTGAAAAATAAAGGAATTAGAAAATAATTGAGATGATGGTCTGAGTATGACACCCCTTTTTTTGGTGCTTAGCCACATGCTCCCTTCCAGACTTTGGGACTCTGCCAATTGCTGTTTAGATCTGTATTCATGTCCTTTTATAAAAGTTAACATCTGGTGCTGACACTGACTTCTCCAATGACTTTGTGTAGCACAGCTTTCAAAATCTCATCCCTTTTCAAGATAATATAAATAATTAACCTAAGAATTCATTGAAAATACACAAGGACACAACATGCCAAAATGTTGTTTGAACACTGACAGAATAGATATTGAAGAAAGAAAGCCTTAAAAAAAAAAAAGAAGCCAGCAATGAACCATTGCCATCTGTCAGGTCAAGTGGAGATGAAGGCAGTGAAATTAGCCAAAGTGTGGTGGGAGATTTCTGCCCCATGTTCCAGGAGCCCCTCCTGGCCTGGCTGAGGATCTGCCATGTGTGTTCATCCTCGCTGCTGGTGACAAGGTGACAAGTGACATCACCACCTGCCCACAGCCAGGCAGTGCCACTTGACAGGGTTAACACCATCAGGAACAGCCCATACCAACAGTGCCTGCTTCCCCACATTTTTAGTATCTCCAAATTCAGGCTCTGCGTGTTGCCAAAAGGCAACGTGTCCAAAGGCAATATTGCCCAGAGCCTCTGTTGTGCCAGAAGGGTTTGTCAGATTTGCTGCTCATTTGTTTAGGTAGAAATCCACAATTGCCTTGCTCACCCTTTGTGCTGTGTAAATTGTTTTCCTGTATTTTGGAAGCAAAGGATTCAGGCCCCTTGGACTAAACAGCAGCCTTGGCACTGCTCCAAACTCCACCTGGGCAGAATTTGGAGCTGGTTCAGCTCGGTGCTGTCACTGCAGTGGGCAGGGAGGGCTCCCCTGGCCAAGGGCACGGCTGGCACTGCCCAGGCCACCAGCAAACATCACCCATTGCCCCTGAGAACACAGGCACCTTCCAGCAATCAAAACCACATCTCAAAAAAAAAATAAAAAAAGGGGGAAAAAGTCATAATTCATTATTCAGAGAGTGCCTAAATAATTGACTGTTGGCTGGGGGAGCGGAGGAGCGCTGGTGGCAGCCGTGTTCTCCCGCCTCGGCGGCACAGCCGTCTCCGTGTGAGCGGTTTGTGATGTATGGATCACATACAGCCTGTTTGCTTTGAACCACTGATAAAGCCAGCCGTGTCTCGCTGCACACTTTTGTCACCTGCAGGATTTCCCACCATTTTTCTCCCTGATAACTAATCCCAAATCCTCTTTGCTGCTTTTTAGACAAGTCGTGCTGGGTTTTTTACTTCCATGATAAAAGGAAGCTGTTCGAAAACAAAGTGGCGTTGTTAGTGGGGGAAGAAATATTTTCTGCATTGTATTTTCTGATGCATTTTAATGGATAATGAAGAATGGAGCAGTCTAAACTGAAATGGAGAGTCTAAACTCCTTTAATTTCTTGGAGAAAAAGTTGCATATTTATTTACACCGTTGTATAGAAGTGTAATTATATATTTGGAAGTCAACATTAGCCAAATAAGGCAGGTTAAGCCATGATCACACTGGAATTCTGTTATTTATTGTCACATCTGCCTATATACTGAAATCATTATCAGATGACCATGCCCAGCTGCTTCAGCTACCCTCCAAATGTGATTCTGTGCGTTTCCCCAAAGTAGCTCAGCAGGCTTGAAAGGAGGCTGCACCCATTGTGCTCAGCAGAGTGTTTTGACAGAGAGAGTTCCCACCGTGTACAGAACTTTAAATTGCGTTTTAAATTAAACTAAGCCTTATGTTGGTGGCAAGCAGACCATGTTGCTGAAAAGAGACATCATTTGTGACAAAAGCATTGCAGACATTGAATGTCAGACACTGTAAAACAGTTTCCCTTCTGCTTTAATTGAGAGCTTTCTCAAACAGCTGAACCTCAAAGCAAATCACAGCGATTCCCCATTTTTCCACAAACTGTTGAGATGCTTTAAACTTTATTAAAAAAAAAAAAATAAAAAAGCCTAAACTGGGAGGGGTTTTGAGGATCCCAATTTAAATTTATTTTTTTTTGGCTGTGATAAGGGAGACAAAATAGTTACCAAGAAGAGCAGTGGGAATGAACAACACGTTTTAGTTACCATTGTAACTGTAGCTGTAGCTGTGCTGGGTCTTTTAAAATACTGATTTAAAGAAGGTGAAGGAAATTTACCGCTCTCTCCCCACCCCTCTCATTCCAGTGCTTTTAAGATCTAAATTCCCCTTTTCCATTGTGTGCACATGCATTTTTTTAGCTTGAGTGATCACCTGGCATCCCGAGATCAATGGGAAGTGTTACACAACCATGTCGTTACATGTATCTCAACAAGCAGATGTTAGTAGGAAGAGTTCTCTGACCAGTTTTTGAAGCTGTTGTCAAAATGTGGCTTAAACATCAGAAGAACATTCTGCAAATTTACATAACCTCTACAAAGCCTGAAAAATTAATTTATGGTGAGCATCACTCAGCACTCATTTCCAGGAGGGGAAAAAAAAAACCCAAGCACCCAACTCTTTGAATGTCCTTTTCAGTTGGGCTCATATTTATAAAACTGCAAAGATAATAATGAAGCAGATTAAAATTCACAGCAATTGCATGTGAATTTTCACTGTGTGCATGCTCAGGATGAATCCATTGCAGAAGTCAGGGTGAATTAGAGCCACGGGAAATGCTGCAGCCCAGGACAAGGGTGTATGGTGCAAATTTCAAAGCCCCATTCTCAGAATTGTTTCCATCTGTTTTCTTCTTCCTTCACCTGCTCTGTTTTCAGTAGGTCTCAGTGCAGTGTGAGAGAATGAAACACCTGATTTGTGAACCTCCAAGCTGAGTGTTAAATTGACTGGCGTGGGACTGAGAGCCTGCCTGATCTCCAGTAGCATTGTGCTTCCAGAGGGGTTTAAAAGCCTGGAAAAAAGAGGGATTCAGGCTTGGTTTTCCATGCTGAAAGAGATTTCACAAGCTCTGAACCAAAGTGGTGAAATCCTCGTGATGTCTCCTGAGCCTGCCAGGTGCTTCTTCCATTTTTAATGTAAATCTCAGAAGAATTCATCTTTTGATTTCAAAGTTTTGAGGCCAGAAGGGGTTAAATTGTCTAATCTGACCTCAATAGCAGAGCTATTTATTTGGTTGCTGTGCATTAATCAGATGTGCAAGGTTTGAACTCGCATTTCAAAAAGCTACTGAAGAGAGGTTCAGAAGGTGCAGAGGTCAGGTTTGTGCCTTAGATGCCAACCCAGAGGGACAGAAAACTGTGTTTGAATTCTGCATCTTCCTTCCTTCCTCCTCCCCTGGAAATGCAAAGGAGTTCAATTTGTACATTCTGTGTTAGCCCCTTTGCCTCCAACACAGGAGGACAGGAAAATTAGAATTTCTTTCCAGCGCAGCAAAAGAAACATTTTGATGTGTTCCAAATGCTAAAATGTCAGGGATAAAAGGGCTTGTTTTGTTTTTAATCCAGGAGAGAGAGAGTTAGAAAACTTAATATTAGCAGAAATACTTCCATGCATTTTTAAGCACTTCAATAAATGTGTTCTTGATTGGATGTAAACTTTCCCCTGTAGTGTTTGCAACCCAGGAGAATATTAAAGTAAAAAAATCTCTTTAAAAAGTTAGAGGACTGTAAGTGATTTTACATATATTTCAGTCTTCAGGGTCCTCATTTTTCTGATTCATATTAATTTTATTCCATATTTATAGCTTAAGTGAGAAGAGAATCAAATTCAAGAGGTCCATAACTATGTATAAATAATTACTGTTTATGAATATTACTGCAGAAATTATAAAGAGGATGGCAAATCAAGAGAGATGAAATTAAAACCTCTCCTGAAGGATGCCTAGGTACTTGGCTCACAGGGGTGGATCAGAAGGGCTCAAAGCACAGGCAGTTCTGCGGATTTTGGTTGTCTGTGTGCAATCAGAGCTGGGGCTGATTCTGCCATGGAATTCCACGGAATTCCAAGAGTTTGGGTGTCAGGCACTCACTGCTGGCCTGATCTACTGAAACCTGAACTTCCCTCCTGGCTGCAGAGAGCACAGTGGGATTTGGGTACCCAGTAAATTAAATGGAAAATCTTATTTTAGCCCACAAGTAAAGCTGTAGAACAGGAGAGCAAAGGAGTTTTGTGCCCATTCTCCAGAGCAGTGTGTGTATGAATTCATGCCAGTTTTCACCCAAAATGGATGCTGCTAATTTCCTTCAGATGTCATAGTTACTTGTTTGGGGAACTTTCTGTAATGAAAGAACCCTCCAAGGGTTTTCATGTCAGGGGTAATGTTTGATTTTTATTTTCTTTTAATTTTTTTTTGCTTGAAAGGCTCCACAGCACATTTATTTACATGTACATTAAACTGAGAATGCTGAACGCTATCTCAAACACTTTTGTCTTTCAAGAAGTTCTCATGTTCACATCCTGCTTTAACTCAGTTGAAGTCTGGAAATGCTGACGAGCTCAGGCACAAAATGAAATGCACTGTGGCACTGTGAGCCTTAACTTCTCTGAGCAGGGCACAGCACTGTGAGCCAGGAGCAGAAAATTCTTGGTCACAGATTGTTCCTGCCTTGGAAATTGGGATTTTTGTGGAAGTGCTGGGAACAGCTCCTTCCAGGACCTGCTGACCACAGACAGAGGCAGGGGAGCAGTGGGGATGCTGATCCTCCACCCTCCACGTTTAACACAGCTCTAAGCCAGGCTTATCCTGCAAAAAGAGATTTTATCCCAAAGCAGGTGGGTATGGAAGAGCTTCTCTCAGAGCCTTGTGCCTCCAAGTTTGTGTTCCCAGAGCCAGGATCACAAGGCACTGTCAAATGGCTGCCTGGCACAAATGGAGAAAATACTCCTCAAATATTAACAAGTTTAAAATGTATTTAATACAGCAAAGACCAGTAAAGTTTGGAAATGGATGTATAAATATTTATGAAATTACAACACAAATAAATATTACAAAAGCTCATCTGATTAAGACAAGAGCTATGACAATTCTTGTGAATTTTTAATATTAAAATAAGCATTACATTAATGAGTCTTCATTATATCATTAAACATTTTACTTTGTTTTCTGTAGAGAATTTTATTTTTACTTGACATACTTTTTTAAGTGTCTAATGGGTTTTTATGACATTTGTAAATGAGCCAAAACATAAGGACTATAAGAGTTAATTCTTTATATTCATCACTAATTCAGACTAATTTATCATAAGGGAAATAATAGGGAAGTCTTATTTTTTTTAAAATTTACATATAAATAGGTCTCAATCACAAAATTAGGATATGGATTTTAAATACTCCAGAGCCCAAACTGACTGATGTGGGGTTTCACTATAATTTATTTTATCATAGCAAGGACCTGGATGCTTTTTATTTATTTATATATTTATTTAAAAAAAAAAACAACAAAGAAAACAAACAAAAAAATAAAAAAGAAAAAGGAAAAAGGAAAAAAGAAAAGAAAGGGGGAAAAAAAGAAAAAAAACCCAGAAAAATTCAAACAGCTCAGAGATGCTGGAAATTGGAGATTGCTCTGAGGTGCTTCAGTGGCTTCCCCTCTGTCAGGGACAGGAGCTGGGAGCTTGGCAATCCTCAGCTCTTACCTTGGCTGCTGGGTTGGCTTTGGGCTGGGTCAGGAGTGTCCACCTGGGCAGGAGCAGTGAAATTTTTAAAGGAAGTTTCAATTTGTGCTGGTCCTGGCTGGGCACAGAGTATTTTGTTTGTGGCAGAGCTGGGTTTGGGAGGGTGTTTGTTTGCAGATGTGCTGGAGCTGATTTGCAGCTCTCCCACAGTAAGGTGTGCAGGGATGGTCTCAGCTGTGATTTGTAGTATTTATAAGTATTTATATGAAGTATTTATGTGTAATCCTCCATAAATGGGGCTCAGCATCCTCTGGGCTCCTCTGGCCTGGCTGAAGGAAGGGGAGGCTCCTGGTGCTGCCCAGTGCTGGGGGCTGTTCACTCCTCAAAGAGAGGATCAGCTGGGTGCTGGATGGGCACCGTGACCCCTCCCTGGTCAGAACTGATCTTCTGCCCTCTCCTGCTCATGTGGGTCAGGCCAAAGGGGCAGCTCTGCCCAGCAGCTCTTGCCATAACCCAGCCAGAGCATCTCCAGCGTCCCTGTCTGCCCCACAGAGCAGGAGAGCTCACCTCTCACTGCCAGCCCAGGAACCCTGCAGGCTTCTGCTGCACTCGCAGAAAAAAGGTGCCTCAGGGGAGCAGCATTTTTAACCCTTCCCCATTTAATAGGTGGAGCTCCTGTGGAGTTTCTGTGCATTACATTAAACCAAATTCTTATTAGGACGAGGCCGGGCAGCCCAGTGCAGGTGATGTTACCTTCTTAAAAGCATCCTCTGCTCCATCCCAGCTGCTTTATGTGTTTTATTTGGGGTGTTACCCACATTCTTGCCGTTTCCCCAGGCCGTGTTTTCTGTGTGGGAATTCACAGCACAGTGCTCCCATTCTGTGGCTCCATCAGCTCAGCCTGCAGTCATTTACTGGATTAAGCAATATCTTTGAGAAGCCAGGCTTGCCCCAGTGCACAGCCTCGAGTGAGTGCCCCTGCAGTGGTGTTGGGAGAGGGGATCTCGCTCCTCCAGTGCACAAAGGGCATCAGCTCTGTGAATTTCTCCAGCCTAATGCTGTGTTCAGACTTCTGCCATTAGATTTATGCACCCAAGTAAGCAAAGCAAACACTGATGCTCTCTGTGCGTGGAATAACAAACGCATTTCTTCACAAACATTTGAATTTCTGTCAAACATTTTAGCACATTTACTTTCTGCTTTGCCCTCCCTCTTTGTGCATTTTTTAAGCAAATTAACTCAGAAGAAAAAAGTAGTTTATAGATCAAAAGGAAATGTTGAATTATACACTTTCTTATTCTCTCTCTCCCAAGACTGGTAAATGCCTCTTCTCAAACAGGAACTTGAATGCTGCCACATTTTTCACACTTCTCCACTGATCCAGTTCCAGTCTGATTATCTTGTAGTGCTCGTGCAGGGATGAATTTTACAAGGGAGGCAAGGAGCAGAAATCTCCTTACTCCAGGGAAGAGATGAGTTTCTTTGGGAAGCTGGCTGACCAGTCCAGCCTCAGGATTCACACTGCTTACAGCCTCTTCTACCTTTTCTTTACTCTTCCTACCTCGTGGAAACACCACAGAGCTCTGCTGAATATTGATTTTAGAGATGTGTCACATCTGGCTGAAGCCTGGAACAGGCTAAAGTTGTGTCAAAAGCAGATCCATCCCCCCAGCCCTTGCTTCGCTCTCAGATCAGTTTCTGTGGGGTTTCCCAAAAAACAAACCAAACAAACGCTGTCTCAGTCTTTGGAGGTACAGAGTTATTAGGGACTCCAGATTTCTCCTTCAGTTGTGTTCCTTTCTAATTACCTGTGTGATAAACACCCAACAAGCAGGAGCCCTGCTGTGCTTTCCTTTCTCAAGCTGTTCCCAGCCTGACCTCACCCTCTGCCTGGCCCAGCCCTTCAGAACCTTCTGGGGCAGGTGTTGGCTAAATCCTAAAATTCAGGCCAAACATCCAACAGCACCAGGCTGTGGACTGGGGGAGGGAAGAGGGACGAGGGAGATGGAGACTCGTATTTGCTTTCCTTCAAAATCATTATTTTTTTAATTTCCAAATCTTCCTGTGTGGCCAGAAGTGATTCAGCTTGCTGTGAACGATACCAGGGGACATCAGGTGCTTTCAGCATTCTCATCCCTCCTTTCTTACCCTCTCCTGGCCCTGCCCTCTCCCAAACTCTGAGCAGGATATTTGACTTTTTAGGACAATGACTTCACTTCCCGGAGAATGAGGCTGGTACAAGGCATGCTGTTGTTTATGAAGCTTTCCAAGAGGCTCCTAAGAAAGGACAATATCTTATTTTGGCTAAGCGTGGTGGAACAAGGTTTACTGATTTGTTATTGCTCCAAAACATAACCGAGACCCTAAAGAAGCTATTAAATTTTTGGGATAATTTACATGTCAAATAATGTCAGTGCCTGAGCTCCAGAAGCTCCTATAAAAATTAGAAAAAATTATGTTAAATATTTTATTTGGAAATAAATCAGAGGTCAGAAGAAGGCAAAGCAAAGATTGAATACATTCACAGATTCTGTTATGCTGCCCTTAATGTAACTTCTGAAGCTTATTTGAAATAATTGGGTCTGCTGGAAACCTTCCAGAATATTTCAAGGGGCCAACAGAAGAATTGGCTATGCTGTATCTAAACTTTAGTTACAGAGTCTTAATTCTTAGATGTCTAAGTCTTCTAAAAAAAAAAAAAAAAAAAAAAAGGAAAGAAAGGGGAAGATTTTCTTAGAACTCTTCACTTGGTCTTATTAAAATAGCACTTCTCTGTAGAGATGAGTTAATCATGATTGCCAGACTAAAGATTCTGTTAAACATAAAAGCTGTGGCAGCCCTTGTAGTGAACTGCAGCTTAGGGAGAAAAAAGACTGAGATGATGCTGTTAGAGGAAAGGTTGTTCAAATCCTAGAGACACCCATCATAATTTGTGCTAATGATAAACAAATATGCGGCAGAAGGAGAGAAAGATCAGCAAGAGGCAGAAGAGCTCCTGGCACGCTGAGCTCTGAGTCCGAACGTGCCCGAGCAGTGAATCTGTGCCTTATCCAGAGCAATGCCAGGGATGTTAAAAGGTAGAAAAAGCAGATTTGTCTCAGCTAGCAGGGCTGGGACCATCATTACTCTGCCTTATCTCTGAGACTCCACAGCTGAGGCTTCTCCCGGATCAGACGGCGGCAGAGAGAGCTGGGCCGAGATCAAGGCACCGATTGTCCCGGCTGTCCTGTCCTACAGAGAGACGTGACACCTCATTTTCTCAGCCCATAGCCACGAGGAGCTGGCAGGGATCCCCCAGAGGCAGCAGCAGCTCCCTGGTGAGCAGCACACTGGGTTTTGTTCTGCTCACCCCTCTGAAGTCAGGCTCCCACCTGGAGCCCGCCCCAGCTCCCCGGTAATGGGCACATTCCACATCCTCACTTCACTCCCACTTCCTGAGAGCTCCAAGAATTCTGAGTGACCTTGACACTTCTTCAGAAATCTCCTTGTCTAAGCCAAGGAGCCTGGAGAGACATTAGGGTGAGAAAAGGCTTTGACTGACTGGTCTGGCTCTCTCAAGTATTATGGAAAGTGTTATCATGAAGAGGCATCGCTCGGAGCCAAGTGGAGCTACATTTCATGTGCTACAGAAGGGAAGATACATCAGAATACATCTGAAGGCTGATCAGTAAGAGCAGTCATTTTACAGGGTTAGTATTTCCAGTTAATTTTACATTCAGGTTTGAGAAGTGCTGCACTTCTTGCAAAAGGAATTGTAGAAGAGCAGTTTTTAAAACTACAAAAGAAAGGTGGAAAAGGCAAATTGCACTAATCCAAGTTTGAAGAGCCCTTCTTGTGATCTTTAGGGATTGAGTCCCAAAGGAAAGATCAGCTTGTGACTGTGTTCTGAAAACAGAGTTTTGTCAAGTGTCTGCTCAGAGCTGCAGAACGAATCCCTCCAGAAGGGAGGGATGTGATGGAGAATGTGCCAGGCTGGCTTGCCCTACACGGGCTGGGGCTTCTGAGAGCTCCCAGGGCTCTCTGTGCTTCTGCAGCAGGAGCAGGAGCAGATCCAAAGCTCAGAGAACCCCTGTGAGGACAGGGCTGAGCCTGGCACGGGCTGCTCTGAGCTGCCAGAGCAGAAGGCAGGTCCAGAGCTGGGCTGGCAGGAATCAGGGATGTTGCCGCTGGATACGAATAGATCACACGGACACAGGTCGATGTGTGGTGAAGGAAGAGCAGAGTTTATTTTTCCCCCCAGGATTTATAGGCTCCTGACCACGGCCAGGGATGGGATGGTCAGGATAACACTTTCTCACTGCACTGGCCATGAGAGATGCCCATCACAAGATGTGGAACAGAAAGAATGTACACATATCTATGTTTACAGTTACTGTCCTGGGAAAGTCTTTAGAAAACCATGTCAGCAAGCTCAGAAGCTGAGTTTTCAGGGTGACATCAGGGGACACGCAATCTGAGTGAAGGTGTGAGGAAAAAGGAGACAAATCTGTGGAAAAGGCCACTCACCACCACCCAGTAAACAGCAAGAGAAAGGACCAGTTTGCAAAGGGAAGGGTTTTCACGGGGCTGCAGCGTGTGAACCTTCCGAGCTGCCCCACCATCCCTCACCCTGCTGCAGGGTTTGTGCCACAGGGGATCTCCTTCCATCTGCCCCAACAGGATGAGTGCTGGAAATGTGTTTGAGCCACCCTTCCACCAGTGCTGTCCCATTGTAATACTGTACAAAGCCTTTGCCTTGGGGTGAGACAGTGCTTGGGGAGAGGTGGGCAATGTTTAACCAAGAGAAGGAGGATTGCTGTAAGACCTTGACTCCATGTGAATATCAGGGTTTGAGCCTGTTTGGTGCATGGAAGACGAGAATTTCTCTCATCCCAACTGTGCTGCAATTCACCATTGCTGGTTATTAAAGGAGGAATAAAACAATCAAAAGCAGGTTGCAGTAGCTAAGAAGAGAGTTTTCATGTTTGTACTGTTTTTCAAGATATGCCATATTTCCTTTCCATTACGGGGCCACCAGAGGTGTTCAGACCCACTGTGTTAATTACCACGTCTCTGATTGCCCTCAGTTTATAATTAGCATTTTTAATTCATTATTTAGTTTATAATTTTGCTATCATTTTAACAAGGGAAGATGGAGAAGTGTGGCAAAGTCTAACTACGTGTGTGTGCATGTGCTTGCTCATGCGTATGTGTGGAGAGAGATTTTATTCGATTTTGCTGTCATATCCCTAATGTGACACTTCAGAGCAGAACCTGCTGGGTGCCTTCAGCTCCCACAACTTGATTTTTCAGAGGTGGGGACTCCCTGGGGCTCTGAGTGACTCCAGTGGAGCTGTGGCTGCTCAGCACCTTTGCAAGGGCTGTCCCCTGCTGGCCCTGCTGAAGGTGCCCAGCACCACGTCAGGCTTCCCCCAGCACATTTTTGGTCAGACCTCATGGCCAAGGAGCCCCAGAGCTGCCACAGCCTTTTCACTGCTCATCCTGGCCCCACACCAGCCAGTGAAAAATGCAGATTTTCCTGAACATCTTGCAATGGTGATGAATCCTCCAGTTATGATAAAAAGTTCAGGAATATTCCCTGTCTCCTTTTCTTGTGCCATCATCCAGACACTCTGTAGGGTAATTCTCCTCTTTCCTGTGTCTCTCAAACCCCTCCATTCCTCAATTCCAAGTGCTCTTTATGGTATTATGTTGGTGATCTCCTTACAGTGCCTATCTGCTCCTCGGCCTGCCTCTCAAATTCTTCTTCTAAGGCCGTGGCTCCCTTCCCTGTAATCTCCTCGAGGTGCCTGTAGTGCTTCCTTTCCTTGTCACACCTTTCAGAGACTCCATGCATTATAACCTGAACATTTCTGTGCTCACCTAGCCAGAAAGATTGCCAACGCTCTGAATGACAAAAATGATCTAAAGAAAGGAGATGCAGTGAAAAAGTAAAGGTTACATCTTACTGCACTCAGGAAGGATCAGCGTGGCTTTTCGGGTCTACCAGCCAAGCAGGGACTGCAGCTACAGCATCATTTGTAGTTCCAATTTGCCTGGCAAATATCTTGAAATTTCACAGTTCTGGCCATTGTGTTACAAGAAACCTGCACTGGCAGCACATAAGAAAAGCTAGACATTGATATAATTCACTGTAAGCATTTTCCTGTCTATCAGACGCAGAATTAAATTACCACTAGGTAGGAAGTTGCATATCTCCATTCAAACTATGGAAATAGTTCTCCACAGCTTAATTTGGCAAAACACGCTCAGGACGAATTCCTCTGCGATCCCCCTGAAATCAGGGGGACTGTGCTGACTTAAAACCAGCCCCCACTTTGAATTAAGCCCTTCTGCAAATGATCTGAGTAAGCCTCTTTCTCAAAGTGCAATTCAAGGCTTGTTTTGAGGCTGACAGCTTCAGTCACAGCTCTCCCTCATATCTCAAGTTGTACTTTTTTTCTTGTCCAGTGCTGATTCTGTTTTACTCTTCCCTGATCCATCATCCATCAGTGGATAGGAGCATGCTTCCTATCCACACTGCTCCTTCCATCAGTTTTGCTGCATCTGTTTTGAAGTGATAATACAGGAGTTGTCTAATCAGAGCCTGATTATCCTTTTGCATGGAAGTGGGACCATTTGGATGGGCTCTAATCCCATTAACAACTTTCCTTGTTTCCATCCCACTGATGACATCTGCAATTCCATCGGGGTGATTAACACCCTGGTCTGGCTTTTGGCAGGTTTAGTCCTGATTTATGCCTGTCTGGGATGAGAACCAGGTATCTGACTTTCCCCAGCTTAGGAATTTGATCCCTCCAGATAGGTTTTGAGGGGGTTTGCTTCTGATTTGAGTATGATCCAGCTGTTGTTTTCTCCATTCCTTATTATCTGGCCAGTGACAATGGTGGTTTCCATGTAAATGGATTATTTAATGACTGTCACGCCAGCGTAAGACTGCTTGTTGCAGAGCTTCCCTTTAAAGCCTGGAGTTACAAATCAGTTAAGAAAGTGGTGGATATGCTTAGGGTTTGTAAATATTTTTATCTGTGTCTATATATTGAGCCATGCTAGGAAGTGACTTGGAAAGTACTGATTTTATGAGTGACAGATAATCTACTGTGCTGAATGTACTGCAATTTAGTTCCTCAGCAGACTTGTTACCAGGACTTTGCAAATTCCTTTCCTGAAGAGTTTGACATTCACTGTTATTAAGTCAAAAAAGCAGCACTTGCTCCAGATTGCAGCACTGACATCACACTTCTATTCCTCTGCTGAATCTTTATTCTTGGTTATCCTAGAACTCCTGCTTCAGGTAGACCTCTTTCTCTCTTTAATTTCAATTTTAATTTCACTGTGTTTTTGTGGAAATTGGGCTCTGCAGCGGTATCTTACCCCAGCATGCACCGTGGCTCAAGTCTTTGCAGTAAAAATATGTTTGAAATGAACTGTAATTTTCAGTGAGTGTCAATCTTACTGTGAACTACAGGAAGAATAGCTGGCTTTACTTTTTTTCCAGGAAGTCATTATCTGAAAATGCAAAGTTAATTTGTTTCTGGAGCTCACCTAGGATTCTTTTGTCATAGTGCATCCAGACTGTAAGGTCGGTAGGCAGAGACATCCAGAAGAAACAGAGAGATTGTTTGCACAGTTCTGTGTCCACAGCAGAAAATCGGGCTGTGAATGACACTGCTTGGGCAGGGGAGTCCTGAAAAGATGTTTAACAGTCCAGAAGTGTGTGGAGAACAGCTCTTAAAGTCTCTTTTTAAGTATTAGAAAGGTTAGAAGAATTGCTTTTGTTATTTCTGAGTGCTGCCACATGACAGAGGCATTCAGCTTCTGCCCCTGACCAAGAATCATCTCCTGCTGCTCGTTAGAAAAGTCTCTGCCTTGTATCTGAAAAGTGCTTTGTATCTGAAAAGAAAGATTGGGTAAAGGTAATAAAATATTCACTTCCAATCTACTGAGTTAGTGAAAGCTGATCTGGTCTCTGGTTATCAGCTGACAAACATAATTGCAGCTTATAAATCAAGTGTGACCACTTGAGAATTTGGCAGCTCCTCTGGTTTAAGATGTTTGCTAAAGTTGCTAACATTATGGTAATACAAGAAAAGTTACATAAAAGTTATTGATTTTGCTCTTAAATAAAAAGAACAGCCATCTATAATTGGTTTTCCTTTTCTTCTCCTTGGGAAGAAATGGCATTTAAATGGGGAAGTGGAGCTGGTTGCCCCCTGTTCTCTCTTTAGCTGGAACTGGGAGAGCAGGGAACACAAGGCTTTCACCTCCCCATGGACAGCAGCAGGGGACAGTGAGGAAATGGAACACCAGGGATCAGATATGGGAAGGGAGACTTTTGGCAGAGGAGGGAAGAGGGAAGCAATCACTGTAATTTGTATTATGTTATTATGTTAGAAACAAGAGGCTCCAGCTGAGGCAAGAATCTCACTGACCTGGCATTTGGCTCTCTGCAGAAAGGAAGAGCAGTCTTGCACCAGAGCATTTATAATCTGAATAGGAATTGAATAGAGAAAATTATCTACTCTGCTCTCTGATTTTTCAGACAGGTAAACAGAAGAAAATTGAATTTAAGTGACTCATCCTGAGTTACATGGGGATTCTGTAGCACAGCTGGGAGTAAACCCAGATAATCTTTCCTTCAAAGGTTTGGCAGCATTACCCACCTCATTTTATAGTCAGGTCATTGAACCCAGCCCAGTGCTTCTGCTGGCATTCAGAAATCTGTCTTGAATGCATCCCAGATCTGTCTCTCTTTCCCAATCCAGAAACATTTCCAGAAATCTCTCACAGCTTCTCCCAAATGCCAGCAACTCCTCCTTCTCTGCTCTTTGCAGGAATTACACAACCCCAGTAGATCTTCTGCTCTGGCAGTGCTTTGAACTGCTTGCTTTTCTCCTGTGAAGATGAGAGAAGCCCTTCAGCGTTCCTAGGGAGAAATGAATTACTGAAAGGAATAATGTTTCTCGTCCACTGTCTCCCACCAGATCTTCCAGAAGGTTCTGTCACCTGACAGCTGCGTAAATAGCTGGGGAACTAAGACCTGGAGTCTGTGTCAGGCTTCTCAATGCTCATCAAGAGCAGCTGTAGGTAAGGAAAAGAGGTCACAGTCCAAAGGGCACGAGGGGCATGAATGTTGTCCTCTCACCTGTTAGCTCTTGGTCTCTGCTGAGATTTTGGCAGGACTAAAAGCAGTGTGGAAAGTCCTGCTCAGATCCTGATGTACTCCCACATCCACGCCTGTCACACAGAAAACACTTCCTTTGTTAATGTGCACGGCTGGTAACTCTCACTGACTGCACGAAGGAAACAAGGAAAACAATCCCCCTCACACTTCCTATTAGAATGATTGATGCAGCTTGGAGAAGTTAAATCAGGAAAGGAGCAGCAGAAGCTGAGCTGCCCCTGAGAAGCTTCCAAGGAGTTTCTGACAAATGTGTTTGATTGCAGCCATGGTGTGACCTTTTGGCTACAGAAGAAAGAAAGAAAGGTCTTGTGAGCCTGCCCAGCTTTCCCCAGTTTGGGGGAGCACTGAGCTTCCCTGAGGTGGGTGAACTGGCCAGAGACCAAAACATGCCAGTGTCTTCCTCCTGTTGCTATCTCCCATGGTGGGCAGCAAGCCCAGGCCATGGCTCCACTCCAGGGCTGGAGGTGCTGAAGGTGTGGAGCAGAGCAGTAATGTTCCCTCACTGCTGCTTCAGTGCAGCAATGCACAAACAGAGCATCTGGAGCCACGCTGCAAACCTGCCCAGAGCTGTGCTGTGCCCTGGGCAGACCCTAACCTGCATCTTCATTTTATCCCTGGGCAGACCCTAACCTGCATCTTCATTTTATCCCTGGAGATCTCCTAACCTGCATCTTCACTTTATCCCTGGGCAGACCCTAACCTGCATCTTCATTTTATCCCTGGGCAGACCCTAACCTGCATCTTCATTTTATCCCTGGAGATCTCCTAACCTGCATCTTCACTTCATCCCTGGGCAATTCCTAACCTGCATCTTCACTTTATCCCTGGGCAATTCCTAACCTGCATCTTCACTTCATCCCTGTGCAATTCCTAACCTGCATCTTCACTTTATCCCTGGGCAATTCCTAACCTGCATCTTCACTTTATCCCTGGGCAGACCCTAACCTGCATCTTCATTTTATCCCTAGAGGTCTCCTAACCTGCATCTTCACTTTATCCCTGGGCAATTCCTAACCTGCATCTTCACTTTATCCCTGGGCAATTCCTAACCTGCATCTTCACTTTGTTTTGTAGAAGCTGTCGAGTCAGGCCAGAGAAGGAGCCCAGTGCAGTTTTCTGTGGCCAGCAGTTATACTGGTTGTTCAATATCAAGTTAGTACCAAAAGTATGCCTTTATGACTAGAATCTCCTCGAATTCAAACTGGGATCTGACATCCTTGCTGGTTTCTGCACTGTCCCAAAGCAGAGGCTCCAGAAGGCAGTCCCCAGGAGCCCTGTGCTCGTGCACTTTCCCTGGACCTGCTGGAATCCCTCGGGTGGAGTCAGACACCGTGGCCTGTGTCTGTACAAAACTCAACAGCACAATTAAGGAATAAATCATCAGTATTCATATGAGGAGCAAATGGACAGCGTGCCACTTTGCAGGGGGAATTTATGGGTCCTGTCCATACAAATAGAGTATAAATGGAGTCAATTACTGATGCACTGGGAATCTGCAAACTAGAATCATAATATACAGTTTTTCAGCTCCTGGAAATTGGCTTCAGCCTCCTGCATGCTGGAGCTCCACTGAATTTGAGTAATTTTGGTCAATGCAACTAATCAAGTTTACTTCAGCCCAGGATCTAATCCGCAATAAAGACTGGATTTAGAGTAAAGGCTTTCTCAAAGCAAAGTTCTTGTAGAGAGTTTGAGGGGATCAAAATTTTCCCTTGCCTGCTTTTTGGTTCCTTAATCCCCAATTAATTTTTAGATCTAAACACACATGCGACTTTTTCAAAGGACTTTCAAAGGATGCTCTGAGTCACTCCAATCAGTTCTGAAGCACAAAATACCCCTCGGTTGACATTCTGAGATCATGAGCTGTGGTTATGTGTATTTCACTGTTCACATGGTAACAGAATCAAAAGAAAATCATAATGAAATACAATAGTTGGATTCAGAAATAGGTTACAAAAACATTCTTCTGAGCAGTCCTAACAATGGAGAAGAGATGAATTTACATTGGGCCAAATTTGTCATTGCTGCAGTGCCAATTAACTCTCTGAAGCTGCGCCTTGGAATAACTCAATAATTAGGTAAAATTCTTTCAGTGAGACTTGTGCCACCCCCACCTTCCTTCCAATGCTAACCTGAAATTATTTGGCTGAGAAAAATGAGGAGTTGGTATTTTCATTAACTCTTTGTATGCCTTCAGTTTCAAAATCATTAAATATTTGGTGTAAATTTGCATTAGCAATTGATATTGATGCTAGATTTATCAGAAAAAATGAGCCTCTGATGGTTTAAAACAGAAACAGCTCCTGTTAAGGATGAGAAGAAAGGGATGAAAATTACTTAATTCTGTAGTTCTAAGCTGTCCTTTGTCTTTAAAGGTAAGAAAAGAATTACCATGGAAACGTGCTCACTTCTTCTCATAGAAAAAAGGCTTTGACTTAATTACTATGAACCTGTACTATCTTATCTTAAAATAATATTCCAGGTCTTTTCCCAAGCAGTGTATTTATATGTGTCAGAGAGAACCGAGGCAAATGCTATCAGAAGGGAAATAAGCATTTGTCTGTATAAATCATAGCTCTCGCTCTGTAGCAAACATTTTTATTGCTGTTGTGAAATTCACACCTCTCAGGAGGAAACCTTCTTATAGAATCTGCTGCTTTCTCCCAGCTCCTATAGGTGTATGTAAGCAACTGTAGCAAATCTCTTTTAACTGGCAACAATAAAGAACAGTAATTGCACACTTTAATTTTAAATTACAAGAATGTTCCTTCTTGTTCTGGAGGGAAACCTCTTCTGTGGGCCACTTTCCAAAGTGAATGCCTCATTGTCAGAGCAGAAGAGAATGCTGGTGCTGGATTTACAGGGGCACAGCAGAGCTCTGAGAGCTCTCCCCGCTCACTCCTCCTGGTGTTCTCTCTGCTGGGCTCAGCTCAGGTGCTTGGGAATATCGGGAATTTCGACTGGCAGGTCTGGAGTCCGGCTTGGAGCAGGCTTTGCTGCCAGAGCTGGCATGACCAGAATCACCCCAGCATTCCCCAGGCTGGTGAGCACTGCTCCCATTGCTCCCTGTCCTTGCCTTCCTCAGCCTGACCTCACTTGGAACTGGATCCAGAGCTGGGAGAGGGCACAGATCCCTCCTGAGGATCCAGCCAGGGCTGTGCTCCTCACTGCAGAGCCCATCCCTGGCAGGACCAGAGCACCCAGTGAAATCTGACAGCCAAAGCCATGCTGGAACATCTCCCACCTGCAGCAGGAGCTGCCCATGTGTTCCCCAGTGCTGCTCAGGCTGCTGGGGATGGAGATTCAAAATGTTTTTTCAAGCAGCTGGCCCCAGGGAGAGCGGAGCCTGCATGAGGGAGTGATGTAGGAACAGGGTGTATCATTATTTACCTCTGAAATAATCCCTGTTTTTCACATCACATCTGTGAGGCTTCCAGTCTTCTTCTGCAGATAGACTGCCAAGAATTTTTATCTGTGGGAGTTTGCAGCTCCCCAGAAAAAAGGCAAACAGAGAACTTTCAGTCTAAAGTAATTTAATTTAGTTGAAGAAAAGCATTAAAAACCAACAAAAACAAAGTTTCCATGGAAGGCCACAGGAAATACCTTTCCTGAAGTTCTCTACAGTAATTGTAGAACTGATTGGTTGGTATCCTTGCACCCCTGGAAATGTGTGAGATTTATTTGTTTCAAGGCAATTGTTTTTAGAACAATATACATTTGTGGCAATCATAGATGTGTTCAGCTGCACTAGGATAAGTTAAATCATGTTTTCATCTGCTTCTTTGGTGCCTTTGCATGATAACAGCAATTGAGGAGTTTCTCAGAATAAATTGGAATCCATCAACATGCTTAACATGAGATTTAAAGTGCCATTATCTTCTGACTTAGCCTGGCCATGATTTTGCCCCGTGTTTCTCAGGCTGGAGAGATAGGAAGACACAGAGCAGAGAATTTGGGGAAATTGGATTGTATACAATGGAATTATTGTAGTATGGGCTCAAATGCAAAACCTCACAATGTGAATGTGCCACGAAGGGAACCTGCTCCCCTGTGCCATTACCTTTATGCCCCAGGAAAGTTGGTAGAGCCCCTTTTACATCTGGGCATCAAAGCTTTAGAAGCTCCAACCTTCAACATTTTAATTCAGCCGGTTTAAATAATGCTCCTGACATACAAAGATCAGCTCCAACTTTCCTGAGGAGAAACTGTATTTTCTGGTGTCTGCTAAGCTGTGTGTCATGAGTTTCTGTAATAACTACCAGGGATTAGGTTAATAGCATTACAGCTGGAAGTGTTACTTGTGGCTTTGTGAGAGACCTGTTTACAATTTACAAGGTTGGAGTGATTAGCAGTGCAGATGCAGGCTCTGCTGGTTACAAAAGCTTCTGTTGGCTGGGAAGCATAGTGGATTCATATTTATGGAAGGAAAATACAGTATTTTACAGTAAAAAGTGTTGCTGGGTGTGGAGAATCTTGGCCTCGTTAGGGAGCTATTCACAGATAGAACAGATCCTTAAATTAGATGAAAATAGCCACTGATGACACACTGCCAGGATTTCCCCCATTCCCTGGGATGCTGCATTCCAGAAATCATGGGATGAGCTGGTTCTGAGAGCACCTGAGTGGCAAATCCCTGTAACCCCCATGGTGAGGGTGAGTCAGGACAAAACTTCCCGTGATGAAGCGTGGCTGAGAGCCTGGCAGTCACTGCAGGGGTGTTTGGGAGAGGAGCTGTGGCCATCCTTCACTCAGCCAGGGCACACAGCAGGAACGTGGTGATGCCTGATAATGGAGTAGAACTTGCCCAGGTAATCTCGATTTCCATTGAGCTACACCTGAACAGGCAGACACTTCTGTTCTGCACATCTTCACACCTGCACTGGGTCCCAGCCCGTGGGGTCTTTCCTCCAGCAACTTGATCTGAAACTTCTTTCATGAAAAATGGTGATTTAGACACCACCACGCCATCAAGTAAACTATTACTAGTTATTTATTACTGCTGAAAATTCAGATTTCCTGATCTAAAACTTCAAATCCAGTTAAATTGGAGGTTGCAACCAGGTGATCTTTAGGATTCCTTCCAACCCAAGCCATTCTGTGATTCTAAGCAAGATTATTGCATAGTTGACAAGCTGATAACACAAAGGAGTGAATTCTGACAGTTTTTATACCAATCTCCCTCCTTAAAGTTGCTGGCACTTGTGTCCATGGCCTTGCTAACTGTGCCTGACACCACCAGAGGCCACCTAATGCTGCCCTTCCCTCGGTGGGCTCTGTCAGCTCTCTCTGGTTTGGTGTTCTCTGCTCCTGAGCGCTTTCCAGAGATGGACATCTTCCCTCAGTGTCTGTAAAATGGAGCACTACTGATTCACACCGACTGTTCCATGGGAAGGAGCGATTAGGCTCTGACCACGGTGGTGAAAAGCCTTGTGTCTCATTTAATTCCCTTTCTACTGCATTTTTCTTAAAGATATCTTGCTAGCTGCAGCTTTCTATAGATAAACAGGCACCGTGCTGGAGAATTTCACACTCAGAGTGAAGCCTACAAAATTTGCATTTGTCAAATTTTACAATGAGGTGGAAAAATGTCGCTCTTTACCAGGAACAAACTTTGAGGCATAATTGCTTGTAAGCAAAGCAGATATCAAATTTGTTTGGTCACGAGTTAAATCCCACTTTGGTTTTTTGCAGAGGGCAGCCCCCCAAAAATGTTTGCTGGCATTTGTTGGGGGTTTGATACCATCTGAAAATGCTGATGGTACATGATGTGACTAATAGGATAGCAGGGCTCCTGAATCATCCTCACACAGCCTGTCTCCTCCCAGACTTCTGTACCTATCCAGCATTTTAATGTCAGCCAAAAATGTTTCCCAGTCACCAGGGCAGCTGTGCAAATGGTGCTCCCTTCAACCATCCTGCCCTGCTGAACATTTGCAAAATAAATTGGGTCCTTCTGAAGAAGTTTAGCCTAAAGAGTGTCCTAAATTTATCCCCCAAGGTAGTAAAAGACTGCATTAGTTGGAATTTCAGCCCAGCTCTCCAGGAGGCTTCCTGTCACTGCTGCTGGGAAGCTCCCAAGCCAAATGGCAGCTGTGATTAGAAGCATGACAGGCAGTGACCCTGAGTTTGCTCTTGTAGCACAGGACTTAAAAAATGCTTCAGTGAACCTCAGAGGAAAATCAGATCACAGGAGAGACTCCTGCAAATTTGCCTAGAGGAACTGAGTTGTTTGGTTTGGTTTTGTTTTTAATTCTCTGCAGAATGTTATTTCTTCATGGAAAAAAGAGATAAAGACGGCGTTGTCCCAGGGAAAGGTGGCGGTGGCACAGGAGAGGGCAATGGGGGGATGGAGGGGAATTACAAGTGCTTTTTGTTTGCTCAGATGTGTTGTGAGGGCTGCGTTGCTGATGCTTCTTGTGCCATATGGTGGAACAGCTGATGGTTAAATGCTGATGCTGAAACATGATGCTGACACAGCAGATGCTAAAACGTGATTGTGGCAAAGATGATAGCAAAACGCTGAAGGTGAAACCCCAGTGCAGAAAATGGTGCTGATAAAATAGAAACTCTTGATGTTTGTCTGTTGGAAATTGTATTTCTGGAGCTGGCAGTAACTGTAGTAGCCCAGACAGAGTTTGGAAGGCCAGACTGGAGATGGGTGGGAAAGCAGAAGAGTTCTCAGCTGTTTGTTAGTGGGCCAGAAAGAAGCAAATGTCTTGCTCTTCGCTCTACAGGGAAGGACACAAACCCTATAGGAAGAAGCAAATCCACTGTGAAACTGAGTTTCCAGCTCTCCCAGTCCAGCCAGCAGGCTCTGGGCTCAGCCCTGTGCTGTTCTCACAGGCACAAGAGGGGCTGGCTGCAGACCAGCAGGTTTCCAGCTGGTCACAGAGGAATAATGAGGTCATCCAGCACACACAGTCTGTTTGCTTGCTTGTCTCCTTTAGCATTTATGTATTTTTTATGGTTCTAAACACCGAGAACAAGAGTTTTAAACATTTAGTTGCAACAAAATGTGGTCTGGTGCTTTTTTTTTAGCAGGAAAAGCCATTCTGGGGTGTGCTTGCCTAAGTTTCTGAAGGATGGCTTTGACCTTATTAGCAGATATGCACCGTGATCTTGTGAGGCACAGAAATGGCATTTTGTTTATTAAGTACCCGAGTTGTTCTAGAAAACTGAGGTAATTTAAAAAACTGGAAGAGGGCCAAATAACTTAAGTGGCAATATAAAAGTTACAAGAAGATGTATTTTCAGAATTAAATATTCTCCAGTCCGATGGTCTGTGCCCTCAGAAAATCCAGGGTAAATTGATGCCAGAATGGTGCTCAGGAAAAGCTGCTCTTGTTTCCTGCAGCCCACATCCTGTTCTGCATCGTGGATGGTTGACAGAACGGAGATTGAATTGTAGAATACAAAATTCCTACTATGAAAATGCTTTGTAATTATTTCAGTAGGCATTTACTCGTGAAAGGTCTTGCAGTGTGCATGGGGAAAGGGCACGGGGAAAGTTTGACCAGCAGCATGTGCTTATCTGGAAAGGGGGAAGGGCAAATACTGAGGGTGTTCAGGCTGTGAAATTGGATTCAAACCCTCGCACTGTGGCTGCCTTTGAGCGTCCTGGTGTGAGTTTTGCTGGTTTGTCTGCAGCTCGCTGTGCCTGGGCAAGGCACACAGATTTGTCTGTGGAACATCTGCTGCAGGTTCTGGGGAAGCTGGGGAGCTCAGACAACCCCGAGGGTGCTCCTGCAGCCCCGTGGGCTCAGGGACAGGGTGAGATGTGCCAGTGACACCTGATGGGAAGGGCAGAGAAGCCCAGGCTCAGACTTGGCTGGGAGAGCAGCAGTCAATGGCTAACCACTGATCCTTGGTGTGGGCTCAGACACCTGAGAGCACCGGGCTGTGTGGGAGCAGCTGAGGAGAGCCAGGACCTGTGGGGGACCCTCTGCAGCCCCAGTCCCTCAGACACCCTGTACTTTCCCAAAGCACAGCCTGCCAGTGCATGGCACAGTTCTCCCTTCCCAGGAGCTCCCTGCACAGGACATTTGTCCCTTCCCAAGAGCTCCCTACCCCTGCACAGGACATTTGTCCCTCCCCAGGAGTTCCCTGCACCGGACAGCTGTGCCAAAAAGCCACTGCAGGGTCACTGTGACGAGCCCCCAGGAGGGAAAGCAGAGCAAGAGCTGCTGCCAGAGCCTTTGGCTCTGTCTTGTGCAGCACATCTCTGGTTAAATAGCTGCTCTAGTTCAAGGCTGGGGATTCAGAATCCTTCGGGAGTCTTTGTTTTGAGGAAGAGGACTCAGCAATTCCGCCCCAGGTTCTGCCTCAGCACACTTGGCCCTGAGAGGGATGTTTCCAGCTCTCTCACTGGAGAGGTGAGCAGCTTGGGCATCCCCTGGCTGGCTGGGAGGAACTTCGGGGAATCAAATGCCAGCTGTGAGTAGGAGTGCAGTGTTTATGGGCTGCTACTCCTCCTGTCTGAGGTAATGAACTCTATCAGATAATGTCAGTGCTAGAAGTGGGTTGATAGAAGCAAGACACAGGAGCTGGCCTAGATCTCAACTCCAGACAGGTGTGTGGGAAAAAACAAAACACTTCTCTTTCCTCCAGTGAGAAACTTTCATTGTTGCACACTAAAACATGAAGGATTAATTAGTTATTTTACAGTAAATTGTAGCACTTGAGTTAATTTAGGTGAGCATTCACATCCAGCTCATACCTTTCCTGGTTCCAGGCTTGCAATCTCCTTCCTGGACCAAACCTTGCTTTGGAATTCCCCACGAGGTATTGCAGTGGCTGTTTTCCTTTGCTTAATCAAAGTGACAAAAACATCCAAAAAAATGATCACTATGGAATATGATCTAGGGTCTACCAAAACCTGAGCCCAGGAAAAGAGCTCCAGCATCAAGTCAGGTGCTGGCAATGAGTCAGAAGTCTCTAGCACAGAGCCTGGGGAAAGGAACATAATGGTTGTCCCTGGGAAAGTTCATTGCAGCGTGAAAGCTTATGGTTATCAGCTCCAGAAATGTTTTTGAAAAGTAATTTGCACCCCAGTGATTTGGGAAGAGGTTCAGTGTTTGGTACCTAATAAAGATAGCTGGCATGGAAGGGATGTTATTTTAATTATATCATGGTGATGACATTTTCAGGAAGGGATCCCACAGAGTTCTGACTGCAGACATTTCTATACTCACAGCACTTAAACAGCTGCCAAAGGGTTTCCATTAATAGGTTATTTGGATACAGTAGAGACAGGCTTATGCTGTGCTATCACTGCTCCACAGCCCTTCTTCCACTTCCTTGGCTTCCTTGGAAAGATGAGCCAAACAGATCTGGCCAGAGTGTGGGAACAGAGGCAGGAGAGCAGGGGGTGGGAGGCAGCAGCCCTGCATCGAGGGACTGAGAGCCAAGTCCCGGGGATCAGCAGCTCCTGTCACCCCAGGGCAGCTGCTGATCCAGCAGAGCCCTCCTGGAGCTGTGCTGGGACTGCAAGCTCCACATGTCTTTGAATGAGGTGTCCCTGCCTGGTGCTGCTTTTGGAAGCCGCAGCATTTGTGCTTTGCTGTCCCTGTGCCAGTGCCACTCACTGCCAGTGACCCTGGTGGCACTGGGACAGCTGAGGATCTTCCTCCAGGGCAGGAGCCAGGACCCCTCATCCCTGCCCTGGGGGATGCATCCCAGGGGCATGCTGGGCTGGGATTCTGGAATTAATTAATTTTAATGAATTAAATTGATAAGATTTTTAATTTTAATGAATTCTGGAGCCACACCAGTGCAAGGGGAGAATCAGGCCCAGCCACTCAACCTCTCACAAACACTTCTCCCGAATTTCTTCAGGTGTTTCCCCAGCACAGCCTGGGTGAGGGAGGGATTCAGGGGGTACCTGGGGCTGGAGCTCAGCTGCTCACTCACATTGCTCAGAAGCTTTGGCAAAAACATTTCCACCCCAATCACATTGCAGGGCTCTGTTTTATATCTGCTAGAGTCTCTAACCAACAAATCTTTATGGAAAAAAAAAAATAAAAAAAGCCCTGAAAATAACTCTGTGTAAATCATCATCAATTTTTTTATTATTCATTAAAATAACATTAATCATAAACCTCTTTGGTATTCATGTGGATGTAATATGTAGTTCCAAAGGAATTATGGATTAAAGGGGACTTAAGCTCAGAACACTCAGTTCTCTATGAACATGCTGTGTTCATTATGTTAGATTTAGTGTGAACTATTTTCTTCAGTGTTATTAGAAAGGAGTAATGGTTGAGTTTCGCATTTATTTGAAAGTGATTAAAGCAAAATTTTCACCTTGAATAAAACAGCAGCAACATATTAACAATTTTTATCATGCCCACAAAAGAAATCTCTTCTCAAAAGATTGGAAATAATCCTCTGAAATCTACCTGCAGCTGATTATATTAACCCATGTGAAATACACATTTCCACCTCCATGGATATATTTTTTTTAAACTTTACACTGTTGGGGTTGTTAATATCTCTGCTACTCACATGTACCTAGGGGTAATGTTAGGATCACTGCACATTCACTCTTCTGTTTCTGACTTTTGAAGGCCCTACATTAATATTCTAAGACTCATTACTGATGTAAAAACTAACTGGTTTATTGAACATTGCATGTCTGGCCTCATGTCTGCATAGTACTAATTAAAAATCATGAACTTCTTTACCAGCAGGAAGCTTTGTAAAATGCGGTGTGGATTTTTGGAGGATTTAATCCTGTTTCTGTGTGTATAAACCAGAGGGCATTTTCCAGACACTCTTGTGTGCTTCAAGGTATAATTTAGAGAAATAATTCCAGGATGGGTATGCTGGGCTGGATTCTGCTCAAGCCCCCATTTTTCATCCCGGTACAAGACAAAATAGCTCTGGGTCTGCTGACAGGAAACGAGCTCAGCCCGGGGATGGTGAAGGTCTGGACTACAGCAGACCTTGTTCCTGCCTTACAGTTGGTATCATTGAACTTTCCAAAGCATTCACCTCACCTGAAGGACAGAAAGTCCCCAGATATCTGGAGGTCAGCTTGTATTTCACCCCAGCCTCTCCTGTCGGGGTGCAGATTTACACTGGGCCCTCTGTGAGACAGCAATAGGGCCACATTTTATCAGGATGTCTTTTCATTTGGTATTAGCCAAGTGTGTGTAATCCTAATTAAGAAATAAGTTAATCCTAATGTCAACTGGCATAAATCCTGTGAGGAGGAGTGTTTGCATTTACCAAGGGCTGCAATGTATTTGCTCGACTTTGGTCTCCGTGTCGTCCTTGTTCTTGTGCAGTCTAATCTGAGGTCAGGAGAATCATCAAATCAGAGAATGGTTTGGGTTGGGAGGATCTTTAAAAGTCACCTAGTCCAGCTTTCACTGCTCCAGACTGCTCAAAGCTCCATCCAAGCTCCTGACCTTGAGCACCTCGAAGAGTTCCCCCTGTCCTTGTGAGCACTCAGCTTGTTCACTGGAGTGTCACAAAATGTCCTGTGGCTGCCTGGACCCTGCTTAGAGCCCCTCATCTGTCCTTGCCATCCACACTGCAACTTTTTGTGAGTTCTGGTAACTCTTGATTTGGGTTTTTTATACTTTTCTGAGAGCTGAAGTGCCAGAACTTGCAGCCACTGCTCCTCTGGCTCGATGTTTGAATTGCCACAGCTGTGGCTGCGTGGCTCAGCTTAGCTTCACACCATTGTTCAGAAATGAGAGGAAATAACACAAAGGCAGAATTAACCCCAATTAAATGCCAAATGATCCCTTCACCCTGCTTCTGAGCTTCAGTCTCTGGGCTGAGGGAACTCCCTCCCAGCCTGGGTTTCTCCAGGACAAGCCCCTTCCCCTGCTCTGTGCTGCTGCCAATGATTGCAGCCCAGTTCCCTCTTCCCAGTTCCTTGGAACCACTGAACACCTGCAGCTGGGGTGCCAGTCCCCCTGTGCATCCCTGACTTCAGACAGAAACCTGGCACCTGCCTTTTTCCACCCCCTGTCTGCCTTTGCATATGTGCCTAGAGGAGATCTGTACATTTTCTCAGAGAGATTTTGGGTTTGTTGTTTCAGACGTGGTTTTCTTGAGGACAAATCCAGGTTTCAAGTCATGATCCACTCCCTGTGTTACTGGGTAGAGTCACCTGGCTTCACAGGCAGGGAGTCTGTGCTCTGAAGGATGGGATTTCATGGCTCTTTGAGGGTACAGGTGAGAAAAGAGCAGCCCCAGGAATGGCTGGGGGCAGGATATAGAGCTGGGGCACCCTTAGGGGGAAAACTGGGGAAAAAGCAGGGGAAAAAATCTCTTTAAAAATCTCTTTTTCTGTTTCTTCATGGCACATTGAAGTCTGGATTCTGTAAATATGCTTTTATGTAGAATAAAGATGGCTGTGTAAGGAAAGCTATAGCATTAAATACCTTCAAATAGTGCCTTCTTTAGTCTGTAGGGAACTTTTATCTGCAGGAGTCACAGCTCTCCTGCTAGAAATCAACCCCTTTATTTCCTTTTGTATGAAGAGTGGTGCAGGGGGGAGAGCAGAGTTTCTGCTGGCTCGGGTGGCATGCATCATTGTGCTTCTGAATCTCTCTGCTATTAATAATGAATTAGTCTCCACAACACAAATACAACGCAAGGTGGTTAGTAGTGTCATTTTTGGTCTAAGAAATAAAAAAAATGTAAGAACTGAGAGGTGAAGAGAGCTGGTCAGGAGCTGCACCAGAAATTGGAAACGGAACAAAGGTTTTTCATGGGTGTTATACTGATCCCCTAGCCAGTTTAAAAACTTCACATTTCTTTTATTACTAGCTTGCTCTGAAGAGTTTTTCTTCCTGTTCTATTCCTTTCTTTCTTTCTTTCCCTTCTGTCAGTGTAGCACAGAGATCCGTGTAAGCACAGTTCCATGTTCCACCAAGAACGCTGCAGGGCCTCAGGCCACTCTGTATTTGCAGCATGTCATGCCATTTTGCAAGACAAAAGTCATATTTCTGTTACTGAAAACAGTAAGAAAAAACACAGTGCCCCGTAATGCATCAGTCCACTCTGCTGGAACATGCCTGTCCTCTTCTCATGACATCTGGCTGTTCTTTAGTTCCTGGTGTTTCCTTCTTTCCTTAGCATCAGAGGCTGCTCAAAAACTACTTGCTGTTTGTGCACAAGAGAAAGAAAACAGAGAAATGAAAGAGGTTTTCCACTGCAGGCTTTTCAGGAGTGTGGAAAGCTGCCAAAGGGAGCAGCCGCACACCCAGGGACCGGCATGGCTGGTGCTGGTGCTGTGTAAGCTACCTGGTAAACTGGAGGATAATGCTAACTTTCTTTTTCTGGGGAGATAAGAACATTGGCAACATTAATTTTCAGCGGAATTAGCTCTTTTGATAAGAGTCCAGGAGAGAGTCTTGAAGCAATCACAAAATCAGAGCAGCCGATGCTGCTTGGCTGTTCTGTAGTTCTGTTCAGAGACCCAGGAGCCCCATTGCCCTGCTCCGAGAGGGATCCTCGGGCTCTCCCTTCTGTTACAGCCTTTTAACCATGTACTTCCACCACTTATTCATGTGTGTGGTGGGTGGGGAGCAGTGCTCACACAGCTTTGCTGAGGAGCCAGGATGAGCTCAGTCAGGCTCAGGCTGTTCCGCAGCATCCTGGGCAGAGCAACAGCGCAGCCGAGGCAGGAGACGTGAGCTGTCTGTACCTGCACTCAAGTGAACCCCAATTTATGCCCCGAGGAGCTTGGCTGTTTCTGGAAGGTTTGGGATGGGGTTTCTCTTGAAGTAACAAAAAAGGCTCACATGCCCACTAGTTCCTGCACACAGCCCTCTGCCTCCCTCCCGACACCGGCCCCTTTCAAGTGCTCCTCTCTGGGAGCAGATGTGTTCAACAGCAAAGGGAGCAGCTCTCCTTTCAGCCTCTAACCAGGGTGCAGGAGCACTGCTCTGATTATCAGGAGAGGAAAAAATGCACCGAGGGAGTGAGAAGGCTGTTAGAGCCACAGGATCCTAGCACACTGAGAAAAAAGCCTCCTCCATGAAGGGTTTTTACTGGGCACGGTGGGAATTTACTGTAGGGAAAAGTAAATCTTGGGAGTAATAGGGTTGTGAGAGGGAGGAGGGGAAGAGCCGTGCTCCAGCCCCTGGCTCCCACACGGGGCTGGGGCTCTGCAGCCCCTCTGCAGCTCCCTGGCACAAGGGGTGTCCAGTGCCTTGCGGGGAAAGGTCCGTAATGAATAAACATCTTCATTTTAAATCACTGTAGGCTTCTGCTTTTGCATTTCATTTCCAAATGCAGTTATCCAATTTCCAGTTTAGGCCCTCTGAAGTGTAGAAAAATAGAAGTATGCTGCAGAAGAGGGGGAGAAAAAAAACTTTAGGAATTGCTAAAATAATGCAGAAAGAGAGAGACAAAATGACCTTTGGTTGGGCATCCAACAGTGCAAAGAAATTCTAAAGTAGTTTACTTTGAAGTACATTTCAGTCAGAGGGATTTTCTAGCAGTAAAATCAGGCACTTAGCAGGGATTGCATATCATTTCCACTCTATGCCAGTATAAAGCTTCAAACATAATGATTTTTTTTCCATTCAACACCAATAACTAAAGCCCTTGGTCATTAATAGTGACTCATTCTTCACCTGTGCTATTTGAACTACATTTGTCATCTGTTACTAGCCTTTAAAAGAACTTAACCTGACTCTTCTTTTTGCCTCGTCTTTCAGTTTCTGAGTCATTTTCTCTACAAATGACACATCTGAGAATTTGACATTTACATAGGACACTGATGTTAGAAGTGCTTTTAGTTTGCATTTGTCTTAATTTCAGGTGTTACTGTTATACACTACCGTGTTTCACCACATTCTTCAGCCTAATCCTCCCATAGGGGTGGGAGGTCAGCAGTGGCAGAGGTTTGGGAGTGGGGACAGGGTGGATATGGTAATTCCAGCACCACAAGTGCCATGCACGAGGTGGAAAAATTCACCTAGAAGGCAGCCAACCTGTCCAAAGGGCTCAGGGGATGTTTTACCAGAAAATCTGTAGCTGGCACCTTATAAAATGATAAGTGGGAACCTGAAAACATTTAGTGTGTAGCTGGGGCAGCTGAGCAGGAGCTGCTGGTGTCCAGTGAGGAGCCCCAGTGACCAGTGAGGAGCCTCAGTGACCAGTGAGGAGCTCCAGTGACCAGTGAGGAGCCCCAGTGACCAGTGAGGAGCTCCAGTGACCAGTGAGGAGCTCCAGTGGCCAGTGAAGAGCCCCAGTGACCAGTGAGGAGCTCCAGTGACCAGTGAGGAGCCTCAGTGACCAGTGAGGAGCCTCAGTGACCAGTGAGGAGCCCCAGTGACCAGTGAGGAGCTCCAGTGGCCAGTGAGGAGCCCCAGTGGCCAGTGAGGAGCCTCAGTGTCAGTGTGGGATCAGCAGGGCAGACACAGAGCCTGTGCTGCTCCCCTGCTCTGTGAACAGCCTGGCTAGGACAGGACACAAAAGCTGCTTCTCATCACATCCTGCATTATGTTTAGGGCTGAAGACCGGGTGAGCAGTGAGAGGCCAGCCCCTGCTCCTGCTTTCTGCACATCTGTGTGAGCTGGCACCTCAGAAAAGCCCAGTCCTGCAGCTTAATCTGTTGTGGTGTCCTCACAAACAGCCAAATCCCCTGCTCTGGCCACTTGCAAACCTATCTGTACAAGAAGAAATACTCCTGGCTAGAAACTTTGCGATTAACACAAATTCTGTTGGTATTCCTATGATTGTGCTGTTCAAAATTGACATTATTGTGTGGTTCAGCCAGAGCAGAGCTCTCTGTTGTGCCAGGCACACAAAGCCAGCTCGGGTGGTGTGCCATAATGATGTTAACGAGGGAAACGAGCCCTGCTCCCACCAACATCTCTGCAAGTTCATCACCGACCCCCGGGGCAGACAGAGCTGGGCCTTTTTTGGAATTAAAAAATAAACCAAAACTGTAAAAAACAATATTTTCTTAAGGGAGTCATCCTTTTGTGTTTTCTTTCAGTGCCTGAAGTGCCTTTTGTAGAAAGGTTACTAACCTGCAACAGATGAAAGTTAAAAGAACACGGTTAGAAGGCAAAGTAAAAGGTGGTTATGAATATATGGTTGGTAGATTTATTTTTAGAAATTAAATAGAAAAATCTTGAAAAAATAGGCAACTGGTGCAAAAGTACCTTAAATTGGAAGAACTTCATAGTCAAATATTTATGGCTCTCTTTGCAGAGTTTGAAAAATTAAATTATTAAAAGCAAATATTGTGGCAAATAGGTTCCCATCAATCTCAATAAAAGTTACATTTCACTATCACTGTCACATTATTACTTTTTTGCTTTCGGTCTTTCAAGATTGAAGAGAACAGTAACAAACTCCAGTAACAAATCAAAGCTTTTCAATGTAATTTACTTGGTGAGTAATTTCTAATTGATTCAGACTGATGGGGCTGCATAGTTTGATGTATTGCCGAAGTGAGAGATACTTTGGATGAAGTGAATTTATAAGCACCTCTTCTCCAAAGAAAAATGGCTGCTATATTTCATTTTGTCACTTTTAGCTGGAGCAATGTTCTTGTATACCTATCTGTGCGGAATTTCAAGGGGAAAAGGGAAAAAAAAATCAAAGCATGTACACCTGAGGGGAAAGGCAGCCCTGTCCCAGTGAGGAGCTGGGTCTGGCTCATGGGGAGCAGGACTTGAGGCATGTTCATCCCACAGCTGCAGCCTGGCGTGCTGCTCCCTCCCTCTCCCTTTCTATTGAAAGTGTAGTTGCTTGGCAACATAATTTAGTCACCTGCAGGTCAGGGTTCAGATCTTGTTAATGTCACTGTGAATTAGAAGGAGGAAATGACTTTGGGGGTTTTACAGCTTCTTTGTGACATTGCTGTTAACCAAGAGGTTCGTGTCCTGTGCTGGAGAGCCTTCGGTGGCTGCTTGTTTTCTCCGCGATTATTTCCGGACCTAGTCCGCAGAATTGCTCAGGTGGGGAAGGGAAAGGGGAATGTGACAGAAGAGATGTAATTTGATATATACATTGTACATGTTAAAGGTCAGGAGCAGTGCTTTGCACCCAGTGACAAATTGCTCCATATCAGGGCAACTTAAGCTCCAGACTTTGGAAAGAATTGCTCCAGTGTCAGCCCTGCCCCACAGCACATTTAGGGAGGCTTCCAGGAGAGCAGAAGCAAGTTCCCCTGCCACTTTCTTCCCCACAGCAGAAATCCCTGAAGGCTGGTGCCTCAGGGGAGCAATCTAAAATTAGCAGCTACAAAATTCATCTTGAATTTTCACTCAATGTGCTCTCACAAACCATCTGATTCTTCCTGCTGCAGCCTGGTGTAATAGGAGCATCAGTTTTCCCCAGCACCCTGCTCTGGTCAGGTTGGCTGAGTTTGCCAGGGAGGATCCAAGGCAGCGGAGCTGCTGCAGTGCCCGATGCTGGGAGATTTGCAGGACCACTGAGGCTGGGGAAATGTGTGCTCTGAGCCTCGCCGGTGCCCTGCAATGCTGCACACCCATCAGAGCTGCTCACCCTGCCAGGCTGGGCATCTCAGCACCTCAGAAAAACAAATCAGCTCTTTGCATCTTCTGCCTGTGAAGGAAAGGCTTTGCAGTTTTGATAGAAATATTTGTGTAGAGCTGTCAGAAGGGTTTTTCCACTTCGTTGGCCTAACCAGCTGAAAGGAAACCCATGTGTACTTATATCTAGCTATGTGTTGTTATTATTATGGCTGGAGATCCAAATTTGAACAATTGGTCCAAAATTGAATATTTCATTTTATTTCCAGGATAATAAACATGTCCTATTACAATTGCAAAATAACATGCTTAAAGCACAAGTAGAAGTCTCACTGAGAAATCAAAAGCCATAACTTTCCTCTCAGAAAAGAACGGAATTAAATATTTTGCGTGTATTAGGAAAAAATTCATCATTGTCTGAAGCCAAAACAGTTTTATCAAATTCAATCTGAACTCACGGGTGGCTATAATCTTACTAAAATAACATTTCTTGGCAGGCTTGTTATTCACCAATTTTTTAGGCTGAATTCCCGTTTGATTTCCTGCTCAGGCCTTTCCCGGCCTGCGTGGAGCGCTGCCCTGCTGGGCCTCCCACACACAGCCCTTCTGTGGGTGTGGGTGTCCCTGCCACAAACCCACTAACCCCAGAGCCCTTTGCTCGGCTGATTTGTGCTCTGGGCCTCATTAATCTTGTGCTGGGGTTGTTATTTGTGTGGTGTGGCCGGCCAGCCCTGACACACGACAGGCTGCCAGCTGCTGGGCTTCAGCGCGGCCCTGCTGATGGACGGGACAGGCCGGGCCGGGCTGCAGCTGCAGCACGGGGGCTCCAGGGATGGGTTCTGTGTGATAATGGTTTTGTGGTGATGCCTGAGCCCCTACCCAGGTGAAACCCACCTGTGAAACAAGCTGCATGCAGATGCTTTGCTTGTGTAAACATTTGGGATTGTATGGAAAAAGCCCCACTGTCAGCAGGTGCTTGCAAACGGGAATTAAAAACAGTGACCTGTAACAGCTGAACTGAAAAACTTGCTTGGAAAACTGTGTATTTTTGTTGGTGTGACTCCCCAAATAATTTCTTAGCTGGTTCTTTTACTGCCTCAGCTGAGATGCAGAACACATTCTTGACTCCAGCTCCTGCAAAAGCTTCAGTGGAGAAAACAATATTATGCAGCAGTTGTCCTAACATGTAAAACCCGAGTAATGCTATAACCCATTGTTTACAGGGATTGGTGTGACAAGCATCAGTGGTTCAGGTAAAGCTTTTTAAAAACTGATGCTGGCAAAGGCCCAGTGCTGTAATGCCAGCTCACAGCGAGCTCTGCAGAGGGGACAGCAAAGTGCTGGCAAAAAGGGGAACTGTACCAACTTTTCCATGTTTTTATTCAGAGCTGTGTGGGCAGGAGCAGCTATGTACAGCAAAAATGTGCTGGGTGTCACCTTCATGTGAATGAGCTCTGGAAGGATTTCAGGTTTATTGCCCAGCTCAGAGGTGCTGGCAGGACATCTGCCATCAGGGCTGCTGGGGCTGAGGGTGCACAGCTACCAGAATGGCAGAGAAAACTGAGAGGGAATATTTCCTCCTGCCTTCTGGGCAGCACTGCTGCTGCAATTTTAGGCTGATGCCAGGATTTCTCAGTCTCTGCGTTGTGCCAATCTCCAGCAGCACCCTCAATGTATGACAAATGCCAGTAAACATCAGGCCACCTCAACCCACCACAAAGGTCACAAATTAAGAAGACCTGAATGTGGAAGATTAGTTTTGTTAATGATTTTTCCCCATCCCTCTCTGCCTCTTCCCCTAACAAACGACAGGGAGTTAGAGCTGGTAATAATAAGGGAGGTGAAACTTTGAAAACTTTTGGAAACTTAATCCATGGATCTCAAAATGCCTTCTAGATGCTGACTGGCACAACTGGGTTTTTTTGTAAATTGGGGAAGAAGGAACACCTTTAAACTGGTAGAGAGCAGATTTAGACTGGACATTAGGAAGGAATTGTCCCCCGGCAGAGTGGGCAGACCCTGGCATAGCTGGGGCTGTCCCTGGATCCCTGGCAGTGCCCAAGGCCAGGCTGGACATTGGGGCTGGGAACCCCTGGGACAGTGGGACATGTCCCTGCCATGGCAGGGGTGGCAATGGATGGGCTGTGAGGTCCCTTCCAACCCATTCTGTGAGTACATTAAAAAAAAAACATCAGCTATTTGGGGTTTAACCACAAAGTCCAGCATTTTCAAGCCACTAGAGGTTTATGGGTTTAAATGAAAGGAATGGAGTATAGATATTTAGAAGTCTTTCTGTATTGCTTTATCCATCATGTATTGTCTTAAAGACATCCAAACCTACTGGCAGCAGCTCTGCAAGACTGCCATGCCTAATGTTGGGGGCAAGGAACACAACTTGTATGAGGGCAAAAGTTCCTGGGTTTTGGTTTCTACATGTATCTAGTGCTTCAGGGCATCCAGTGTTAATGAAACCACATAAAAATGAAATGGTTTAAAACAAACTTCTCTGTAAAAGTTTCTTTTCTTTTTCTTTGTAAAGTTTGGACATGTACCTGTTTTGTTTTGTGTTGTGTTTTCCTTAGATAGTGAATCAACGGGGCTTGAAAAGAGCTGGATCTGTAGAGCTGTCAGCAGAATCTATAAAAGAGACTCTCTGGGAATCCCATCCAGTTCTCCACTTGCAGGCAAAAAGACGAGGAAAATAACACATCAAAACTCTATTCCTTAAATATTTCATACATAACGTCCAATGTTCCAGCTCTCTCAAGAATGCCAGAGAGTGGTACTTCCTTTAGTGTTTTATAGATGATACTTTAAAAACATCTGAAGGAAGTTTATACCTTGCATGAGCTACCTATAGCAAACCATCTCACAGTCCATGTGTGAATCTGTTTCCTTAAAGGCAGAGAAAGGTAAAGCTGGGGCCTCTCTCTGGAACTCCTGATCATGATCTTTACAGGGCAGAGCTGTTCTTGAGCTTGTCTTTAGGGCTGAGATACATTCCAGTGGCAAAACCATGACCAAATCTCAGATGAATCTGTGATTTACAAGAACTGATTGAGCAAACAAATACCCTAAGCCTTCAGGAGGTAGAGTAGATTGAAAATGAATTGGATGTAAGGTTAATGACTTGGCAAAAAATGCAAATGTCACCTAGGAAGGCTGGCATCATGCCTCTGGTGTAATTATAAGTCCATAGTGATTGTGCTTGTGAATGGCTGAAGCTAAATACAAGTTTGAAATATGGGATTCCTTCCTCACGAACTGGTAGAGAATAGAAAAGCATAACCCTGCGTTTTAGCTAAATTGGCAGCATAAATCCAGATTAAATCTTTCTGTATTTCTTAATTAACTGCAAAGTTGCTTTATGCAAATAGAGTTTGATGTACATATTTGTGTGATTGGCACAGAGATCAACCGTGTCAACTTTAAGTAAACACGAGCATACAAATTCAAACAGCAAGATGTTTGCCCAGCAAGACAGCATCACTCTTGCAAACAGAAAATCATTTCTTCATCTTTGCCCAGAAAATCTTGTTTTCTAAGTGCCTTCTTTCACTAGGAGCCCTGCAGAGTCAGGTCTTAGTGCACCAAACAATTCTGTATGGATGCAATCAAGTATATTGTGAAGTACCTCAGTTCTACTTACTGGTACAAAGATCCCTGCAAGGTAAAGCCTTTGAGATCTGGCAGCCTCAGACAAAAAACAAACTATTGCAATTGTTACTCAGTTAGTAGACAAGATCTGCTCCAGAGCAAACCTTCTTATTTCCATTATTTGAATGAATCTGATGTGTCTGAGGGACGCTGGAGAGACACCAGTGCAGCTCCAAGTCCATTGTCCATATAAGTGAACTAAAGGTGTCTTTTGTCACTGTAAAACCTCGGGGTGTGCTGGTCAGTGTGTGCCTGAATGTGACTCTGGAATATTCCTCTGTCCTGAAGGAGGCACAAGGAGTAAGATGTGATTTCTGAGCTGTCCCAGCACGTGTAGGACAGGAGGGGTGAGGGTGGCAGAGCTTCAGGGGCAGGCGTGTGGCCCCGGGGGGGCTTGGAGCAGCTTCAGAGCCCACAGGAGACAAGGAAGCCCTCACAGCAGCAGCAGCAGAGCTAATTAAGGTGTTAATTCTCCTTGTACTCTCGTCTAGAACACAGTAGCTACTTGGAGCAAGCGAGAATTGGCAAAGGCTTTCAGTCACTGAAGGCTTTGATAAGATCCAAGCTCAAACTACTGAAGAGCTGGATGATGCAGGGAGTGTTAAAAAAGGTGCAAAGAGTTCCTGCCAAACACCTTTAATCATTCCATGCTCTCTGTTCTCACTCAAACTGTTTCCATGCTGACACGCTGGGTCAGGAGCCCGGCTGGGGATTTCTGTGGACAGACATCACAGCTCCACGCAGCGCAGAGACGGAGCGTGACTCACCTTGATATAGAATCTTAAAACCAGCATTTCTCAGAAATTGTTTTGTCCTGTCCAGGCTGTGGCAGGCTGCAACAGAAGATGATCACTGCTGTGGGGAGCTGGTCTGCTGTGGAAGAACGGAGGAGATGAGAGTGTGCAGTGTTTTATGGATGGATTTTCTCCTTTGTGTCTGACTTCCAAGTGTGCCCATCCATCCTTTTGGAGAAAGGCTTGCAGGAGTGGAGCAGCCAGGAAGGAGGTGAAGGATCACTGTCTGCTGAAGCTCTTTCAGCTTTCTTTCTAAAACCCCGAGGGAGGCAGAGGGGAAGGTGATGTGAGATCAAAAGCAATAATGGAGGAGCATTTGCAGGGGTGATATTTTAAAAGATGAATTGTTTGGCTAGAGATTTTTTTTTCCTAATATCCAGCTGCAGAACTGAAATCCAAATGTACCTGGTCAGCACAGAGCATTGCAAACCTACAGTCCAGACACCCCAGACATTTCTTCCCTTTTCTTTTATTACCCTATCCAGAGCAGGAATGCTGCCCATAAACAAGCACACCCTTGCCAGCCTCTCACACACTTTTAAACCTCTTTATAGATTTGAGAATGCAGCATCCAAGAGCTTAAAGACACTATTGCTTCAGAAGGAAGGGAAAGCTGCCATCTGTCTCTTCCTTGCTTCTCACTCCAAGCAGCAGGAGAATACTTTTTTCTGACCCAGCTCTTCCCATCTTTTACCCCCTAAAGCATTAGTTAGAATTAAATGTCAGTGTGTTATTCCCATGGGAAAAATAAGGTAATTTATTTACATGCCTGTGTAGTGCAACAGCATGGGAGGGCAGCTAAGGCAGGGAGCACAGCCCATATCCCTGAAAGAACAGGCTGCTTATTGAGCACTGAAAGGGAGTAAAATAAAAATCTGTGTCCCCCTTTACATGCAGCTTTGGGGAGGTGAAGTATTTTATGTTTAAGAGCCGTTTTGTCAGCTGGCTGGCAATGTGTTAAAGATGCTGAAATGCAGGGAGCAGGGCTGTGGTGACTTTTCCCCTAATCAAATGGAGTGGCAGGGAGAAAAGATGCAATCCTGAGGCTTTGAAATCAACAGAGCTGTGACAGCAGAGGCTGTGGTTTCACCTGTAGCTGAGAGCAAGACACGCCGTGTGCTGAATTCAGTGTATCTTTGTAAAAATCTCCCAATTGCAGCAGCCTAACCCAGGCAAACAGGGTACTGCACTTCTGGGGGTGTTCCTACAGAGCAGGGATTGTATTCATCTCTGCTTTTTTTCACTTAGAGACTCTTGTAGTTACACAATGAAGTTTTTATTACTGTGAAAATCGAGTACCTATACAAAATAGCTTGGATTTCCACCGGACCAAGAGAGGTGGAATTTAAGAGGGGAAAACAGCTGAGTTTTTGTCATGATCTCTGCCATGGGGTCTTTTTCTGGTTTTTGCAACTGCACCGATGGCTTTTCGGGTTGTAGGATCGGTCTTTTGGGGAACTCTTACCTGCGGTATCAGAGAGAGCCACACCCAGGTCTTTGGCAATTCCCACCTCAAGCTTTACCCTCTAAATGCCAAAAACTGCCCTTTCAAAACAAAATCTTTAAAACCTGAAGGTGGGCTGATGGGAGATCAGGGGGTAAAGGCTCTTCTGAAACGTCTTCAAAGCCAAAATTGCCTTTGAAGTCGCAACAGAGGTACTGGTAAGGATGAGAAATATTTTCAAATTCAGGAGGTCGGTGGGTTCGAATTTAATATAAACAAACAGCAAACTTGGGCTTGCTGAGAGCTGCCAGTATTCTCCTGGTGCATGGGAAGGACAGGAATTGTTCTTTTCATACCTCGTTTACAAGTGACTGCAGTGACTCCACAAAGTCGGTACAACTCCCTAACACAAAGCAGAAAAAAGTACAAAGGAAAGAACAGGCTATTTTGTTGCTGGTTTTTAAATAGAAGTTCTCTGTAGGCAGAGTTCAGCTGCATCGGGGTGGAATCAAAGGGCCGATACCGAGGAATTTTTTTCACCTTCTGGAATTTGAATGTCTGGCTTTAGTGTCAATTATCAGCACTCTTTATTTACTGAACAATGCCTCGTATGAAGATAGCATGGTAATTTGATATTTGCTTATGAAAAGCCCTTTTCTAAAGCAGTGGTACTACAATTTTCATCAGTTTTCACAGGGAACCTTTTGCCAGAACTTCAAAGAACTCTGTTCTTGAACAAACAGCCATTTGGAACAGACCTGTGTTTTCTATAAAGCGGGGAGAGGAAATTTTCAGTGAGAGGTGCAGATGAGCAGAGCAAATCTTGAGCCCTTTTGTGCCCAGTCCAAGCAGCACAGCTTTCTCCTTACTCCCCTTCTCACATGCCAGAGCCACACTTTCCTCGGCAGCCAGCCTCAAAACACTGTGGCTCCTGTAGCTCAGAAATTATTTTCAGATCAGACCGAAAGGCAGTTTTCACACCTATCCTCACTGTTTATTTGCTGGAGTGATGACAGGTCCATCCAGCAATGGAGTAAAAATGCGCTTACCCCTTCCTGGTGAGACTGCGCTCATAACGCCGTGTCCTGCTGCGTGGGAGGGCTCCGGCTCCTCTCCCAAATATCCCCATGATCCCTTTTGGATGTGGCACTCCAGGTGGATGGGAAGGCAGACGAGAGAGCCTCTTCTCTTCCCCAGAGGTGCCCCAAGCTCGCTGCACCGTGATGGAGAGGGATCAGAGAGCAGAGCTCTGTCCCTGCTTTGAGGCTATGGGCCAAGCAGGGGAGCAGAGGTTTGAGAGGGGCCAGGTACAGAGCAAGGGGAGAGAAAAGGGATCACGGAGAAGAGAGAATAACAGGAGAATGAGCCGTGCAAAACTCTACGTGCTACAGCAGAGGAGGCTTTAAAAAAAATCCTTTGTGCCTGTTAAGATTTTTGTAAATCCCAGTCTGCTTGAACATGGGATTGTCCTTCAGGGAGCAGAGTGGATGGCAGGGGAGGAGGTGCTTAGAAAAGTATCTTTTTACATTAATTCCTTGGATAGAAAGAAACTTGCTTGCAAAGGTATATTTTTTAAGATCTTCTTAGAGGCCTTATCAGCCAAAGCTCTATCTACAAGATGTGGAAACTGGAAGGATTTTTAATTCTTTTACCCTGAGATTCATTGTCAAGTGCCCACAAAGAGTTTAATAATCATTTATCCATCTCTCGCCACGCTGTTCTGTGCTCCTGCAGGTACTCCTGTCCTGGTGAAATTGTCTCTGTGTTACCAAAGAGCTGTTTTCCTTCTCCCAGAGCGCCGGGTGAGCCTCAGCAGCCCCAGGCTGTGTGACCCAGGGCTGTGTGTGACCCCAGTCCTGCTCTGCCACCCCTGTCCCTGGAGAGCTCTCCTCCTTCACTGCCACCTTCTCACATGAGTACTCACCAAGGCTGCCCGGGATGTTCACAGATGAGCTCATTATGCAGCTGATATGAACAATCATTCTGCAAACCAGCCTGGGCCCGGCAGTCAAGTGGTGCTAAACTGCCCGTGATGGGCTGAATTCAAGGCCACATCATTTCAGTTCTGAATATCTGAGAAATTTAAGGCTGGCTGTATTAAAACCTTAACTTTGCACACCGCTAATCTTGGAACGAGCTGCTCAGGCAACCCTGACCCTGTGGTTTTCCAGATTTTCTGATTTCATCTTAGTTAAAGCCTTATTGCTGCAGCCCATCAGCGTGCGGTGTATCTAAGCTCCCTGCATATCAAAAAGGATCTGCACAAATTGCCAAGGAAAGAAGCGTTCAAGGGGCAGACTTTAAAAGGCATTTAGATGGTAGAGGGGCACACCGAGGGAAGAAATGATCAGAGGAGTTACAAACTGACACATGTTTTGGAATTCTTGGTCTTAAAATTCCGCCCGAAGCTCCTTAATTACGGAACAGGTCCACAAGGAAAACTGTAACCTATTTCCCTTTGTTCAACTCTTTCTGGTTGGAAGGATTTATTAAGCCAATGTCAATATTCTTCCCATCAATTTTGGAATGTCTGACTCTTTGTTGAAACAAGCTATTAGCAGCAATAAAAAGACACAGGACTAGAATAATTTGTCTGGAGTTCTCTTGTGTGAAATATTCACAGTGGTGTGAAGAAGCCAGCAAGTAATATTATATTCTCAGCTTACTTGGGCTCACAGGTGGCAGCAAAATCAATTAACTACTTCTATCCATAGGAATTTACTGACTTTCACCCATTTTAGAAAGAAATGCGACTTTCAGTTGGTGAAGTTACCAAATGCTGGTCTCACCCAGTTTTTTGGTGTGTTGCCAGATGTTCTTTCCCCACCAACCTTGGCTGCACCTGGTTATTCTTTCCCATGATGCAGATCCTCCACCAGTGCTGCAGATCATCCAGCCAGATGCTCATTTGAATTTGAATTTTTATTTGAATTTTCTCAAACTACTGGTTGGCTCTGCTACTTACCTCTGATTACTTTCTCACAAAGCTCAAGTCAGCAAAACTTGCAATGACTGGTGTGAATCTCATAATGGCAGGAGCAGTGGGAAAGTGTGTTTTTGCAGATAAGGCACCCCACACTTCTCATTTGACTCAGCACCATCCCTGCTCAGAGCCTGGCACTGCACCAGAGCAGAATGTGGGAGAAAAAGGCCAAGCTCTTAGAGCAGCCACATCAGTACCCATAAATTCAGGCAATCATTTCAATGGGAGCTCAGCTAAACAAGCTGTCCCTTACCTTTTGTTCCTTTATAGATGTTTATGTTACTAATTAAGCCGTGGGTTTAGGTCTGCAGAGTAATGAAGCTCTTCCATCTGCTGATGTCAAAACATCTGACTGTTTGCTGCTCCTTGAAATAAAAGCAGGTAGGAGAGATGATGCAGTAATTGACCGGTTCCCTGCAAGAATTATTTCAGGGTGAGTGCTGGAGAGGCTGCACTGGTTTAGAAATTCAGAAATTATTTTTCCAGAGGCTTGTGGCTGGAATGTTTTCCTGAGAAGCCTCAGAGGCTGGAGGTGCTCCTCATTCTAGGTGTAGCATGTTCTGAGCCTACAGCTGGGCACTCATGGGGGAGCAGATTGTGTGTGTCTCTCCTGCATAGTCTAATTAAAATAACTTGCATACATATGTCAGTGTTCCCACTGAGTCTTGTGGTATTTAGTTAACTGGGTTTCATTTTGTTGAATGTAGACTGGGATAGGTTTGTGTTTCTAAGCTTTTGTGCCTTACATAGTTTTAATTGAATATATAATGAGTGTTGTATTTAGGTAATTATTTGAACCCTATGGCAGTGACAAACTGAAACGCAGCATGCTCTGCTGTTCTGCTTTGTATTTGAATATTGCTGTTGGAGGGTTTTGAAGACCTCAAGCTGTATTTTGGGCTACATATTTCAATCCTGGACTAGACCTGAGTGGAAATATCAGAGGATCAGTGCAGGCTTACAGAGAAAGCTGGCAGTGCCACTCACCTCAGACTCTGACCCTGAAGCAAAGCCATCCTTTCAGGGCACTCGAGCACCTAACCATGAGTGATAAAACCCACTGCTGTGGGTAAAAACCCACTGCTGTGAAGTTTCTCAAGGGTGAGACCATTAACCTGGATTTGCTGGCCAAATTCCAGTCTCTGCATTTAGCTGCTTCCTCTGGGAGTTTCGTTATCATGATCTTCCCTCTCCCTCCTCTCTGCTGCTGCCATGGGACATTTCCTTGCTTACTTCAGCAGAAGTCACAGATTCCCCAGCTCTGGTTTTAACTCAGCCTGCATTTTGGAAAAACACATTGCTGCTAAAAGGTGCTCACATTGCTTTAATCATGTTAGGTTAGAACCTAGTTCAACATATAGAAAAGAAATCATATATTTGCATTTCTGGATAGATAACACAGCTTTTTGCTAACGACTAAACCCAACTGGGAACTGCCATGTCAAAGTATCTGAAATGAATGGGCTATTTACAAAGTTATTAAAGTGCTGTGTAATAAAAAGAATTGCATGTCCTTGTATGAGGATTCCAGCAGGGTTGATATGGTCTGTATCTACTGCTTAAAAGTAGATAAAACAACATAGATAAAATAGGAGTGGTACAAAGGTGCTCACTCAGTGACTCTGTGGGTGAAAGGACAGAACAAGTGTGGAGAAATCAGCACCACAACACTGAGAGGTTAGCAGGGGCTCCAGAAAGGTGATGGAGCTTTTTCTGAATACATCACCTGGTTCAAATCCACACCACAAGGCAGGTTCTGCCCTGATACAAATCTCTCATTCAACCCCATCGACCTTGGTTAGTAGAGTTTGGCCCTGTCTCAGTGATTACTTCAATTCATTGCTGCACACCAGTAGAAAAATCATGAGTGGATGCAATATCTATCCAAGTTTTTCTTATTTTTATAGTCATAAACTGATTAAAAACTGATTATTTTTTATAGTCCCCCATCCAAAGAGCTTTTATTGTGATGAAAGGATCTGTTTTTTCAGTTGTTAGTTTTTACAGTCAAATACCTGTTTCATGGCTTAGGAAAAGTGGGTATGAACTTGATGGATTATTGAAGGCTTGCCCAAACATTTTTGAAAGCTGCTGTTCCTTTGAGCTGCTTTAGGGAAGAGGCTGTCTGCATCAGGAAGCTCTACAGCACTTCTGCCAGTGCTTCTGGCTCTCATCACTCATGTTTTGGGTTGTGCCCAGAAACAGGAGATTGAATTTTCCTTACAGATATCAGAAAGTTTGGTTTGCTACTAAGCTCCTTATTCAGACTAAAACTGAGTGGTCAAAAGGAACTTTATGATTCACGATCTGTTCTGAATAGGGATGTATTTGAACACAGGATTGGATTTCGGGATCCAAGAGGGAAGAAGATGCAGGAAGGAACGAAGAAGAGTGAGATGTGCCATATCCAGGACTGTAGCCAAGCTCTACACCACCAGTATTAAATAGCTGAGGCTGTGCTGTAGCATTAATCTCTGGGCCAGCTAATTAACACATTGGGACTGAGGAATCTTAGAATTCCAGACTCTCCTGAGTTGGAAGGAACACATGAGAATCATCAGCTCCTGGCTCTGCACAGGACCACCCTGAGAATCCACCATGTGCCTCAGAGCAGTGTCCAAATGCTTCTGCTTTACCCAACTCTTCTCATCCTTTACCCAAATATTCTCATCCTTTATAAATGGAAACTCTACCTCAAGACTAAGGCCTGTATTGCTTATGTCTGCTAGAGAGTTAGAAAAGCCTAACTGAATTTAGTCTAAACTGAAGTCCACTGAATTTTAAAAGTCAGGCTGAATTTAACTCAGCCTTAAAATGACTTTAAAACTTGGTCTAGTTACTGCATTTTTTCCCAAACAATGCATTCCTTTAGCATGTAAAAATGAGCTGCAGCAGAGCTGCCACTGGAGCACAATGCAGGAAATAGACCTTAATCAATATTTCAATCAGCCACCTCTGGGTGACTGAGAATTGCTAGTTAGAGGATCTCCCAGGCAAATAAAAACCTACTTGTTTTTCTTTTTTGAAGGAACAGCTGTCAGGAAATTTACTTCTTTTGGAATTTCTTTACTTGCATAATCAATAGGATTCTTTTAAGAAAAATGAAGTAGTCAGTGAATTCAGTCTCAGTTTTCCAAAAGCCCAGAGTCCTGTTTAATTGTGGCTGCTGAAGGGAATGCTGGATGTTTATGCACCAGGCCCTAGCTGGTATTAAATGAGTACAGCTCCATCAATTATCACAGGGCTGAGCTGACTGATCCACACCATGAGATAATCACACCCACACTTTTGCAGCGAAGACTGGTTTGAGTATTTTTATTCTTTAGCTGTTGAGAAATTCTCACCCAAAGAAAACAAGGAGCTTTGGTTCCCTGGCACTGCCTCTGCCCTGCCCTCACTGCTGGAGCTCAGGTCGCTGTGTTTGGGTGCAGAACCTGCTGGGTGATGGATGTGGTGCTGCCACTGAGCAGCCAGCACCTGCCAGGGACCCCTGGGTGGTAACAGCAGCCAGGGACCCCTGGGTGGTAACTCAGTCTGCATCCTCCACACCTGCCAGGGACCCCTCGATGATAACTCAGCCTGCATCCCCAACATCTGCCAGGGACCCCTGGGTGGTAACTCAGTCTGCATCCCCAACATCTGCCAGGGACCCCTGCAGCCTGCATCCCCAACATCTGCCAGGGACCCCTGCAGCCTGCATCCCCAGCATCTGCCAGGGACCCCTGCAGCCTGCATCCCAGCCAGCATTCCCCATGTGGGAAGCGCTGCTCGCTCCCCGAGAGCCTGGAGTGTCCTCCCGCCGCCCTGCTTCATTTACTGCATCGCTCTCCTTCCCAGCTTAAGGACCGAGCTGAGCACCAAACTTAATAGGATCGTTTGCCACTGTGGCTTTCTTCTTACAAGAGTAATTGACTGGCTTGTCCTGTGAGATGTGCCAAGCAGTAATTCCGGGCAGGCTGCACTTCCCTCTCCGAGGGACCCCGCTGTGCCCAGGCTCTGGGGTCAGAGCTGCCCTGGCTGGGATCCTGCTGGACAAGGTGGGATGGCTGTGCCCGTGCTGGAGATGTCTCAGCACTGGGGACTGCTCTTATTTCCTTCCAGAAAGGTCACGTTGGCCTTTTTGCAGGCAGCTGTGAGGAACATAGAGGGGTGCTGGGGCTGGGGATGGGTGAAGGCTGTGGCCAGGGGTTACTAAACCCCTCATCCCTTCCTCAAACGACGGCAAACACCAATATCACACTGCCAGCAGAGCTGTGAGCACTCCGTGGGGCTTGAGGTGAGCCAGGAAACCACCACAGCCCAGCTCTGTGCCGTGTGTCAGCCTCGGGAAGGGGCAGATGTGTCACACTCTGTAAAGCCACATCTCCTGTGGCCTCCCCTAGGCAGCCAAAAGGGGCAGGAGTGGGGCAGAGAGGGGCTGGCATGGGGCAGGAGATCCTGTGCTCTGCTGTGCCCAGGGCAGGAGATCCTGTGCTCTGCTGTGCCCAGGGCAGGAGATCCTGTGCTCTGCTGTGCCCAGGGCAGGAGCAGGAACAGGAACAGGAGCAGGAGCAGGAACAGGAACAGGAGCAGGAGCAGGAGCAGGAACAGGAACAGGAGCAGGAACAGGAGCAGGAGCAGGAACAGGAGCAGGAACAGGAGCAGGAACAGGAGCAGGAGCAGGAACAGGAGCAGGAGCAGGAGCAGGAACAGGAACAGGAGCAGGAACAGGAGCAGGAGCAGGAACAGGAGCAGGAGCAGGAGCAGGAGCAGGAGCAGGAGCAGGAACAGGAGCAGGAACAGGAGCAGGAACAGGAACAGGAGCAGGAACAGGAGCAGGAGCAGGAACAGGAGCAGGAACAGGAGCAGGAGCAGGAGCAGGAACAGGAGCAGGAACAGGAACAGGAGCAGGAGCAGGAGCAGGAACAGGAACAGGAGCAGGAACAGGAGCAGGAGCAGGAACAGGAGCAGGAACAGGAGCAGGAACAGGAACAGGAGCAGGAACAGGAGCAGGAGCAGGAACAGGAGCAGGAACAGGAGCAGGAGCAGGAACAGGAGCAGGAACAGGAGCAGGAGCAGGAACAGGAACAGGAGCAGGAGCAGGAACAGGAGCAGGAGCAGGAGCAGGAGCAGGAACAGGAACAGGAGCAGGAGCAGGAGCAGGAGCAGGAGCAGGAGCAGGAGCAGGAACAGGAGCAGGAGCAGGAACAGGAGCAGGAGCAGGAGCAGGAGATCCTGTGCTCTGCTGTGCCCAGGCAGGAGCAGGACTCTGTGCTCAGGCTACATCTGCAAGAGCCAGAGCCTGTGGAACAGAGAAGGTTCTCAGGAGGGGACTGGAAGAGAGGGAGAAATTTCTTTGCTTCACTACCAAGAAGACAAATGTCTGTAGAGAGGAGAAATAAAAGTCTGTTTGCTCTAATGCAACTAATAGACACCAGGGATTTTCCAGCTCTTTACACCACGCTGAGTTTTGCCATTATAAGTTTATTTAAATGCCTAAAACATAAAAAGCTTTAATTTCTTCTGCCAGGTGGTATGTGAGGCTTTCCTTGCAGGTTTCTCTGTCCTCTCTGAAGCCGGCAGAGATGCCATCCCTCATATCCTGGATTTATGCTGTTAAGATCAACCTGAACTGACATGAGAGAGTGTATCAGCAATGAAAAAGTCCTGAATCCCCGGATTTAAGGTTGTCAAATCTCTGAAACTCCTTCAGGGATCTAAACAGCACAATACTGTTCATGTGTGCTGTGTGTACGTTAGAGAGTTCCTCTGAAATTTCATGGGGTTTCCATTTCTATCCAGTGCTGTGTCTATCCTATATACAACAGGGTTTTTTATTCTTTTCCACTAAACAGACAAGACAGGTAGAATGCTATGGAAAAATGTAATTGTCTACTCATTTCACTGCGTCATATGCAAAAGTCAGCTGATACATGCAAAGATGCAGAACAAAGAGAAGGGAGGATGAGAAAGAAATTGTTTCTGAAATTGTTTCTACTTCTCCAAGGATTTGTCAACATTTTATTTTATTTTTCCTTAAAGAAAAATTGATACATGTCCACTGCATTTTGCCAATGAATAAGGCCGTGCTGATCCTTTGATTTTAAATTAAGAAGTAATAGAAGGGTTTAGTTATAAAATAACAAGGATTTTCACTGGTAAAAAATCTTGTTTTCTCTGTTCCTGCTCTCTGACAGTTGGTTGGCAGAGAAAGGAGGAATAATAAGTTTTAATTATATCTCCCCAAACAAGCAGATTTGAAAGCAATGCAGGGATTACATGAGAATAAAATCCCTTCAAGCATTAACTGTCGCTGGTAAAAGGATGTTAGATATAATCCTATAAGGTTAGATGTCCAGACATCCTGGTTTAACCAGGACAGTCTAATTTTTAATTTAACGTTCTGTCATCCTGATTATTTTCTTTGGGAGACTCATGTGTCATGTTTGCCTTTGTGCCATACTCAAGAGTGGCACAATCATGAAAATAACACTTTAAATCATCATGCAGCTTTTCTCCTCCAATTTCATCAACCAGCATCACATGTCAAAATGCATTGAACATCACAAGCCAGGAGAATAGGAATTGTATTATCTTCTGCATTAAAAAGGAATAGATAAGCAAGAGAACAAAGGAAAAGTAATAAAGAGGAGTGGGGAAAATAACTCCAGATCTATACATGCCTTTCCTGCTTTATGAGGAAAGATGCCTGTGACAATACACAATACACTTGTCACTTGCTTGTTAGGTAGAGCTTGAACTAAGCCAGTTCCAAAAAGCTTCAGGTGCTGTCCCCTTCAGACACTTCTTGGTTGGCAGCAAACTCGTAAGCAAATGCCAGTGGAATAGTTAAGAAGATGGAAAGGGTTTTTTTTATTCCACCCATGAGCTTTCAAACTCCCTCAGACAACAGATGGGTGATCCAAATTGGGTCTAATAAAGCAAGGATAAGTATTTTTTCTGAGGCTAGAAGTTTGGTCAGACTTAACAGAATGTTTATTGTGCTCTTGCAATTTTTGCTTTTAGGCTGAAAGCAGAAAAATCTGCTGAAATATGGTGTCGTTTCCAGCTGAAAGCAGAACGGTATTGTGATTCACACGAGAGAAGCAGATCCTTTGTGATTTCTAGGCAGAGCAGGTTCAGAAAAGCATCTGAACTCCTTCAGGATTTTCTGATCATCCAAGCCTGAGGCTTTGCTTTTCTAATTCCTCCATCCTCTCTCTGAGTTTTATTGTGAGAGTCACCGAGTGCTCCCTTTGTCCAGCTTTGCTGTCAGGTATGAACATTGAGAAGGTACCAGTGTTTTGCAGGGTGAGATCTTAAAAATAGCATGGTCAAGAGGTAATGAAGAAGCTTTTAATAAGCATCTGACTAAACCAACTGCTTGTTTTCTTTTCAAGCCAGGTTTTCTTTTATGAGCCGTTTGAGTCTCAGGAATGCGCTGCCCTTACGCCCACACGTTCATCTTCACTTCACTTAAGCCAGGACTTAGGGCAGGCTGTTCCTGCCATGGATTTGCCCAGGTGCTGACCTCTGTGTGTGTGCACAGGGCTGTGTGAGCAGCCCTGGGGCTCGGGGAGGTCTCGGTGCTGTACAAAGTGCTGTCCCTTAGGGCAGGCAGGGCTGGTTCTGTAGGTGCCTCCTGGGATGAGCAGGACATGCCGTGCTCAGAGCCTGGCCAGGCACCGCTCCCAGCTCTGTGTGTCCCATCCTGCCTGCTTGGCAAACACACAGGGCCAGGAGAATGTGCTGAGGGGCAGTGCAGCATCTCAGTCACGCTGAGGGAGGCTCCTCTGGGACGAGACACTGCTGCAAGAATTAAAGATGAGGTGTGAACCCAGCACTGCTGCTCTCAGGAACTAAAGCAGCCCTTTCTTAAGTAAATTTCAGACCCTTACAATGCTGTGTGTTGGAAAGGATATTGAAGATTATCTCATTCCAACTCCCCTGCCATGGGCAGGGACACCTTCCACTATCCCAGGCTGCTCCAAGCTCTGTCCAAGCTGGCCTTGGGCACTGCCAGGGATCCAGGGGCAGCCACAGCCGTGGTATCTCCACTGTCCCTCTCCAAACTGGACATAAAATGGATACATGGGGCTGGGATCCATTAATCTCTCTTTCTCTTCTTTTTGCATGTTCTGTCAGACTCTTGATAGCTGAATTTTTCTGTCAATTCTCATCACTTTTGTTTTACATCAAAGAATGCAAGGACAAAGTTTTCTGTTCTGTGTGAGGATGAGGTCATGGGTAAACGAGTAAAACCAGGCCACTGAAATCTCAGTGATTTGAGGTTTGATGCAGCCAAAAAGACAGGGACAATCTTCCAGTTGGGCAGGACACTCCCTACCACCCACCACGAATCGTGTAATTCAGGAATATAACTCAAGATGCTTTGGACCAGATTGCGATTGGAAGTACACCTATTTAAATCTGGCATCAATATTCCTTTCTGCTTCTGTATTAATTAATGTCTTGTGGGCTGTGTTTCGATGGTAGGCTGCTTTGGATCCGATTCACCGGATCAGGCAATTTAGTTCTCTTTGAAGTTTCCATTGTGATTTATATTTGGATGTGCCTTTATATAACTGGGAATTAAACCCGGGTATTTATGCCTTTTTGTTGTTCTGATGTCTGTGATTAAATGCCTGTCTGCAGCAGCAGGGTGTCACCCAGGAAGGCCTTTCCAGCCCTGCAGTTCCCCAGCAGCAGGATCCAGCTGGCTGCAGAGCTGGCTGTGGTGGCACAGAGGAGGGGACAGGGTTTGGAGGTTTCCCTGATGCCTGGCAGGCCCTGGGGGTGCGCAGGGCAGCCAGGGCGCTGCTGTCACTCCTGCTGCTGCCCCAGGACTGCCCTGCTGCCTGCACTTTGCTCCAAACCCAATTCCTCTTTTGCCTTGCCCAGCACTGAGGCACATCCTGGGGCAGGCAGTGAGGACAGTTTTGTCAACCTTTAAACACAGAAGGCACAGTGCAGAAAACCAAACACGTATCTCCCAGCTACAGGCTGCACTTGGGCATTATATTCTGCATAACCACCAGCAGCTATTTCTCTGCTGGCTGGGGCTCAATCTTCATGGAAGGAAATGGAAGGAGAAAGATTAAGTAATGCTGCAGGCACAGCTGCATCTATTTTTTCCCCCTTGTGGCATCACTTTGCCACTTGTTAAATGAATAGCTTCTGCTCGCTCCTTCCCCTGCTGCGCAGAACAAACACAGGACGGACTTGGACTCTGCTCTCCAGCCCACAGCAAAACAAACACTCCAACTTCTTAGCAGCCAACAAATTAAGCAAGGCAGTTAAATAAGGCCACAAATTAGCCTGTTTTACCAACTAACTGCATCTTGGGTTATTAGAGCATCTCCCATCTTACATCTGCAAAGGAGAGGCAGGCTCCCCTCCCCCAGCTCCGCGTGTCCATCTCAAAGTGCTCCACTTATGCTTTATAAATATCACACTGGAGCCCAGACTGTGTCTGCAGCACGTTGAGGAGAGCTCTGGCTACAACCAGGACCAGATACTGCTCAAAACTTGCTGGGTTTGACAGCTCTGAGAAAAAAATCTATGTGGCACGTATGGTACATTTGGGAATTCTCCTTAACAGTCACATTCTGGTTTGTTCTCCTCACCTGCTGTCCTCCTTCTCACTGCTGTTAGCCCAGGATTGCCCCCAAGGACATGGCCCAGCAGCAACAGGATGATCTCGAGCACCAGAGCTGAGCTCTTTGTCCCCTCTGTGCTGGTTGGGATGTGCAAGGTCATCACTTTAACAGAAATCAGCAGCATTCATCAGGAGAAGCCCACAGAACATTTTGTTATGTACAAAGAAATCTTAGTGCAGCCTTTCTCATGACAAACCTTTGGCTGGAGCAATGAAAATGTTCTGGCAGTAGCTGGAAGGAGCGGTGCACTTCGGGTAGGATGATTTCTGGCTCCTCACTCAAGGTGAAACTCTCTCTGAGTTGTTGGCCAGGGTAAGTCTCCCTTTCTCTCTCCCTTCCTTTCACCCCAAAGAGTCCTTTGAGATCCTGCCCTGATACTCACGCCCTAATTCATCCCTCAGCAACCTCAGTGAAACTGTGACACAGCTGAGACCAGTCCTCTTGCCTTTCCTGAGCCAGCATTTTGCCCCCCTGTGCTCGCAGACTCCCAGGATATTTGCTTTCTGGATGAGAGTAGCCCTTCTCTCTCTCCCCACACAGGACATTGCATCTTCTGCCATCAGCCCACCACACAAGCTCATGTGGTGCTTTGTTCTTGGCCAATTTGTTTTACCCAGGGGTAACCCCCTGGTCGTGGCACCTGTTGCTGTTTTACCCTGGAGAAGGGAAAACCAGAATCTCCGGTCACGAGTAACGTAGCGTAAGTTCCTTCCCTTCTATTTACCTAGAGAATGTAGTGCTGCTTAGGTGCTAAATAATGAATATAATAAAAAAGATGCACTGCTGCAGCTGGAGAGGTGTCCCCAGGAAGAGAATTCCACCAGAGAGGCTCAGAGGATTGGAAAACACGGCACTTGGAGCGTGGCAATATTTGGGATGATTAACTGGTGCTGTAGAAGGTCGTGGCAGCAGCATAAAGAACATGCTGTGGAAAACAGTGATTCTTTTCCATAAATAAAATAGCACTGAGATCTTAAAGGAGCAGAACTTGGAAACAAGCAGAGGATGTAAATAAGTAAGTAGCAGGGGGAATGTGAGAATATCAATCAAGAAATTAAGCCGACAGCATAAATAAGCAGGCAGCCATAGCCTGGGGGGTGGATGGAAGAACACGAAGTCAAGCAAAGATGTCAGTGCAATAGTAAAGAGAAAAGGGAATCTGTGTTGTAAAGACAAATGGTGCAGTGGAAAGAGTCTGAAAAAGAGCTTCACCTCAAATACCAAATCCCTGATAAGCAGGGCTGGCCAACACACAGATTAATATAAGTGAAGCAGAGGTCACAGTCCAAGAGACAGCACAGGATCCTTGCCACTGATAAAACTGCATTAGCCTCAGAAAGTGATTTTGTATTTAAGTCACTGGGTTTATATCTCAGGATATTTTTTTAAATACCACAGACTATATAGGCTGTGAATGTGCCTAGGGAGGAATGCATTATGGATATAAAAAGTGTCAGTTATTCTTTACATTTCTAAAATCCTTCACTTTGAAAACCCATAAATGAACTGTAGGAGGCATTTTTGAGGCAGACATCTGTACATTTTGATTTTGCTTTTAAGCTGTATCATTAGCAAATGCTTTTCTTTTGCAGCTAATAGTCCTCGTGGGATGTTTTGGAATATTAAAAAAAAGGGGAGAGAAGGTCAAAATATGTGTGGTAAACTCGGTTTTGTCATTTGATGCATTTACTTCCATAAACCATCACACTTTCTGCCTTGTCCTGTTTGGTACCTTGAGCCCAACTTAATTCTTTGTCATTAACAAAAGCTGTGGGTAATATCAGCAGTGACAGTTTAGGAGGTGTCTGAAAAGGTGTTCTGTGTTCCTGAGAAAGTGCACGTGTGAGAGGACACTGGGGTGTGAGACTTTATCTGCAGTCAGAGAAAAGAAACCCTCTCTAACAAAGAAAAGGTTGTTTCTTCAAGATTAATGTAGAAATTTGTTAAGGATAACAAAAGTGAGGGTAAAGAAGACACAGAACTGACAGAGGACCCCACTGGAAGTAGAGAACAGGATTCAGAATTTGTTCAAACTTTGCTCCATAGCTGAAGCACAACCTGCTGGGTGTTGGCTCCATCACTGTCCCCCCATTGCAGAGACAAGTCCCTCTGTCATTTTCCAGACCAAATTTCAATTTTTTGCCCCTTCAGAGTCCCATATCATTTGCAATTCTGCTCGGAAACTCTAAAGAATGGGATAATTATGTTTTTCTTTAACTTTTTCCCCTTACAAATCAGTATTTTCCTGCATTTGCTATTGGGAAAACCTCGATTAGGTCTAGTTTGAGCTGAAAAAATTTCCTGACCTTTCGGGGCTGGGCCCTGGGGTTCTCTTGCTCAGACTATAAAGTCTGCTAATAGGTTGTGAGGGCATTCATTACATCTTTGGCTCTTGGAGGAGCTGTGTGTGTTGGAGGGTGAGTGCCTCCAGTCCCTGCTCTGGAGGCTCAGTGCTCCAAGGGCAGCAATCTGTGCTGGTTTCAGGTTTGGGCTTTTCCCTGAAGAAAGCAAAGTGAAAGGATCACATTAAGTGACATTGAGTTTTCCAAATCAGTGCCAACCTGCTCTTTAAGGATCTTGTTGTCTCCCCTCCATTTTTATTTTTTTTTTCCCTGTGGTCTTTCCCTCATGAGCTTATGTGGCATGGTTAAAAATCTTCTGTTCTACTCCACCTTTGGTTCCATTCTCCAGAGAATGCCGAGCTCAGGGCTCACTGGAGGATGCCTGCTGGCCTGTGCAATCCAGCTTTATGTTTGCAGCTGCATCCCCAAATACAGACACAAACCAAGGCAGGAGATAGAATATGACATAAATTACAGAAAACACTCGCTCAGAGATAACACTTGGAAGGAATAGGAATAAGCAATCAATCACAAAGCTCAGGGGTAAGCTCTCTGGGACACAGCTTTTCCTGTCTTCAGAGCTGGATTCACACAGCAGCAAAGCCCTTGTCCGCAGTGGGATTTCTAGGCATTACTACAATACAAATAATAATAATTAAAAAATAAGGTGTTTAATTCACTGTGATTCCAAACAAACTCTGCAGAGAATTCTGTAACAGCAGAAGATAAACAACTTAAAAGGGAAGGCACAGGATGCTTGGTTCTGCTTGCTCACAGCTGTGATAAAAGCTATTACCGATTTAGAGTGGCTTATCAAAGAGGAGTATCGGGTGTATCAATAAGTAATTGGCAAAGGAAAACCAGCACTATTTATTAATTAGCACCTGTCACTTCTGCACGGCCCACTTTGCAGAAGAGACAGCCTTAGGGCCTGGCCAAGTCCTGTCATTCATCATTTCTAGCTTTCAGATACTATTTGCTTTGCTTTACCTGAGTGAAGTTTTTAAGGTCCAGGGGCTTTTCTTCATTAGCAATCCCAGCTTTTCCCTGCTCAGTTTACCAGGTTGGGCCTGAGCGTGTGTCCATGCCTGCTTTAGTACTGAAAGGTTTGAACAGAGATGGGAACAAACCACTCAGCAGGGCAGAGACACAGGGAGATGGATTTAAACTGAAGGAGGTTTAGATTAGACAAAAGGAAGTTTTGTGCACGTGTGGATGGTGAAACACTGAACTTCCAGCGAGGTGGTGGATGGTGAAACACTGAACTTCCAGCGAGGTGGTGGATGGTGAAACACTGAACTTCCAGCGAGGTGGTGGATGCCACAGCCCAGGAGTTCAGGTTGGAGAGGCTCTGAGAAGCTGCTCTAGTGGAAGGTGTCCCTGATCCATTCCAACCCAGCCTATTCTGAGTCCCTGAGCTGCCCAGGAGCCAGCCCAGCCCAGGCTGTCCCGTTCTCCTGCTGGAGCAGCTGCTGGCAGCACATTTATGTGTTGGGCCAGTGTAGGACAAAGCACCAGGCAGGTTTCAGTCAGTGCTTCTATCAAGTCACCAGTTCTGAGAAGACATTAATGTGCATCTTTACACTTCTGTTGAATACATTGATGCTTCTATGGATTTAGTCAAACAGGGGATTTATTTTTTTTATCTTTAATGAGCACTTTAATACCGCTTCTCATTGTAGTCCAGTGACTATAAGAAATGAGCTTTTTTAATAAAAACACAGTCAATTCTCCTTCAATGTTGCCAGCAAACAAAGATTGACTGTTTTTAATGTACATTTCAATTTACAGTGCTTTTGGAGGCCATGAGGGAAATATATAGTCCTAACAGCTTAGCTTAGAGTCGTTGTTCTGTCAATACAAAATCATTATAATAAAAAACTCCTGTTGGCTCTGAACTTAAAAAATCCAGAAATAATTTGATACGTATTTTATACAAATCCATAGCTTACCTCAGTTGGAAATGGAATTGTGGTTAGCTCCATTATCATTATTGCAAACTTATGATCATAATCGTGGCACCCCTGCAGAAAGAGTTCTGAAAGGCCCTGCAGCCTCTCGCTGCTGACAGGGCACTTTCTGTGGGAGGCTTTACATGAAGAAAATGGATCTGGTTAATGCATGGCTGAACTGCTGGGGCTGGGATGGAGCACCTGGGCCGTGTACCTGGCCTTGCAGCACGGCCTGAATGCACTGACTGCTCTGAAAAGCTGCAGGCTCCAAGAGAAGTGAGTGGGACAGCTCACTCAGGCTGGTCAGCCCGGCTCTGAGGATCTCCTAGGATGGAAATTTCACAGCCTCACTGGGAGGTTCCAATGTTTGACTGGTAATTTTTTTTTTCCAAGTATCTGCTCAGAATTTTTTTATCACAGCTCTTGTCCTCTGCCTGTCATCCTGTCGCCTCTTCAGGAGCAAGGGCCCAGCTCTGAGCTCTCTGCACTCTGCCAGGCAGCAGCTAACAGCAGTCAGATCTTCCCCCTCCTCTTTTTAACACTGGCCACACTCATTTTCCTCAGCCTTTCCTCATGCACCCCATACCCCAGCCCCAAGCTGATGTGGTGCCTCCCTGTTCCCTCTTCTGACACGTTCCAGGCTCCAAGGTTTGGGGTAGAAATGGATGGTTCCACAGAATTCAGTGCCTGGAAAAGGAAGTAGGGGTTGGTACAGCTCCTCATTGAGAAACTCACCTTTGTACCTGGGTGCTGCCTCTGGGGGTGCAGAGCTCGTGTCTGCTGTTCCTGAAGGTCTCTGGCAGGTGCTTAACCCCAAAGAGAGTTCAGCCAGCTTTGGGAGATGATGCACAAAGAGCAGCCAGCGGTTTTCAGGCTGACTGGATCAGGTGATGTGAGAGGAGGGTGATGGTGACCTGCCAGTTAAAGAATGGAACAGGAGATTTTTAATATCTTTGAAAGGTGTGCAGTGAGGAGAGTCTGGAGCAGACAGCAAAGAGAAGAAAAATCCCCTGTATTGATGAGCTCCTGGCGAAGCAGGAAACAGGGCCTTAGTAATGAACTCCTCAAAGAAATTAAGGAATTTTGAAGGCAGCCTCTTTCTGTCTCCAGATTCAGCTTCACACGTGACAAATGCCTTTGCTATGAGAGCAAGCACCTGACCTTTTCCTTCCCATCTCTCCTGCAGCTGCAGTGCTCAGCCTGCTCATTATCAGTGCTAGGTATTAACCTTGGAATAATCCAAGGGAAAAGCCCAGAGAAAGCTGCAGCCTCTGTTCTTAAATCCACCATTGCAGGCTGAATGGATGGAGCAGCTATTGCTCCTCTGCTCAGGGCAGTTCCCATCCAGGTGACCCCTGGCCTGGAAGGCAGCAGTGTAATCCCTCTGAAAGCTCTGATGTGAGCGCACCAGAAGTGTTTTGGCTGACCCAGTGAGGTGTGTCAGACTGGGGATGCACAGCTTTACGTGTAGTATGAAGGGAAAAGAAAGCACATCTTCCCACCTCTTTATCCCTTGCAGTGTGCAGGCATATGCTGAAAACACGGAGCACAAGGCAGGGGTTTGAAGGGAGAGGTGCTGGCAGGAGCCTGCTGCCATCCCTGATGCTCTGTGACATCCTCGGCCGCTGCTTCCCGGCTGTGGCTGTTGCAGGCACAGCTGCTGCTTGTTCCACTGCTGTCATCACCCCCCTGCAGCAAGCACAGAGCTCTCCCTGCTTTCCCTGGGCTGGGAATCTTCCTGAGCTGTGCTAGAGAGGAGCTGGAGGCAGGGCTGGCTCCCGGAATATCCTGCAGATTGAATGGCAGCAGGAGCAGAGCTCTGCCACTCCCTCAGAGGGAGCAGAGCTGGATGTTACCAGTGACAGCTTTCTTTGCCTCACAGGTAATCACTTGTAATTTTAGAAACACTTCTGCACTTCAGAAATTGCTCAGTTGTAGCAGCAGAGCACAGACCCGGGGTCCCACCCATTGCTTGTCCCCAGCTTTTGCAAAAGACTTGCTTTGTTTTCTTCCCTTCCCTTACTCATCTGGTTTCAGACAGCAGTAAAATCTTCTAAAATTACAGAATCACCATAAAATGGTTTGGGTTGGCAGTGACAGCAGGGACCTTTAAGATTGTCTCATTCCAACTCCCCTGCCATGGGCAGGGACACCTTTCACTGTCCCAGGAGCTCCCAGCCCTGTCCAGCCTGGCCTTGGGCACTGCCAGGGATCCAGGGACAGCCCCAGCAGCTCTGGACACCTGTGCCAGGGCCTGCCCACCCTCCCAGGGGACAATTCCTGCCCAATATTTAATTTAAACCTGCCCTCTCTCAGTTTAAAGAGGGTTAGCCTTTGTCCTATAAATAAAGACTTAATATAATATTATTATTCTTAATACAAATAATAAGTAAATACTGTTAAGGTCATTCCCCCACTGTTCTTGGTATTCAGTAATTACATTTTAATTCATGCCTCCAGGTTTAATTGGCAAGCTAGGAGGTCTAGTTACAGACCTGGAACCCAGTTGCCATCTCTGGAGGCTGTGTCAAGGTGTGCCAGCACATCACTGACACGAGCCAGCAGCTGGCAAAGCACTGGCAGCCTTCAGACACACAGATATGACTTGCAAAAGCTTCTGGACGTGAGTTTCTCTTCATTTTGCTCTTCCATAAATGATCAAGTGCCGTTCTGTAGTCTCCAGTAATCCAATATCCATCTTAGGGCAGGGGTATTTGTCATGAGCTGCCAGCTCCACCTGCCACAGGAATAAAGGCCAAAGAGACCAAGAGCTGTGTGGCTTCAGCTTCCTCCTGGTGCAGAAATGGCTCTTCCACAGCTCTCCTGGATCCACCTTCCCTGGGATAGTGCCAGCTCACACCAGGAAACCCAGGATGCTCCAATGGGGGCTTCCAATAGCCAGGAACAGCCTCTGGGGGATCCAGGGGGTGAATAATGGCACGTTTGTGTCACAGAAATGCCCCCTTTGCAATGACACATGAACCTGAGCACACACTGGCCTGTGGTATCAGCACTTTTGACAGAAATTGTCCCAATAAATTCCCATTTTGGTAACCTGTAACGTGTGATTCCAGAACAGAAATACGCAAAAACATTCACCAGGCTTTTCCTGTGACCGTGTTTCCAGAGAGTTCCTCACTTGTTGGTATTTACTGTTCTTCCTCAGACTTTTGGAGGAAGTGGAATGGAAACAATAGTAGCTTATTTGATCAAATATGACTAAGCAGTAATCATTCATTTACCAACCTAAAGAGTAAAAAGAGAAAATTAATGAATAGCCATGTGCTAATAAGCTGAGGTTAATTTGAATTGCCAAATGCCACAGATGAATTGATTTTGTACTTTCTGCATTTTTTTTCTGTACTCTATGCTTTCCCTCTTTAAATTCCCTCGTGGTTTCAGAAGAAAAAGATGTTTTCTAGTTCCTGTCAGATGAGGTTGGATAGTGCTAACATGTACCACAGCACAGCTGCCTCACACAGGATGGGTGTTGAGCAGTGTCTCTGAACTAACTCCTAGGGAAATTGTTCTTTATTTCTCAGGGATATGTGAGGATGGTCAGAAAAACAAAAACCAGTTGAAATTTCTGCAGTCAGCCTGAAGGACACACAGGCCTTGTGCCCTTTGGAATTTACATTTGGAGTAATTCTGTTAAATTGCCCAAGCAAGCGATGCCCAGCTACGAGGTCTGGGAAAATGCTTCAGCAATGCTATCAGTGTGTTCCAGCTCCACCTAATCCTTCTCACCATTTCTCACATGAGCACCTCACTGCCTGCCCTGCTCCCAGAACGCAGCTCAGGGGTGGCAGCTGAGAGTGGCTCCTCTGCCACCCAGCACTGCTCCTGTCCCCCTGCCCAGCCCCTCTGCTCCCTGCTCCCCTCCCCACGCAGGGAGCAAGAGGGGAAAAACAAAGGATCTCCTGTGATTTGGAATTAAAGGGTGCAGAGGAAATGCCTGATGAAGATCATTATCACTTATCTCTCACTGCCACACGTCCTCAGCTGTCGATGCAGTTGAGCCTCTCAGCTGAACGTATCATTATGACTTGTTGTCCATCTGAGATCAAACCAGTGCATCCCTCCAACTTCTCTGTACTTTCTCAGCCTGTGAGAGGCGAGTGAAAGCATCCCTCTGCAGTGTATCTCTGTCAATAAACTGCCTGCATTTTGCATTAACAAAAACAATCCTCTGACAGTTGGGAAGATGATTATTACCTAGTGCCTCTTTACTCCCCACCCTGCTCCTCCAAACTCAGCTGCACACGCTAATTTAAAAGAGGAAAACGTAACAAGAGTAGGAAGAAGGAAAACCTCTTGTCACAAGAAGCTCAGTTTGAGAGGTTTAACTTCCTACAGAGAGTTAGGAAGCACAAGCCTGCCTATGTGCTCACCTACACCATTAAACTTGGAATGTTTTTGAGGTGCCTGGATTTACATCACGTGCTCAGTCCAGCCAGGTCCTGCTGTACTGTAGCTTTTGGAGATGTTTTTTAGGATTTAAGAATTAGGAGCTGTGCTTGCTTCTTTCTGCATGGGGTATTAAAACACTGGGGCTCAGCCTTGTTTTTGGGGAAGTGCCTCTTCAGCTGTGCTGCCTCTGTGGTGTTCAGGTCTCTTAGCTGATCCCTCTTTATTTTAGACTTGAGGAGATGTTTCATGCTCTGGTGTTATTGGTACCCCTGGGCATCAGCACCTCCTCATATGTTTCCACTGGGTACACAGTTGAGCTTCCAACCTAAATGCATCTCCTGGAGGCAAACAGGCAGCAACAGCCTCAGGTCCCACTGAAAACCCCATCAGCAGAGTCAGGAACAAGCCTAAAGGGGTCTCATTTAAAAATCTTGCTGTAAAGGGGCAAACTGTGAGTCAAGCACAGCACAGAAAGCAAAAATAAAAGAGGAAAGTTATTATGATGAGAGCTATTTTCTCTTCTGGGAATGGTGGTGGAAATACCTAAACTCTGACATCAGAGAGCTCCTTGATCCTTCCATCACACGTCAGAAAGCTCCTTGATCAGCCCTGTGATGGGTACCTCAGCGTGCAGTTGTCATTTTGGGGAATGTTTCTTGTTAGTTTTCAGTTGCCCATACAGAAGCATGGGGAAGAAGGCGTGTCCTGCAGAGATGCCCTGAGGCCAGGTTGGGGTGTGGGATGTCAGAGCTGCAGGTGTGTCCCAGCCCTCCCTTTCCAGCAGCCCTGGCAGGCTGGCTGTGCTGGCAGCAGCTCAGCAGAACACGAGGTGCAGCCTGGCCTTGTACCTACCCCTGTAAGGCTGCAATTTTTTGTTGTTGTTGTCCTTTTGTACCTGATGTGTTTGGGAAAAACGCTGCTATCTTGGCAAATATCTGGACATCTTTGCTGTTAAGAGAGCAGTGATTAATGTGCTTTTTTGTTCTCTCTGATTAAATTAAAACATGCATTCTAACATGTCTTGGAGACATTTATAATTGTCCTTGTGTAGCCCAGCTTATCAGGACACAGGAGCAGGTGTTGTCAGCAGAGGCAGCCAGGATTTTTATTGCTGTGTGCCAGCCCCTGTGCTGAGGGCCAAGGCCCAGATGCCACAGCCCTGTGCTGATGCTGAGCAGGTTTCCACGAGCATCCCTCCATCCCTGAGCCTGGGACAGAGGCTGGGGACACGGGGGACAGCCCAGCCGTGTCTGCCACCTCGCAGAGACCCCTCCGTGCCAGCCTGGCCAGCTGCACTGGAGACTGGGCAAGGTGGCTTTGCAGATTTCTCCACATCTGTGAGCACTTGAAACAAACTTCACTGGCTTTATGTTAAATGGAGTTTTCTGCTAGTTTATCTCAAAGCGAGTTTCAGCGGGCAGAAGCAGCAGCTTTGATGGGAGAAGGAAACACATTTTCTGTGTGGGGCCCTCTTGTCCTGACAAAGTGAGGCAAAGTGTCCCCTCCATCAGCAGCAGTGCCCCTCCTGCCACAGGGAGGGCTTTGGGCAGGCTGTGAGTGCTGGGATCAGCACAGCACCCTGCCAGGTGTGCCCTTACCCTGCCAGGTGTGCCTTACCCTGCCAGGTGTGCCTTACCCTGCCAGGTGTGTCCTCACCCTGCCAGGTGTGCCCTGACCCTCCCAGGTGTGTCCTCACCCTGCCAGGTGTGCCCTCACCCTGCCAGGTGTGCCCTGACCCTCCCAGGTGTGTCTCACCCTGCCAGGTGTGTCTCACCCTGCAGAGCCTGCTCAGCTCTCCAGGCAGCACCTGATGGTCTCTCTTTAGCCAGGGTGGGATCAGCTTTATGCTCATTAGGTTCCATCCCTTTCTCTGGTGGATTTTAGGCAAGTGGAGCCATCTCCTTCATTTTCAGCCCCTTTTGGAGGGTCTGACACCATAAGCTAGTGCTACAGGAAAAGCTATCACCAAAGAAATCACAGTTTAGGGACTTGGAGGTTACCTTCATCTTCTTACCTTAAATAAGTTTCCCTTGTACTTTTGACACCTTTGTCTGAGGAATAAACACTGAAATGATGGTGGCATGAGTTGTACATGAAGAGTCAGGTTTCCTGTTTCTGCCATTTTGGCATTATTTTCCTTTAAAGAAGGTGTAAGCCCATGAAGGTGTTGGCACACACTGGTTGAAAGTCTGAAAAATGAGTATGAATAAAGTTAAAAGGCAGGACAGTGCTTTCTATGAAATATCCAACACCTGGAAAGAGGAATGCATACTCACAATATTGCTCTGCTGCAGCTCCTTGCAAATTTTTCCTGCACAGGGCAAAGAACCAGCAGTCCCTAAATATGATATTTAACCTGGGGGCAGCTTGGCACTTTTTTGTTTGCATCTCTTAAGTTTCCTTGGCCTCAGAGTCACGTTTATTCATTGGCTGTGTTTTGGGGTGTAAATCTATTTGCAGCTCTGGAATGGCCACAGAAGGGCCTGGTCAGAGCTCTGGCAGGGCATTCACCAAAAAGCATCACGTAAAAGGTGTCTGTGATCACAGCAGTGGCCACTCAGGGTTACCACTGCTTTGGAAGCAGATGTGCAACAGAAAACTGGAGTTTTTATCAAAGCCTTTAGGGCAGTGAGTTACCATGGCAGTTGCAGTAAGATAAAACCCTGTAGGATCTTTGAGAAGGAGTCTGTTATACTTTTGTAATTCTATAGGGCGTATTGTCCAAGCATAAAAAGCACCCCATTAAGTTTCAGTGCTATATTGTAAGGTGGGTAAATATGATTAGTTCCATTATTAGACTGGCAAAATGAGACACTGAAGTGAGATGATTCCCCACTGTGGCATCTGTACCACTGGTGTCAAGTCTTCTGTGCTGCCAGCCTGCCACAGCCCAGCAAGGCAGCTGGGGGATGTCTGATGGCCCCTTTGAGCAGTTTTGCAGGTTCAGGTGCAGCTGTGTTTTCCCAGTGGTGTCTATTCCTGGTCTCTCAGAGATTCACCCCTGTAGTGAATATTTTACATATTTTACTTGATGTATCTAAAAGTGGAGTTCATTAAGCAGTCCTTAAAAAAAGCCCTAGTGCACAGTTCATGCCTTCATTAGCGGCGCTGTGCTGTCAGCGCTTTCATCACCCCCTCACGCCTCCCCCCATCGAATCCCTGCTCTGCTGCACTCCCACACAGTGTCTGAGACCAAACCCTCCCTGCTGTCCCCCAGACCTGACCCCACTCTGCTCCTGTCCCCTCCACAGCTCTGTTTGATGCCAGAGCAGCAGCAGCAGCAGGGACAGGTACGGGCAGAGCTTCCTCCTCAGCACATCCTTCTTATTAAAAATTACCCCCAGAGGCTGATTGCTGTTCCTATTCTTTTTTATCCTGTTATTGTCTCCCTTAGGCCAGTCAAACAGTGAAAAGACAACCTTTAATCAGTGATTGCTTTTACACTTGCTTGTGTTTCACACATGCTGGGAGGTGCGAGGCTCCAGCCTGTGCTCTGTCAGAGTGCTGCTTCCTCACCTTCCCAAGATTCTTTTTGTAGTTGATTTTCTACCTTTAAGGGTGATCTGTGCTCTAAAGGAGACAACAACTCTTTCTTAACCCTGTCTTCCACGCTAGCGTTGCTCTACCTTTGTTAAAGCGTGGGATTATCCAGGGCTGGAGATGATCTGGGCTTTCCCAGCGGTGTTTGGGATGGGGAGAACGCAGCACAGCCACACTCAGCCTTAAAGAAATTCAGCTTTCTCTGGGAAGGGGCCAACTGCAGCACTGAGCTCATTCCAGCTCTAAGATCCTGTCTAATCCGTGGGCACGGGGAGATCCATGTGCAGGGATCCTTCAAAGGGAGCCTCAGGGATCCCCTGGCAGCACCAGCCCACCTCCCTCTCCTTGGCTCCACCTGCAGCCCAGCCCCAGCTCCAAAGGGACATCCAGCAGCTGGGAAGGTGCAAATTCCAGCAGCTGGGAAGGTGCAAATTCCAGCAGCTGGGAAGGTGCAAATTCCAGCAGCTGGGAAGGTGCAAATTCCAGCAGCTGGGAAGGTGCAAATTCCAGCTGCAAGTGCAGCCACACAGCACAAAGTGCCAGCTCAACCCCACTCATCTCCCCAGGAGCGTGAGCAGGGCCCTGGTGATGGGACATGTGGGAAACAGAAAAGGTAGAAAACTCTCAGAAACTCCGTGAAAGAAGATCTCAGAATAGAAGAATGCAAGAATACAGAAATGCAAGGACAGGAAACAATAAGGCTGTGTTTTTGAGCTGTGTAGAGATAGGCCTTAGAAAATATAATAAGCAAGATAACAGAAAAATGTAAGTTTAATAATGAAGCTTTATCCATTGTTTCTAAGCTATGACAAGCAGGCATTGTTAGAGGCAAAGTGTACCTGCAGTTTTAATGATTGGCTTAAGCCAACACTTGTAAGCTTTTAACATTACTCTGTTGACTAGAAAGCTTTTAAAAAGGCCTCGTAGCCAAGAGAATTGAACTGTTGTTGTCATGAGCTTTTAACATCTTCCATGTCTCACCTTGTACTGATGAGGCTGGTGCTGGATAAAGAGCTCCAGGAGTGCCCACCTGTCCCGTTACTGATAAGCAAAGACCCACCAGGAGCAGCTCTGTGGGTGTGTGCACACCTGGCAGGCTGCAGGGCTCTCCTTGCCTTGTGCTCTCGCTCAGAAGAACACTCACGAGGACTACAAACAGTGGGGCAAACAATTCTTTATCTCTTTAATTCAAAACCCCCAGTGCAGCTGCTGCCTGCCTCCTTCAGAACCCACACTGCCCGAGGTCTCGCTGTTCCCTCGGTGACCTGTGGCAGGAAGGGCTGGGACCCCTCTGCCCTCCAGCCCTGCTGCCAGGTTTGCATCCCCCAGCCAGGGGTGATGTGCTGGCACCCAGCAGAACAGCCCCTGGCTCCCTCCTGCTGGGGCATCCAGCTAACACTGGTGTCCTGTCTCATCCAGTTTGGGCCCCTTTAACATTTTCTCTTATCTCCCCTTTCTTCCCTCTTTTGGGATCTCCTCCAGGCTGACATTTTGGTCATGTTTTTAGTGCCTGCTAAAAGGTTCTTGTTCAAACCTTCCTAATGTTTTCCTTCTCAGGTTTCTTGCAAAGGGCTCCTGTGGGAACCCTGCTCCTCTCTGTGCTTCATTTCATAATCCTGGTCTCAAATACCACATGGTAGATCTTGCTGATTCACCAGTTAAATCGAGTGGAATAATTTGAATTATTTTAAAAATAATTTTAACACAGTTTAAATCAGCCCAATTGATTGTTCTCTCATGTAGCCCCTATTAGGCGTTTTCTGAGAGGGAAGAAAAAAAAAAGCCATCTCTTTTATTATTTTTTTCTGACTTTTGGCTTTTATGGCAGCACAGTATTTGACTCTTTGCTCCTTGTCTTGCTCTGAAACAGTTTATCAAATCTCCTTCAACAATTACTGTCTGCTCCTCTATTATTCACTTTCACTTGCTTGATTCTTCGCTATCAATCAGCCTTCTTCTCCCTTTCCAGCCTGGTTTCTGTCAGCATAAAAGAATCCTGTTTGAACTGCAGTGCAGGGTGGGTGCAGCCTGAACCCATCCTGGAGCTGCCAGCTCTCCACACCCAAAGCCAAGACAGACACTCATTTTCTGTCTCCCTGCTTCAGCCTGAGCTGTTCCATCATCCGCTCATTCCTTCTCTCCATTTGCAAGTGAAGAATTTCTGGTCAATAAAGTGGTTTTCTGCTCACCATCCCAGTAAAGCTGCAACGTTCACTCAAATTTCGGTGGGTGCTGTGAGTTTTTAGGGCTAAAACAAAACCTAGTGCAGTGCTAGAGCTTCTCACTGATTTCTGTGTGCCTCCAGTGAGTCTCTGTCCAAGAGATTCACCTCACCACGAGATCTCCTCTGTACCTGGTGGAAGGAGGGCTGTGGGGAGCACATTTTGCTCATGTTTTGTTCCTGGAAGTAAAAGCTGCCCATTCATTATGACCACAAATGTGGATCCTGCTCCATCTTCTGCTGCTTTCTTCTCTTCTTTGTTTTCCAGCCCCTCTTCATCCTCCTTCCCCAAATTTCACCATCCCTGGAGCCAGTGTTGCTCAGTGCTTTCACCTTCATGTGTTTACATCATAAAGCCTCTCAGAGAAAAAGGTTTTCCTAAGTAGGAAGCAGAGCTCTGGTTTTATCATAATCATTAATAAAGCAATTAATTTGGTCTGTGCGCTATGAAATTTGAAGACCTTTGGTAGGTCATGCTTAGAAGTACATGTCTTTTGTATTAGTGAAGTGATAAAATTCAAATGGAAATGAGAAATGTTTTCTGTTCTTTACATGGAATGTGGAAAAAAATGTGCTAGAATTTTACTGGATTATTAAAGGAAATATGTCAGAGGGGCTGTTCTTACTCTGTGCTTTTGAGTGTCAGAAAAACGTGAAATATCACATTTTTTCAAGGGAAAAAAGAAGGCTTAAGGTATAAAAACGCTGTTTATTTATGAAAAGTGTATAATTTTATCCAAGCCCAAGCCTCAGTCAGGAAAGTGTCCTGCCCCCAGTGGTGGCAGGCTGGGTGCAGCAGATAAATGCAGTGCAGGGATGGACTCTCACACTCTCCAGGCTCTGGTGCCTGGCCTTGCTTGTGGAGGGACTGGAAGGAGAGTGATGGTGTCTGGGCTTCCTATCAATTAGGATCAAAGCCACTTAGCTGGCTGAGATGTGCTTCCTCTGAATCCTCATTTTGGGTTTCTGTCATGCTTCTTTAATCTCCTACAAAGTTACATTTCCATAAAAAAAAATTTCCATTTTTCCTGCTTATTTTCGTTAAGTGTAAAGTCTCCTTAATGATGTTTTTTTGGATTCAGAAGCTCCTCATCTAGGTCAGCATTTTCAGAATGCCAGTTTCCCAGTTGTTATATTGCTATGCCTCAAATCCTTAATTCTAAACAATGAAAGTCTTGGAACAATTCTTGCTTTCCTTTAATTTCCTTCTGAGAGCTGAATTTCTCCTCATCACAGTCTCCATCCCAGCTTCAACTCATTTATCAATTTATAAGTCTTGCTTCTTCCAGAATAGTTTTTCAGATACGTATTTTTAGATGAGAGCTGTTCCATCTTTCCAAAATGATCACTTCAAGCTCAGCCACTGGAGCTGAGACATACAATATTTAAATTATTATTTATAGTACAGGAACATGTGGAGACTTTCATTAAAGATAAGGCATTAGCCTTGTGCCTAGATGAGTAAAGGCACAGTGAATGATGGTCCCTACTCTGAGCAATTTGCACTCTGGGTGGACTTGCTGGCAGAATTTAAGGAGGAATTTAACCCAAACATGTTTTGGCATCACTCAGGACATCATCAGCCCCCAAGTTCTGTCAGAGTGGCCCAGCCCTGCCTGCCCCAGCTCAGGGTGCTGCTGTTTGTGTCTGACAGGCAAGAGAGACAGCAGGATGGCTGAGCTGAGGAACAGGAGAGCTGGGAGCAGGATGGGTGAATTGAAGAACAGGAGAGCTCAGAGCTGGGAGCAGGATGGGTGAATTGAGGAACAGGAGAGCTGGGAGCAGGATGGGTGAATTGAGGAACAGGAGAGCTGGGAGCAGGATGGGTGAATTGAGGAACAGGGGAGCTGGGAGCAGGATGGGTGAATTGAGGAACAGGAGAGCTGGGAGCAGGATGGCTGAGCTGAGGAACAGGAGAGCTGGGAGCAGGATGGGTGAATTGAGGAACAGGAGAGCTCAGAGCTGGGAGCAGGATGGGTGAATTGAAGAACAGGGGAGCTGGGAGCAGGACGGGTGAGCTGAAGAACAGGGGAGCTGGGAGCAGGATGGGTGAATTGAGGAACAGGGGAGCTGGGAGCAGGATGGGTGAATTGAGGAACAGGAGAGCTGGGAGCTGGGAGCAGGATGGGTGAATTGAGGAACAGGGGAGCTGGGAGCAGGATGGGTGAATTGAGGAACAGGAGAGCTCAGAGCTGGGAGCAGGATGGGTGAATTGAAGAACAGGGGAGCTGGGAGCAGGATGGGTGAATTGAAGAACAGGGGAGCTGGGAGCAGGATGGGTGAGCTGAAGAACAGGGGAGCTGGGAGCAGGATGGGTGAATTGAAGAACAGGGGAGCTGGGAGCAGGATGGGTGAATTGAAGAACAGGGGAGCTGGGAGCAGGATGGGTGAATTGAGGAACAGGGGAGCTGGGAGCCCCTGTGAGATCACAACCACCCATGGGAGATGCCAGGTGAGCACAGCTGGGCACATCTGGAGAGGAGTTCAGCAGAGTGATCCTCTGGGCTGGGCCAGGGCCAGGGAGCTCCAGGGCACGATGGGGAAACACCACCCGGAGATAACAGGACATGTGTACAAACACAGCCAGACAACTGCAGATCCCAGCATTTTTCCAGTCACTGTTAGAGGCCCCTTTTCTCCAGCATGTCCCTAATTCTTTTGATTCCTCAGCTAGTACCAACTCATGATCTGTCAGGCTTCAGCACAGCCTGGTGCATTTCTGTCCTGAAAGAAACCTTTCTACTTGGATTGCCATTTATAGCTCCAATTTTTTTCACTAAGTGGTGTAAATTAGTTCTGTGTGACTTGATGGATTCTCTCCCTCCCCCTTGACACCACTGATAAAAGATCTGACCCCTTTCTGGATGTTTGTAAAACCAAACATACAAAATCTAATTTGTTTAGGGCTGAGCTTTTAATTGCTTCACCATTGCAACGTGAAACCGAATACTTTAGCAACCTTGGGGGTTGATTGACTGATTTATAATAAGGGGCTTGACCCAAGAGGGGTTATCAGCCTTGGATGTAAAAGAAATCTTTTGGGATTTGTCAGGCTGTTGGGACAGACCAGTGTGGGGCAAGGATTTGGCAGGCAGCTTCTGAGCCCTGCTGTGGCTGCAGATGAAATGTCCCAGTGAAATGTTCTTACCCAGCTGCACTTCTTATCAGGGCTGAACACTGCAACAGAGAAATAAAGCTGAACAGCACTGGCCAGGCTTTGCTCTGCTCCCAGATGCCCAAAAATCAGGCTGTGCTCGCTGACCCAAAAGGAGGAAGAAACCCCTGCAGGTTTGAGGGGGCTTTTGGGTTTTGATTGCTGAGAATTAGGATTACAAAACAAACCCAGTGCTTATATGCAGAGTATTCCCGGTGTTAAAATACCTCTAATTAATTTAGGGCCTTTTGCCCTGGCCCACAGATCATGAGGTCTTCTTTAGCCCTGCAGAGGTAGCACTGTTTTAGCCTTCTGCATGTGCTGATTAGTATCAAGTCAGAATAATTCTTTTTTCCCCAGAGAAATCCCCTGTGTTTTACTCATATAAAAAAGGAAAGGAAGAAACATTCTTGATGGTATTTTTGCGATTTGACTTTGCCTTTAGAGTAGAACTGCACACATACAGCACTTGTCGTCCCTAAAACTTACATTTTGAAAGTTCTTTGAAGATCTAAATTACAGATCTTTCATATGAAAAGTTAATGAAGGACTCTAAACAAAATAAAATAGAAATGGTGACATGAAAGAGCCTTCTTATGGCTTCAATAACAAGATAAACAGTTTAATATTCCACATACTGCATTAAAAATAACAGTTGGGCTCTGAGGAGATGAATCTCCTACCTCGGCTCCGCTGGTTCCCACATCACCCAAGGACAGGTTGGTGACTGTCCCTCACTTGTCACCTCCTTCTGGTCCCCAGAAATGCTGAAGGCAGCCAACACCTGACCAGCTTTAGCAGACACCACGAGTACTCTAACAAACACAGAATAAAGTGCCATTACCAGCACCACTCCAGTACCCCCAAGTGATAGACACAGTCTGTATTGACAACCTCCAGTTTTAATGAGCTATTGCTGTTTCAGACCCTATTGATTGGCCTTTTTTTTCCTCTTCCTCCAATTCAGCAAGAGGAAACAAGAACCAGCATTTCATTAGAAGGAGACTTTGTCCAGTGTTTCATATTTCATGAATACTTGTGAGTGAAGACATCCCATAAAATAACCAATTAATTCAGCCGTGCTAAGACTCAGACTGAAAACAACACCAAAACATTAACAGAAGCCTGGGGAGGCACAAGGTTTAACATTTCCTCCTGTATGAAAAGTTCCCAAACATTGTTTTCATCCACATCCCTTGATTCACTTCACTTTCTAGCTCTTGGCTCTCCTGACAGCTTCTGCTGTGTTTGTTGCTCTGGGTGAGTGTTGTACCGAGCTGTTCCCAGCTCAGGGTGTTCCACACACAGCCCCCGCTTTGCTGCCAGTGCTTTTTGTCATTGTTGCCTTTGACAACATCACAGATTCCAGTTAAAAGTGACCAGAAGAGCAGGGGAGGGAGTAACCTGCAATAATGATTTGCAAATTGTGTTAATTTCATAGTGGGATTCTGCTTTTTGATAGGATTTAATGCGTAATGAGCTCCTGAGACGTTATTTTTGCTTCAAAGCTTTGCTGAGTACTAGATCCTATTAAATTCTTGCAGTGAACACACCAAAAAAATACTTTGAGCTAATTTTAATAATTTTTAATTGAAGGAATATTTTTATTCCAATTTGAATATTCAAGCTGTTCAAAAGTTAACACATTCTCAAAGTATTCATCAGTCTTTTCTTTCCATAAAACCTTTTTTTAGGAAGCCTGTGGCTTTTGGGGAGGGGGACAGGTTTTTTTTTTGTCTCAGATTTGTTTTTCAGACCCAGTTGAAACAAATTTAGGCATATTTTTCTATTTATTTCTTTTTAAGTGCCTGCATGCTGCAGTCTAATCTCCATTCTTTTTATTGCTGTTTTATAGTCTACCATTATTGTTTGTTTCCTAAAAGCAGAAACAAAATACAAATTTCCCTGCTAGTCCTTTTTTGTGTGGTAGCAGGAGCTGGATTTGTGCTCGTGTGTCACGCTCAGTAACATATGTATTTTGTTGTTAGCAGCGTTGTTATATTACATTCAATCTTAGGGATTCCAACAGAGCCTGGCATCCCAGGCTGCAAAACAACTCACAGGAGCCAAAACAGCTTCAAAAGCTGCACACAGGAGCAAGGAATGTGTGAGTGCCCTGTTCAGGAGGAGCAGAGGAGCTCAGTGCCCTGTTCAGGAGGAGCAGGAGATGCAGAGGAGCTCAGTGCCCTGTTCAGGAGGAGCAGGAGACACAGAGGAGCTCAGTGCCCTGTTCAGGAGCAGCAGGAGATGCAGAGGAGCTCAGTGCCCTGTTCAGGAGGAGCAGGAGATGCAGAGGAGCTCGGTGCCCTGTTCAGGAGCAGCAGAGGAGCTCAGTGCCCTGTTCAGGAGGAGCAGAGGAGCTCAGTGCCCTGTTCAGGAGGAGCAGAGGAGCTCAGTGCCCTGTTCAGGAGCAGCAGGAGATGCAGAGGAGCTCAGTGCCCTGTTCAGGAGCAGCAGGAGATGCAGAGGGGCTCGGTGCCCTGTTCAGGAGGAGCAGAGGAGCTCAGTGCCCTGTTCAGGAGCAGCAGGAGATGCAGAGGGGCTCGGTGCCCTGTTCAGGAGGAGCAGAGGAGCTCAGTGCCCTGTTCGGGAGGAGCAGGAGATGCAGAGGAGCTCAGTGCCCTGTTCAGGAGCAGCAGGAGATGCAGAGGGGCTCGGTGCTCTCCTTCAGGCCTTCCCAAGCACCTGGAGCTGGCTCCTGTAGCCTGTTGGATCCATGCTCTGGCCTTCACACTCTCCAAACTCCCAGGTGTGGCAGGTGGAGCAGAGCCCTGCAGTTTCCCCTCCTGGCTCTGCTGGCTCTGGCTGTGCAGGGGGGCTGCAGGGAGCCCCCAGCCCAGCCCCTGACCCGCTGGCCACTCCTGTGCTGAGCCCTCACTGCCTGCAGGCCCTTGGGGCTAGCGGGGGGAGCTGGGGCTCACAGCCTGTCCTCACTGCCAGGTGAGTGCAGCCAGGCACACAGGGACACAGGTGAGGGGTGGCCTTAGCTGAGGGGACCGAGGGGCTCTGCTCTGCTGCCCAGGGCTCTGCTCAGCCAGGGGCTCCTGATCAGTGCAAAATGAGTGACCCTAACGAGCCCCTCAGTCCTTCCATCTCCATTTCTAGGAATCAGAGACAGATGGTTAAGAGCCCTGAGATGTTTGGGGTGACCTTGGGGAGGCTCTAACTACAATGCAAAGTTGCAAATGGTGAATGCAGTAAGCAGATTAGGAGTCTGGCGCTCTGGCAAATCTCAAGACCTAGTCTTATGTTGCTATTTTTCCCCTATGGCGAACTTACAGATTTCACAATGACTTTGCTGTAGCAGTGACTTGAAAATTATAGTGAGTGAGTGTTCCCTTTTAAATAATGGATTATGAGGCAAAGATTAATTTTTGCTCAATTTTCACACTAATTCAGTGCCTTGCTGCCAGCAGAAGCACAAAGAAGGACATGAATTCACAGTGGCTTTCTCTCTCAAAGTCGTCACACGCTTTTATTGGACGGGACCATTTGCAGTGGGGTCCCGTCACTCACATCTGGTGCCCACTGAACCGTGGGGCTTTGACATCTCCTGGAACATCCTTTGGTTCTTGTCAGCAGCGAGGAGCCCAGCCCCTTCCAGCCTGTTCAGTGCTGGGCTGGAGGAAAGCAGGAGGTCACAAAGCAACAACCCAGCCACAGCCACCACTCTGCAGCTGCCAGGTGCCTCTGCATTTTCAGGCCAGCTGGAAAAGCAGGGGAGAGGGAGAGAGAAGGAAACAGAGAAAGACAGACAGCTGAGAAGAGGTGAAACCAGAAATGCTATGTCCCAGAGGCATTTATCAGCCCAAATGAAATGGAAACAGCGAAAAGGAAACACTGCTTTGCTTTTCTCAAAATTGTATTTCCAGTTGAATGAGTTGAAAAGAAAATATCCTTTCCTTTCCCTGCGATTTTGAGAGATCTGTTTGCTAAGTCTGCAGGCTTAGTGGGAGAGACAAGGAGTATTTATTTTCTGTATACGTTGGTAATTTATGAGGTTGCTATAAATGCAGAGTTTATGGAAGTAAAATCAGGCCATGAAATAAAAAGGATTTTATTCAAATATCCCAGCTTATTAATTCTTTCTAATTCTTCACAGAGGAGGAGATGAGTGAGGATGCACATAGAGTTTACTGAATATTAAGAGGGAGAAGATCCAGTAAAAGTAGCAAATGCAGGTATAATTTAAAAATAGAAAAAGATGAAAGATAAGTGAATTTTATTAGAGACTGAAATATAATTGAATTTTCCTTTTCCTATTTTGCCATCAAAGATGGCAGAAAGAAGTTTCCCACTGTGGGAAAGGGTCTTGCATCGCTAACAAACCTGTGCAAAGTGACTTTACCTTCCTGTGCAGCAGGGTGTGACCAAAGGGATGTAAATGCAGCTCTTATCTGTGCCACATGAAGGGGTGGAGAGGAGATTTAGAGCCTTGAGCAAGAAATAAGATGGCACAATAACTTTCACTGGGATTTAGTGCTCCACCAAGAGCAGAAATGGGGCAAACACATCCTTGTGTATGAGTAGCATTAACTGTCTGTTCCACAGGGTGTCCATCAGTGTGCCTGGCTGGGTGATGGGTTACTGGCCTGCCTTCATCTCCAGAAGTGCCCAAGAGGATGAGGGGATGGGGAAAGATCTGGAGACAGAGGTGCTGGGGTGTCCCAGAGCCCCAGGCGAAGGTGCTGCACCTGGGAGCCCCCAAAGCTCTCAGAAATCTCTCCTTTCCAATGCTTTCTGGAGCCCCCAAAGCTCTCAGAAATGTCTCCAATGCTTTCTGGCAGAAAAGAGTCAGCAAAGCATGAATCTGCAGCGTGTGCTCTCCCTGGACACTCCACACTTCCCAGGGGCTGCTTTCCCCTGATGTTTGGACCTGGAAAGGGAGAGCACATCAGGTGCATTGGATGAAGATGTTTTGAATGCTGGAACAGTGTAAGGTGACACTGATCTCACAGAGCAATCATCTGCAGGCCTTCACCAAAGCAAGTCCTTGCTATCAGCTGACTTTGGAAAAGTTCAAGTGTCCCAAGAAGCACCTGTTGTCCTGGCAGACCCAGGGGCCCTGCACTGCCTTTTCCCACACTTCACCCTCCAGGTCTGTACCACGGGTGTATTCTGTATTTGGCAGCTGTCTCTAGGGTCTGCCTCCCCCTCATACATGGGGAGCAGTGTGCAAACAGAGCCCACATCCCTCAAGGACTCCTTTCCTGCCTCAGTGGAGCTGCTGGAACAGCACTCACCGCCCAGCACTCACCACCCAGCTCCCTGGACTAAGTCAGGTGGGAGGACAGAAGCTAAGAGCTGTTTCCTCCAATTAAACTGAGGAGGAAATTAAACTGGGGGGGCTCTGAAGTTGAGGCAAATGGCACAAAATGAGGAAAAGGTCACTGTGGTGGCTCTGAGTGGAGGCATCAGCCTCCTTTGCATCTCAGCATCTCCTGACCTTGCCCACCTGAGCCCCTCCTCTCCGGGGCTGAGCTGTGGTCACCTGCCCTGCAGCTCTGGAGGACTCAGGCTGGAGCTGCAGGGATGGCAGAGGAGCAGCTCTGGGGCAGGTGGGGCTGGAAGTGTGTGCTGAACCCGTGGGGCAGAGGGTTTGAAGAGAGACTGCAGTTCCTAGTCCAGTGGCACTCCTTGGGGGGCTGTGATGGTGAGATGAGACGAGCTGCACTTCACACAGGGCAGGAGTGCGGGAGCAGTGCCGCACTTAGAGGAACTTTGGTGTCTTTTTTTGGAACGCTTTTGATAGTTGAGGTGGCATCTGACCTTCTGCATTTGAGATCTGCTGTCTCAGGGATCTCCAGCTATAATATTGGCCATCAGTCCCTACTCTCGTATACAGAACCAGTGGCAGGCTCAGAAAAGCCTCAGAGAAAGCTGGCTGTTCTGAGAAGCAATTCCCATTGTTGCATTCGCTAAAACTTCTGGGCCCCTGAGGTATACAAGGGAGTGTCTGAGTTGTAAGTATCAAAAGAAATTAATTATTCCATATTATAATTAAGTCTTTTTTAATTAGCTGAATAATTGGAATTTCTCTTGCGTTACAATGCAGGTTTTCACGTAGCCAGATAACCTGAAACTTTACAGGGGTTTACCTGAGAAATTTCTTGCACCCACAATTGTCTTTTTGTAATATAAAGTAGTAAATATGGGTTCTAAGGTGGCTGCAAGAAAGGCAGCTCTCTTTAAAAGAAGTCTGTCAAGCCAAACTTGTCCCTCAAAATGTATGTTTTGTAAAAGCCTTCAGAAAATGTTGGGTCGAACTGTTTTAGTGTTATTGTGAGGAAATCAATATTTCCCTGCAGCCTTTGCAGCCCCCAAATTGTAGCATGTTGTTTGTGCAGAAGAAGCTGAAAGTGAAACTGCCTAAAAATGAGAGTGAAGTAAACTGACTTGTTTCTATAATTTGCCCTAAAAGTCCCCGAGGTAAACAAAACAACACACTTGAGCAGTCAAAACTGCAATATTCTCCTAATGCAAACAGCTGAATTGGAGGGTGCTGCTGCCATTCTGGGAGGGGTTTTTGCTTTTCTTTCAGCCTCCGTCCTTCCTCCCCTTTTCCCATCTCCTCCTGTGCTCCCCCACAGCAGATCTGCAGGCTTTGTCCTCCAGCAGCAGCACCAAGGAAGTCGTGCAAGATCCCCCTGTGCCTGAGTGCTGAAATCAGGGAATTGCCTGCCAGTCCCACCCCTCTGGAGAGGAGAGAACCTTCTCCCAGCGCTCTGGTGCAGCAGCAGCTCCGAGTGATGGAGCCCTGAGCTGGCAGAGGTGCAAGCAGCACTCCAGGTGCTCCTGAGCCCTGCTGTGACCTCTCTCATGTGACATGGGCTCCAGGGCTCTGGAGGGTTGGGATCTGGACAGGTGATGCAGGTGGAGCAGAGTTCACTCTCCTGGGCACTGTGGCTGTAACTGAGTGTTCTCTGAAAGGAACCACGTTGATTTGGTGAGTTTGGCTGAGACAAAATTAAGAGGGAAAGTCTGGGAGACACATATCTTGCTCACAGACACACCAGGGTGGGTGCAGCAGCTTTACAATCTCGTGTGTTCACCTGCCTCAGACAGAAAAAAAATGAAGCCAGTTTGTTTCTGAGAGCAGGAGGAGATCAGGAGAGCAAAGGACCAGAGGAAAGCAAATGCTGTGCTGACTGGCAAAGAGACTGCTCGCTTTGTGTTTTTTGTGCTTGACTGAAACATCTTCACAGGATTTTTTCCCCTCTAATCTGGAAATAATTCTGATTTATTTTAAGCCTTCTATTAAGACGAGTCACGCAGCAGCGGCTGGCTGGCGGTGGCGTGCGCGCGGACGCCTGAGTGTGCTTCCAAGGGGCTGCCGCCTTCTTCAGTTGACACTGCAGTCAATTATTGTGTTTTCAATTATATATAAAAGGCAATGATGGAGGTTTTCAGCTTTTATAGCACCACAAATCACAGAGTCCTTCACTGTGCACGCGGCATCGCTGCCACAGCGTAGCAAGGGGGATCACGGCCTCCCCGGGCAGGTTCATGGAGGGAGCAGTGCCATCAGGGACCCCAAACTGCCAAAGGGACACCAGGGGAGGGCAAACCCTCAAGGGCAGCTGCTCCTCTGCACCGTCCTTCAGCCAGCAGCCCCTGGCTGACAGTCAGGGCTGGGCAGCGTGATCCTGGAAGGGCAGGAAGATCTGTTCTCCGTGTGCTCCGCAGGGTCAGCAGCAGGGCTGTGAAGGAGCTTGTGTGGGCAAGGAAGGGTTAAGGTGAGGACATCATCCTGAGATGGGTCATGGCACAGGGGGTGACCCTGCAGCTCTTCTGTGAGTGTTCAGTCACACAGCCCCCTGCCAGCTCGGTTACTGGGTAGATCTGGAGCGAGCAGGCTGGGGAAGTGGTGGGATCTGTTTCACAGAATGATCATTTCACTGGACATTTGTACATTGTGACATCACTGTATTGCAAAGGCAGCCCTGGGAAAAAAGGGCTTGGACTGGCAGGTCAGGAGTGCTTGCCTTTGAAACCAGGCAATATAAGGAGAAACCCAACAGAGCATGAACAATCCTCCTCAGCAGCCAGAAGATGCCACCTACCATCCAGGGATCTGAAAAGGACTCACCACAGGCAGGCTTGGTCTTGATTTTGCCATTTGGGTGTCTTTATGCACATTTAAATGCCCCAAAATGGTCTGGTGCAGGGGCAGCACCAGCACTTATCAGCTCCTTGTTTCCTTTAGGAGAAGAGATATTAGCCAAGGCATTTTTATTCTGCTCTGCTGGCAGGGAAGGGGGTGTCTGAAAGCATCACAGGCTGTGTTTCACCTGTGGCAGATTGGTGGTAACCCAGCAGTCAGGTCCAGGAGAGCGAGGCTGTGAGAGGCTGAGCGGGCAGGAGCAGAAATCAAATCATTGCCACGTAGAGTGAGCAAGAACACTTGAATTCTGAGACTCCAGTGAGGAGGCAAGTGAGAAAAATAAACAGAAGCTGTCAGCTAAACTGGATATATTGACTGCAGTAAAAACTGGAGGAGGAGAAGTGACCCTGCTGACTGGGATGGAGATGTTTGGGATGGTCCAGAACACATCCTGGAGCCCTGTGCTCCTCTGCATGGTGAGGACACAGGCAAGGAGGATCCCCCTTGGTAAAGAAAGCTGTTAGTTCAGGGAGACAGGGGCCAGTGGGACAGAGAGACCACTGAGAGACTCAGTTAACTGAACTGGTTACCAGTGAAGGCTGGTTTTGAGCCTAAACTGAAAAAAAAAAAAAAAAAGAAAGAAAAAACCACTAAGATTGCTAGAAAATGGCTCCTGGTGTATCTGCTGCACTGTTGCTGTGGGATAATGACCTGGGATTCAGAATTTGCTGGATGTTAGGCATGACTGTGGGACCTGGGAATGCTGCTAACATAAATTGGGGCAGGGGTGGAAGGATGTGTCAGGAGGACTGGGAGGATTCTCTGGAGAGAAAAGGAACTTAGAGGTTCCTAGGCAAAGCAATTGGTACCAGCAATAATTGCTTTCATGGATGAGGCTCCAGAGGACAAACCAAAACCTGTGGAGGAGGAGAGGGCCCTTGACTGTCCTGCAGTTTGTGGCTCTCTGCCCGCAGCACGACAGAGGGTATTCTGTCTGGACTGGATAAATCTTGGAAATGGCATTTGAAGTAGACATGAAATAGGGTTTGGAGGGAACTAGAGCCTGGGAGAAGATCTGGCTAGATGGAATATAAAATCCATTAGTGTCTTAATGCATAAATTGGCAGAACTGTACAACAGCAATGAAAAACAAGCTACTGGGAGCCCAAACTTTTATTAAATTCTGGTGCCTCAGTGATGACTGAAATCAGTATTCTGCAGGAGTGAGGGTGCCCAGGAGGTGCCCCAACAGGCACAAGAGTACAGGGGTCTCCTCTGGTGCAGGAGGGTCTCAGCTCCCACACCCACAATTCAAAATGCTTACTGGAAAGTGTGCCTCAGGCTTTTTGTATTCAGCATCATGTTCAGGATAAAAAATGGGCTTCTCAGCAGCCTGTGTCTTAAACAAAATAGGTGAGTTTAGATCTGACTAACTGTGCAAGGATAATACAGAAATAGAAAGACTCATAATTACCTTACCTAGAAAATGATGTTTTCCTGTAAAGGCTCCTGAAATAGTGAGAAGAGCTCGGGATGAGGGTCAGTTACCTTTCTGCAAGTATAAGCTTGAGATAAGTTGGAGTATGGGAAGATTAATGCCTTTGCTTTAATAGCAGGGCTTGATCCAAGACTGCAGAAATGCTGTAAGTAGCCAAGCGAGCCCAGAAAGCCTGGTGGATCAAGGAGTGCCAGTGCAATGACCCAGTGTGTGTAATTCCCCTGTGGGGCTGGCATTAAAGGGAAATAGAAAGATGCATCTGACTGCGGATTTCAGAGCATTAAATGCTGTAACTCTGCAAACATCACCTCTCCTTGTTAAAATGCCAGAAATTACGGCTGCAGTAGTACAAGGAGCTAAGTGGGTTTTGGCCATAGATCTAGCAAATACAATTTTCTTTATCTCTTTAGTAGAAAAATGTTGCTAAAAGTTTGGGGTTTACAGTTCAGGAGGGGAAAAAAAATATTATTTCACTTGATTTCCTCAAGGATTTCACGAGCTCCTGTGATCTGTCACATATACATCACCCAAACGTGGGAGAAATTAGCCTGCAGGTCCAGGAAGTGTGTGACATCAGATGCGGCTCACACCTGAACTGGGTAGATTCTGGAGAGCAGGAGTGTCAGCAGAGCAGAAGATTTGGCTGCCATCCAGGAGGAAGGATTGAAAGTCAACAGACAAAAGGTTCAATTAGTGCAACAAGAGGTAAAATATTTAGGAGCGAGGTATGGAAGGCCAGGCTCCTGATAAACAGAGTGTGGAATTAATTCCAAAGCTGCCCAGCCCCACTGCTCTGCCTAGCTAAGAGCACTGTACGGCACATTTAATTGTATGCAGGATTTTATTCTGATGTTCACTGGAGTGAGTCATCCTCCAGCTAAGCTTTTAGAGCAAACCAGGCAATGGGAGCAGGGTGCAGGAAAGCAGGCAGCTCAGGAAAGCTGACGGAGCCCAGCCCGAGCTGCAGTGCTGGGCTGTCTGGACCCAGGAAGCCTCCCCATGCATGGTTTGCCTCTGTCAGCCAGGGAAAAAAGTGCCAGTTTGGCACAAAAAGAAAGATACCGTGTTCCAGGCTATTGTCTGTGCATCTCAAATCTTATTGACACCACAACTCCTTGTCAAAAAGAATGAGTATATTTAGTCTGGAAATCAGAAAAATTGGATTATCTTGTTGGAGGGAGGCCAACGGCACAACACCCCAGTCATGCTTCCTTGAAATACAATGTGTTCAATACAGCACAGGATGGTGCCTATCGAGCTGTGGGCTGGCAGCACAGCCCCTGATGTGGGTGGCTGGGAGAGTGAGAGCTGGAACAGGACACGAGGCTCCAGCAGCTCCGCGCTCCAGTGGTGCAGGGTGCTGAACACGAGTCAGATATTGCAGCCTCCTGATGTGCACTGGCCTGTGCAGCTTTAATTGCCTCTGTCAGAATGCATCCACATAAAGCAGAAATGTGCTTTACAGGTGGCTGGGGCTGGTGCAGAGCAAGGCTGGCACAAGATGTGCTCCAGTGCGTGCAGAGAGGAGCGGGAGGCAGCGGGGCAGGGCTCACCTCGCTCGCTCCACGTGGCACCAATCCCACAGGCATTGTCAGGTGTGCATCCCCACCGGCTGAGCAAACGAGCAGGAAGGATTTCATTTTGCTGAACAAGTTTTTTGCCCATCTAGTTACAAAGCAGCAAGTGCACAGAGCAGAATGCCCACAAACCTCAGGATGTGAAGAATTTAGCTTCTAAAGGAAGCTTTAAGGAAATTGGCACAGGTGAATGGCAAAAAGTAGGATGTGGTGTTCCCATCTAAATGACTCCACAAACAGCTACGGTCAGCCATGATTCTATTCCTTTTGAGACCTTGACATGAAGCAAGACATGACTCTGAGAGAGCTGGTGGTTAAAAGCTTCCTTATCAGATGAATAGCAACTGAAGGGTCTCACAGATTAATGAATGAAAGGATCTGACAAATGACTGCAGGATAATCAACAAATAGCTGAGCAATTAGGGCAAAATGTTCATAGAATAGATAAAAGGCAGAAAATGGTAAATAATCAACATGAAGAATGGTGAGTAGGGGTTCAGGTAGTATATCACAGGCTCCCAGCAAAGAGCACACCTGGGGCTGTGAGTGGGATGGATCTGGCACCAGCACAAATAAAGGCATTTCCATTGTTCATTAGTTCAAGTAAGTTCTGACAATGTCAGGCAGCTTCATCAGTCACAGCCAAAGCTTTGGAAAGGAGAAAAACACTAAGCCATAAGAAAAGTTGTCTTTACTTTCCAGGTGACAGAAAGGAGTGGGTGTTAACCATCACCAGAGCTGGATCAGCACAGAAACATGGATCTGCTGTGGTGGGTAAGAGCAGCTCTTCCAGCTGTATTGTACATGAATTTTCCTGAAGCTGGGCACATGAGTGAGTGGTGTTGGGGTATTTTTGCTGTGCCTGCTGTGTCAGTCTGCATGCAGGGTGCTGTGGGCTGTGTTTCATTCACACTGGAGCTGCCAGGGATGTTCCCTGAGACACCCAGGGCCTCTCCCCACGGGCTGTACCCTCTGTCAGAGCTCAGCCCCAGCTGGGCAGGAGGGTGGGCAGGGGATTTCAGCAGCTGTTCGGTGCAGTAGGTGCTGGGCAGCAGCGTGGGCTGGGCTGGAGCTCTCTCCTCTCCAAAGCGTCCGAGCTATCCGGTCACCCACAGCTGGACATGTGCAGGGATGGCTTAAATGTTCATCAGCCCCACTCTCCCAGAGCCAGTCGTGCTTTGCTGTGGCTGGAAGAAAAACACTGGCTCAGCCAACAGTTTGAAAGCCCTTACGTTTTATTTCCTTTTCTCTTCCATTTCGCAGTCCCATCCACTTTAATTTTAAAGTATTGTGTTCCCCCTTTCCTGAGAGGCCAGCGTGTTCTAACAAGCGGTGTAGACACAGCCATGCACTATTGTTCCTGTCACCTCTCATCACACAGCCATCACCATCACGCTAAATCCCTTCCTCGCATCTGCATTCCTCTGGATCACACCACATCCGCCCTCAGCCCTCCTTTGTCTCTCCATCTTCTGCCCTCCCCAGCCGGTGCTGCAATCCAGGGAAAAGGGAAAGCTGCCTTGTGGTGGTGGAGGGGCTTTTTCCTGTCAGAGGAACTCGTTTCTTCTGCCGCGAGCGAGGATCTCCGGAGAGAAAGCAAGCTGAAAACGTCTTTGAGCAGCCTCTTCTGTTCTGCCCTCCTGGTGCCGCTTGAAAATGAGAAGAAAAGGGTGGGGGGGTGGAAGATTAAAAAAAATAATAAAGAAAAGAGAAATAACTTCAAAAAGGAAGCCTCTTCCAGAGCCCAAACAATCAGTGGGACAACAGGAGAATAGGGACAATGAGGATTGCAGCTCTGCTCCCGCCGGACGGGAAGCTCTCAGCGCTGGGCTCTGGGCTGGCCTGGGTGATGAGCTGAAAAGCTCCCTGCCCACGCTGCACACAAAGCCTGGCCACAGGGCAGAGGTGAAAGCAGCTGGGAGCCGGGTCTGGAATGTGTTCCACGCCGGGACCGTGTGGCACTGCCCCAGCACGGGTGACACCGGGGCAGCAGGCCGGCCTGACCCCGGGCCCAGCCCGCCTGGCCCTCGCGGCCTGTGCTGAGCCTCAGTTCAACAAACCCCACCGGCAGCTTTCGGAAAACCCCTCACACCTGGCAGTGTCATCTGTGACCTCCTTCTGTTTGCTACCAAAACACAAAGTGGGAGAGTCAAGGATCGTTAGTTGACGAGGCAAAACTGCCCCTTCCCTTGCTCTTTTATTTCTATTTCTGTTTCTCCCGTGAGTATCCCCTGCTTGGGAGGCGGCGGCTGCTCGTGATCCTTCCTGTGGCCAGGACAGGCTTCTGCGAGAGCTTGGGAACAAATGATAACAGAATTGCCTGCAGACTCCTCATGCCATAACTCCTTCCCTGCCCAGAGAGCCCCACAGAACCTCTGGGGTCTGGGTAATGCTGTCAGCCCATCTCTTCCCACATTTTTGGCGAGGAGGAAGGATTTGCAGGCACCAGGGTCCAGGAGAAATCCATTAGCAGCCCTCAGTGAACCTCCTGAGGGTCCCCGGCTGTGCTGCACGAGCCAGGGGCCTTTGGCTTCTGGAAAAGGGCATCTTCCTCAGCAGGGAAGAAAAAAGATGGATCTACACCTCTGTATTTTTTTTTCTAGGCAAGCTAAAGAAAAGTTGATAGAAAAAATGTATGCTTTAAAACCTAGAGTCAAGGGTCCATTTGGTAGATTTTCTTTTGAGTTTTGAGCTTTCTGGGGCTTTTTTATCATTATTTTATTTGGTGGTTGGATTTATTTTTCTTTATTTTTTATTTTTTTTTAATTTTTTTTCTATTTTTGCATTAGAAATAGTGTCAGTTGTCAAACAAGACTCCAGATTGATTTGGGTTTTTTTATGTCTAGCTTTCAACATCCTCAAAGGCATCTAATTGTTCAGGACATACTGAGTATCTGCACTTACAGAAATCAAGCCTTGAGTGGAAGTCCCCTGAAAGCCAGGCACCGGGAAGCCAAGATTAGTTTTCAGAAAGTAAGTGCTTTTCATTTTTCGGTTTCTCAAGGACTCTTTCAAGGGCCAAGCAGATGGCTGGGAGATATACAGAATGGAAACCTGCAGCTCTAACGGGGACACAGAAGTGTGTGTGGAGGGGGTTGTTTGTTTGGGGTTTCTTTTAGCTAAATTGCCTTTTTGCTTGACAGCAATTTACACTATTTATGCAGCTGGAATGCCAGTGCATTTTTTTGTGTGGACTCTCCCTTTTCAACAAAGAACTGAGAAAATTGCCACACTAATTCTAGGAGCTTCCCAGCAGCTCTGAGGCATAACCAGAAGAGCAATTTCCAACTTAAAAATACAAAGGCAAACAAGAGAAGAAAAGCAGAGTTCAGTTCGGAAGGCGGCTCCGGCGCCGTTCTCAGGGAGTTTTCATGGAGATGTGGGTACGTGCTGAGGAGCAGGCTGGCCTCAGCTGGTTTTTCAGGAACACTGGGGACCGTGATGGCCTTTTGGCAGTGGTGACCTGCCTGGAAGAAGCTCCTTGTCCCCGAGGGCTGTGGCAGAGGGAGGCAGTGGCAGCACAGGTGTCCCCCAGGGCCTGGCAGACCTTCCATGCGTTTGTACCTTGATAAATTTAGGTTAATATCTTGTTTTTCTGGCCTCTCCACATCACTCCCAGGATAATTCACTGAGCCTGCCTGGACATGTTCCTGGGTGAGGAAGCTGCTGAGGAACCCGCTCACATGAGGTGCCCAGGATTCCCCAAAGGAGGCTCAGGAATCCCTGCAGAGCTCCTGCAAAGAGCTCCTGTACCCTGCTACGGGCACACAAAACCCAGAGCTGGAGAATTAACTCCTCTCTCACCATCTGGGCTCACCAAACTGCCTCTGGCACAAAGAAATAGTGCACGGGTTCCACTGGAACAGTGCACAGACACCCCCTCATGTTTGCATGTATTTGCTGTATGGCTGTCCCACACATTTTCCTTGCTAGCCTGTCATAACCATTACTAAAATACGCTTATCTCATATATGCAAATAGCAGGATATTTTTAAGATTCTTTGAAATTTCCATAATTGTGCTGTAAAAAAAAAATCTCTTTGCTTATCTCACAAAGTGTTGTAACCACAGTGTTACTTTTATTGAAATCCAAAAATCACTCAGCAAAATAAGAATAGTTAGAAAACTGTCAGGTTTTTATATTTTTGAAATAGAAGGGAAAGAAAGTGAGCAAACCAGGCTTTATTATTTTAAATTAGAAACTTTAATGCTCACCAAAAAGGATATAAACTGTAAATGTATTTTAGCAGTTCCTAGAGAAAAAGAGAGAGGTTTTAATAATAACACTGTGTGCTCCTATATCATTTTCATTAGAAAAATCTTGGAGCACTTTCAGCTTATTAAAGAGTGGAATGCCTCAGAAGGCTCTTGGGAGGTACTATAGGAAAGTAAAGTAACAAATATAAATCCACATTATTCTCCATCCTGTGATTACCTAGGATTTGGCCATCCTTGGGATGCTCCCTGGCACACCTGGCAGGGACAGAGCTGTGGCCCCACGGCTCCAAGATGCTCATTTTGTGTGAGACTGAGCCAACACTTGGGAGGATTTTCCCACATCTTGTGGGGACACACCAGGAGCTCTGCAGGGATTCCTGAGCCTCCTTTGGGGAATCCTGGGTACCTCATGTGAGCAGGTTCCTCACCCAGGAATGTGTCCAGGCAGGCTCCAGTGAATCACCTTGGGAATGATGTGGAGAGGCCAGAAAAACAAAATATTAGCCTAAAATTAGCAAGAGTCATAAAATGTTCACTGGAACAACAAAAACAGGAAGAGAAGCTGTAAAGGTAGGGGGTATTCCCTGGTCTGATGAAGAAAATAATATTAAAAACTCCCTGGTGTTTAATTTCAGGAAATACAATAGACCAAGCGAGTGCCCAGAAGAGGAACAGCATGTTAACATATCTTAGATAAACAGGAGCCAAGTTGTTACCCTGACAGAAAAATGAGAGCCCATCAATGCAATGGGGGAGAGTAATAAATTAAAAACCAGATGGTTCGAAGATGTGATTGCGTCTTCAGCTTCAGCAGGAAGAAAGAAGGGGAATACATATGTATTGCAGGCAGGCCAGGAACACAAAAGCTTGGAAAAAATACAAGAACAGGAGAGGCAGGCTCATCAGAATAAAATTAATTAAAAGTGCAGGACCTCAAGTTATTTTAGGTCCCAGTGGTAGAAACACCAGAATTCCAAGCTCCATTCTTCATTTATACATAAAGTTTCCTGTTTCATCCATTCTCAAAAAAGGACCTCTTCCTTTCTGAGCTAGATAGTGAGTCAAGGCAGATGGGAATTATTCTGAGCTTGGAGAAAACAAAGAAGCACAAATTAATGGCTTACTGGCAGAAAGGCAGTTTGAAGCACTTTGCCAAAGCACATTTTATTCCTACCCTTATCCTACATAGATATTTTTTCCTTTAATTCTGTTCAACACAGAAATGCATGACTAAGCAGAGATACATATCTGCATTGTGCATAGGCTGGAGGGGGCATTAAAACAAGCAAAAAGCAGACAAAAGAATGGGGGGGAAAGTCTGTAATGGCTGGTGCAGTGACTTTACGACTTGCTGCACGTCATTCAGCACACAGAAAATAGAACAACCCCATCTTGCCAGCTTGAACTCTCATCCCATCCTTGCTGTGTGGGTTTATATGCATCTGCCTGCATTCTGTCACACTTACATGGGCATATGTACATGCACAGCCATCTCTGAGTGCTCCACCTGCAGAAGCACCGGTTGGGTGTGGAGGAGTCCTCGTGGCCATGAGGACCTTGGCCAAAATCCCATATCCAAAATCCACTTCTGCCATAGTGGGATGTTTTGACTTGGGCTTCAGAAGTGGCAGGGTTTTACTCCAGCTTCCTTTGCAGCAGTAAAACCTTAAATCTGCAGCAAGGCTCTCCCTGCCCAGGATTATATTCAACCATTTCTGTGAGAGGTCTGGAAATTGTTTAATTGTGCACATTTATCATACATAAACAATTTAAGTTCTGATACCAATAATATTTCCATCTTAATATGGCAGAATGATGGAGGCAGAAACTCTGGCTGCACTTGTGTTTGAATAGTGTTGATTCTTTCATAACTATTAACTTTCAAGACCTCAATTTGATATCCCTTGGGAACAGATTCCCTCTGTGCCTAGGGTGTTGGAAACAGGAGATCAGGAGGTGGAGGTTCAGTTCTTGTCAGGAGATTTTCAGCTGCTTTCTCAACTTCCTGTCAGCTCTCTTCCCCTTGTGTAAAATTAGGATAATGACATTTCTTCATATGACAGTAGCTTAAAGCGTTCATGTCTAAAATGCTCAGGTGGAGGGTGTTATACACTTCAGAGATTATTGTTTATTACCACGATTGCTGTTACTGATATTTCTGAGAGTTTCACTCTCACGTACATAATCAGGGCAAAATGTTATGAACATTTTGCCTGATTTTGAACTTAAAACCAATTTTGCTCTGAATTAATTCCTTTGAATAGAATTATTCCTGAACTACATCATCTGGGGACCAGCTGCTGACCCCAAGTGTTTAAGAACTACAGATAATCACTGATGAAAAGAGACAAAAATACATTTTATCTAAGAAGTATCTAATGTTGTGATAGAAACTGAAATTAAAGTATAATCCAGAGAGAGAGAGAGAGAGAGAGAGGGAGAGAGAGTATTCTTTAATTAAAATCAGCTACCTCAAAAGATGGATTTTCTCAGGAGTGAAATTTGCACTGTGCTGAAGGCTTTCCACTTAAATCCTTGATGATGCAAGGAAAAAGAATTCTCAGGGAGTAATATTGGCATTAGCAGATAGCCACATGCCACTGCACAATAAGGAAAAAAATCTGCAGAGAAAAAGATATATGGCCAATAGAAGGGAAAGATGCACAAAACAGGAAACTCCCTGAAACACAAACACATGATTATTCAGCAGCAAATGAATAGTTTGGCAGAGAAAGGGACACGAGATAGAGAAAGAAAAATAAACGCAGAAGCAGCAGAGATCAGTGGAAACAATGGGCACATTCTGCCAGGAGATACGTTAAAAAGACTGAAAACAGGGCTTTAGATAAGGTGTGCAGAACCATCCATCGGCCCCAGCAGCCCCGAGTTCCTGCTCCAGGCAAGGGACACATCCCAAAGCACAGAGATTGTGGAGCCACCGTGGGGGCAGCAGGAGAGAGCCCAGAGCCCCTTTGGGGCTGGGCAGGCAGTGCCCTCCCCACCTTCAGAGCTGCTGCTGCTGCTCATGATGATGATGATGATGTTGATGATGATGATGATGCTGATGATGCTGATGATGGCAGCTGTGCTGGAGGGGAGCCCTTCCCAAGACTCCTCATTGGGAATCCTGCTCCCTTCCCAGGTTAGCTGCCATCCCAGATGTCTTCCTGCAGCTCCAGGTAAGGCAGGGTGCTGGAGAGCCCTGGAAGTGGCCCTGTGGAAGCACCACCTTGCAGAAACGCCCTTTCACCAGCACTTCTGTCATTGTGTGCAGCAGGGGAGATGTGAGCAGCTCCTTCACGCTGCTTTCCTCGCACATGCAGATCTCTCTTGCAGGAATCTTGTCGAGCAGCCAGGTGGGCTCTATGAGAAGTGGTTCTGCTGCAGTGAGGAAAATGTATCTCTTTTTTTTTAATTTTTTTTTTCCCTTCCTTTTCCAACAAAAAAATATTTTGGGCCTGAAGTGGAGGGGCTGCTGCAGTGGTGTCACGTCTCTGGGGAAATGGGCAGGGTGTGCAGAGCAGCAGAGCTCCCTGCCTGTGCTCAGGGAGAGGCTACACAGAGCTCCAGTGCCTACAAATACCTCACAGCTTTGCTCTGTGTGATGCAAATGTTTTTGTAGAAAGAGCCTAAACCCAAATTGTTGGTCTAATATTGGCCACGATATTGCAGCCAGGCAGGATGGGGTATGTAGCAGGGGATGTTTTAATGTGTCAGATTAAAAAACCTGTGCAAATCTTGGCTGAGCTCAGGTTCCCAAAGAGCTGATGTGGATTCAGGACAAATTTCAGTTCAAGCAGAAGGGTTGGCTAATCATTAAAATACATCATACGGGTAATCTGGCTCACAGTCCCAGACCTTTACAGGTATTGTAATACCCACAGGACTCCAAGTGCTAAAACAGCTCGACCAAATTTGGCATTCAGCATCTCCTGAAAGGAAAATAGAACTCACAGCAGCAGAAGAGTGAGGCCTTCTCAGTGATGTGACTTCCATCGGGGAGAGGAGAGGAGAGGAGAGGAGAGGAGAGGAGAGGAGAGGAGAGGAGAGGAGAGGAGAGGAGAGGAGAGGAGAGGAGAGGAGAGGAGAGGAGAGGAGAGGAGAGGAGAGGAGAGGAGAGGAGAGGAGAGGAGAGGAGAGGAGAGGAGAGGAGAGGAGAGGAGGAGAGGAGATGAGAGGAGAGGAGAGGAGAGGAGAGGAGAGGAGAGGAGAGGAGAGGAGAGGAGAGGAGAGGAGAGGAGAGGAGAGAGGAGAGGAGAGGAGAGGAGAGGAGAGGAGAGGAGAGGAGAGGAGAGGAGAGGAGAGGAGAGGAGAGGAGAGGAGAGGAGAGGAGAGGAGAGGAGAGGAGAGGAGAGGAGAGGAGAGGAGAGGAGAGGAGAGGAGAGGAGAGGAGAGGAGAGTCAGGCCATGGTGGGGCGTGCTGGCGAGCAGTGTTCACATATTAACAGATTTCCACTCAAACTGGCAAATAGGGATGTCTATGTTAGAAATGCTGTGTGAAAGCCAAGGCAACAAAAGTCAAAATGTGCATACGAGAATATGTGGCACACACAGTATATGTCACAATGTTTACCATCACTTCAAAACATGCACCCGCCCACAGTTCTTCACTAGCAGCATCCTGGAACTTCTCCAATTGGGATTTGCTATATGAAGCAAAAGTCAATTAAAATCAGCCATTATTGTACAGATCATGAGATCCATAGTACGAGATCCCATGCTCATCCCAGATGCTCATTAATAGCAGTGTGTTGTAAACAAGTCCAGGACAATTGCTTGGGGTTTGTATACTTTTCCAATGGCTGTGTTTGCTCAGTTAACATATAACATTTTTTAATGGGTTGGATTAAAATTTTTAGCAAATATCAAATTCCCCAGAAACACAGTTCTGTTGCATTCTGGAACTGTTTCAAATGTAGGTCAGAGGCAGTAAGTATGCTTAGCTAACAAAAACAGGTGGGGGGAGAAAGGTTTGGGGAAAGGGAAGTTCTGTCTGCCCAGCTGGCTAGAGGAGCACCAGCTCGCCCACCTGCTCTGAGCAGAGCCTGCTGCTGGCTGAGGTGTGGTGACTCATTCTGCATCACTCAAATCCCACAGTTCTAGCTTGGAAAGGCACCACCTGCTACAGGCCTGGTGTGCTTCGCTGGGTCCCTCAGTGGCTCACAAAGCTCTTCCATCCAGTTAAGGAAATGTGATTTTCCAGGGAGGTAAACTGGGCAGCCCCCTGTTCAGGAGCTCATGTGACTGTACAAAGCCAAAAACATGATTATTTGTGAAGATTTACTGGCCTGATTTGGTGAAATCCAAGAATGGCCTTGAGCTGAGATAATTTTGGGGGGTAAGTGGAGGCTTCCAGTCCTTCAGATAGAGCCAAACACCAAGATCCACCTTCCAGCTCCCAGCAAAGGCCCACCCAGAATTACAGGTGACCCTGAGCCTTCAGTCCTGCTCAGAAACAAAACACTGGCAGGGCTTGTTTAGTCAAAGAAAACATCAGCTCACTATGAAACAAACGTCTTTGTTTTGGACAAAGATTGCCCCAGCCCTAGACACATTCACAAATGCACACACTAATTTTTAGGGCTGATTTTTAAACAAAAAATCCGTAATTAGCACAATTTTGTTTGTAATTACCACAGATAAGTTGTTTGCTTCAGTGCCAATATCAGTAGCAATGGAAGTTCACTTTCTCTTTTGTTTTCAACTCTTTCACCCCTTTATGTTTAGTTTCAAGGTGAGATCAGTATCTGGAAACATGATGTAATTTATGCTGTTATCATTTTATGAACTTCAGCAAATCTACTCCTGATAATGTATTATAATTATACTGGTAATCAGAACTGGATTTGAAAATGTAAGAGGCCTGGTGCCAACTGCCACAGTGTGTCTGACCAGATCAGAAAATGAAAACAACAGTTACTGGCATTTATTGTCAGGGGAGCTTCAACTCAGATTTGCAGGCAGATATGGACTGCCAAAATTAAATGGCTGTTCATTTCATATGTATACCTAATTTCTGTGGATTTTGAGAGTGGCATCCTAATCTCTGTCATGCTCGTTCCCACTTCCTTCTCAATTTTCCTTTAAGAGGAGCTTCCTTACTCTGAACAAATGCAATGTTCCCTGCTGTGATGGATTCCTTCTTTTTCCTTCCTAATTGGAGCCATTTCATCAGATCGAACTTTGACAAAGATAGTAATTGTCATCCAATTTTAAGGCAATGACAAGATCAATATGAATTCTCAGATGACAAGTATTATTACTGGGTGAGCACAAAGAAACTAAGAAATTGAAAAATCCATGTTCTAGGGATCCAAACAGTTAGAGGCACATGCTTGCCTTGATCCACGTGTGTGTGAATCCTGCTACAACAATAGAGGCTGTGCCTGTGGATGGATGGGGTAGAACAGATGGCCTTTGCCAGGCAAACAGTGCAGGAAAACGAGCACCCAGTGCTTTAGTACATTGCAGTTTGGGTAATGTGGGAGTCAATTAACTTGCCACCAAACAGGCTTGCAGGGAAAATTACCCACAGCCCCATCTCAGAGCATTCTGCTCCTCCTTAACATTTTGTGCTCCTTCTGTTCCCCGAATGTCAGGAGTAAATACCCAAGAAAACCCTGCTTCTTTAGGGTAAATATATTCAAACTGTATTTATGTAGGCAGCACTACTTGATTATTTTTATAACATTGTTTAAATGAGATGATCTGATTAGTTAATGGCCCAAAGAGTTCAGACAGAGTTCAAACAAGGATCTAAAATGTGCAGCAGCATCTTCAGACACTTTCCACCTCATAGTGATTTTGGGAAGAGATGCTGCCATATATGCATAACTTGCCAGATACTCCCATGTTGTTTTAGCAGGGTCACCCTGCAACAAGACATTTCTTCGAGGCATTTGACCCTCAGAGTTCAGCTCCTGTTCCATATTTGCTCCTCAGAGCGCATCCAGGTTTCCCCTGCAGGGCTGCTCTGCACATGCTTCCCTGGCTATTAAACCAGACCTCCTGCTTTCCCACCCCCAAAGCGTTAAATCCAAGGAATTAGACCCCGCCTGGGTTGTTTGGGTTTTTTTTTTCCCTTTGTCATTATTTATATTCAAAATACATTTTAACTGAGGAAAGGCAAAATAATACATGGTTGTTGTACTAATTGGCAGCTGCTATGGGTAACAACCGTGACAAGTTTCAGCTCTGTCCACTTCAACCCAGCCAAGTCATTAAAGGTTTCCAGGCAGAGAATTGGGTTATGAAACCCAATATACACTGCTGGCTCTGCTGGTATCCCTGCATTGCTAAGCACGTTCTCAGCCACCCAAATGCAGGTTCAGGAGGATTATGATCCGTGGAGGAAGGCCTCAGCCAAGCACTGAAAAGATGTTTGTTAGCCTCCAAAATATAAATAAAATATTTACAAAGAGAATAATTGACTTTTGATGTTTACTTCAGGCTATGGTTAAGCAGGCAATGTCTGTACTAAGCAATGCAGTGACCACCTGCCACAAATGCTGTGATATTTGACAGATCCCTTTCTGCCAAGAACTATAATTCCTATTTAAATCTAAATAGAGGAGCCATGAATGCAGATTTCTCATCACAAAGACGCTGATGTTAATCCCCAGTACAGAAAAATAAGAAAAGCCAGAACGTTTTATTGGATTTTATATGGAAGATAATTAAACAGTATTTCTTCTTTACTTGGTATACAGCATCCCATCAACCTTCCTGCTGAAATTTGTTTATAAAGAAAGCCAGAAAGTTTTATTACATTTTTATGTAAAAGAAAACTAGCATTTTGTACATTTGAACTTACATTAGAATAACAAAAAACGGATAAACAAAAAATGACCGAAGGATGATGAAAATAAACAAAAAAATAAAAGAGTAAGGAAAGCACAACACTGTTCCCATGCACACAATTTCATATTCTAAGCATGCAAACCAAGTAAATGTTTGTGTGCATATGTATGTACTGTATATATTCATGTAGCAAGCAGTTCAGAAAGCCTAAGCTGAGGAAAGTTAGGAAATTCTAGAATTAGATGTGCTTGCACACCGCTGATTTGGCCTTTCTGATTGTGTACACACGAACGTATGCTGGGCTTTCTTACACACACACCCCACGGAAAATGGTGCAGTGTAGGCAGAAAATTGGCTGTGAGAATGATGTAATCTCAGAGAGAGCTGCTTTGCAGGAGCCTGTTCCCTGCCCACAAGCCAGTTTGGTATTTTGGATGTACCCAAGGAAGTTCTCTTAGCATGTTTCCCAGCAGGTGGGTGCTGCCAATCTGAGGCTGTGTGAGAATGTGTCTGAGGGTGCATTTAAAGAGGGCTTATTAATAGAGGGGAGGGGGGCAGGGGGAGCTGTATCCAAGGCTGCATCCTCGGCATTTAAAAATGTTTCACTTCAGCCCGTGCTGCCATTTACTGCATTATGTGATGCATGTGGATTTTCCAAACAAAAGATGTTTATGAGGAGAGTATATTTTAAGATCCCTTTCATGACTGCACAGACCCCTCTCCAAGCAGATGGCCTGACAGTTGCAAGAAAACTATTCATAAGCCAGAAGTAGCATTGAAAATTCTTTTTTTAAAAAAAAGACAGTTTGTTCTCCGTGTACATTTTAAGCAGGTACTAATTCTGGCCGTGGCAGCACCTTCCCCAACCCAGCAGCACCACGGCACCCAAACCTGGCTGCTCCCACCTCTGCCCCGTGCACAGGGCCCCTGAAATTCCAATTCCACTCCCTGCTAACCTGGAGTAATATTGGGGATACAACAGTTTCTCTTTTATACCCAAAATAGGCGGTGTCCTCAGCGAAAATGATTGCTTGGCATCTGTAAGTACGTAGAAACAAGAATTTTCCAAGGACGTGAATATATTTAATTCCATTTTCATTCTCAGCCTTGACTGTTACCTAGCTGGTGTTAACAATTTTTGGGGAAAATAACCAGCTGAGAGCAAAGTAACTAAACCTGAGCCACTTTACCATTCCTAAATTCATGTATTTGGGGGGAAATCTTGAAGCAATGGCTTCATGCAGCTGCATTTGCTGACCCTTTTAATTGTCTGCTACAGAACCTCCTGCTTGAAGGAAACGAGTGCTTCCATATCATGCACTTGATAAATAAATAATGCCATCCCTCTGGAGACAAAAATTCCATCTCTAGCACAAGGACAGGGACTAAGTGTCCTTCCAGTTTGGGGAGATGGTTTGTTTTTGCTTTTCCTTCACCTCAGGAACCGAGGCTTATTGTTTGTCACATCAAACACATTTAGAAATATTTCTGAAAAATTTGCCTAATATCCTGCAGCAATGAGTTGCAGGGTTGATTATACACTGCACGAATGTTTTCAGTATTTTTCCTTCACCTTTCCATGCATATTTGTGCTTCAGAGAAAACAGAATAAATAGCCCCTTCTCTCTGCTTCTGTTGTATCATCTTTTACTCTTGTGTTTTGTAAACTAAACAATGCTAGTCTTTTTAATCACTTTTTAGATGGAAGCCTCTTTCCTCGTGTGTTTAATCATTTTTGCTGCACTTTTTTGCTGCAGAAGTACGTACATGTGGGCACATACACCCTGGAGCAATCAAAAAGCCTACTAAGGGTTGGTTTTAAGGCTTCTCAGAGGTTTGCTCTTCTCTCCACAAACGATTCCTGTTCCTCCCATTGTAAATTCACTTCTAGGAGGAGGGTGCCCTGCGCAGGTGAGGGGATGGGGGTGAAGATGTGCAGGTTTAAAGGTGAGGAGCAGGACAGGGAGGCTTCACCTCACACTCAGCTGAGCACCAGGCCAGCCCAGATTCGCTGCAGGAGCAGAGCCAGAGACTGGCCAGGGTAAGAAATCGTCTGTGCTGTGTGAGGGTGAGCCTTCCAAAGCCACCCCCTTCCCACAGGTCATTTGTAGGTGGTGGTGCTCCATCCTGCTGAGGCTGTCCTGCACTCCTGTGACCCTGCCCCAGCTCTGAGAACTGGTGTGGAAAGGACACATCTCAGCCCAAAGGACAGCGTGAAGGAGGAGTAAGAACCTGGTGAAGTCTCCAGGAGAAACCTGCTCTCCTCACAGGACCTCATCGAGGTGCAGGAAAGGCAACTGGAGCTGCTCTTTTGGCAGCTTTTTGTTCTCTGGCCTGCAGAAGGTTTTTGCTTGTTCCCTTCTGGGTCCAGAACCTCTGTGTCTCCCAAAGAACCTTTCCTGGGAGAAAGCAGCACACACTTCAGCAGGGCAGGGGGCTGGCTGCACACAGGTTAGCTGAAGACCAAATGTACTTTGCATAGTATTTCCCCAGCCTAATTTTAGCCCTCCTACTTTCCTTTCACTCTTAAAATCAATCTGAATATATCTTGTCCATGCAAAGTTCTTTGCTAATCCTGTTTGTAGTTTTAAATGCCATGTAAACATTTTCACTGTGGATTAATGTGCTGTTTCAAAGCAGTGGAGATTTTAAGATTGCCATTAATTCAGAGCAAGAGACTTCTGTTACTCTTATGGTTCTTTTGGAAACTTAATTTCATTCAATGCCCTTTTGAAGGCTTTGCACTAGAGTGTTAAATGAATGCTATCAAAGGCTATATTAAAGAGGATTGTATATAGTTGACCAGAGTTCATGCTCAGGCCTAGTTTTAGACAGTATCTTACAATGAAAATGTGGTTCTTCAATTATACCTTCTATTGCAGAAATGAAATTACCTTGAATGCTTGGTGTAGTAGGCTTATTTCTTACAATATAATAGTAAATGGTCAAATTCTTCCTCACAGTAAAACATATCTGATTAAAAAATGAAAGAGAGAGAAGAACGTGAAAAGCAAAATCAGTCATAAGAGCCCAGGGATCAGTGAAAAGACAGCTTGGACAAAGGCTGTCCCTTTGAGGAGCCCAAATAATTCCAGGATTGTCTGAATGCTTCAAGCAGAAATGTCTAAAGTGCCTAATGTTCTGCCAGCTGATGCAGGATGCTGCAAAGGGGGATCAGAAGGCCAAATATATATGCAGAAGTTTTTAAATACATTCCCACTACTCACAGTAATCAGAGTAATTTGCAAATACATCTTCTTAGCAAAACTTAACCTCTTTGAGATCACAATCACAATAATACAATTAGAGGTATGAAGCTACGTTTTGTGTAACCGCAGCTATTCGCATTTATTACATTTCTAAGTGTTTTCTTGTCTGCTTTCCCAACTCCTAATGCACATGTGATTTATTTGGAGAGCAGCAGTGATTGCAGTCCTTCCCTGGGTGTTTTCCTGCAGGGTTTTAGGTGTGGTTTCCCCAAGCAGAGGGTGCAGCCCTGCAGGGACAGGGCAGCCTTGGCCAGGCTGCTCTGGCAGGCAGAGCTGGCACCTCGGGCTTGGCCTTGGCTGAATTGAGTGGCTGCTGCTGCTGCAAATGCACACCACAAGCTGCTGTGGAGCTTCCAAACAGCCTGCCTGCCTAATTCCAGGATTACAGCGCTTAAGGACAGGTAAGGATGATGAACAAGTGGAAAGGATCTTATGTCCTTACATCCACAGGGAGTTCCGTGCCTCTGTCCTGCTGGCATTACTCGTGTAAGCCTCTCATTCATCCACCTTGGGAAGAGTGATTTGCTCAGCCTTTGGTGTTTTGCTCAGGTTTTGATGTGCCAGCTGAGCAAACTCTGTGATTGCCTGTGTGTATGGGAAGTAATTATGAATTTAGAGTGTATAAAGCAATCTTGTGGACTCCTGCTTCATTAGCAATCTGATCTGTTAGCCACTGCACTGCTGGCTGCCTCAATTCACACTGCAGATACCATCGCTAGGGTCTGTGAGGAGTTTGGGATGTTCCACCAACTCTTTGCATTAAATTCTTACCATCCTCTTACGAGGAGGGCAGCTCGTGATGAGAGGCTGAGTGCAGGATAAGTGTTGTTCTCCCCACTGAAAAGTTGGCCTGTGGAAAAGATTCCAGTGATTTTCTTTCCCAGAGAAAACAGGTCAGAGTGCAGTGGTCTGGCTTGCTGGGCATGGACGTGCACCTCGAGACTCTGCTGTCTTCAGGGACAGAGTGAAATGTCCCAGGAGCTACAGCTGAAAAGCAGAACACAAGAGTGAAGTGGTTATTTTCTTCTCTTAACTAGCCTCTTATTTGTAAACTAATTAAAATTATTCTTAGGCAGTTTGATACCCTGAGCCACCAGCTGCAGGAATCTTATTGTTTGGTATAATGGAATCATTTTTGTTTTCCATAAGAAACCTGGATCCAGGTCAGGGCAAAGAAACATTTCTATATTGTGTGCGTTGGCAAGAAGGATTAGACAGGCTGTAATTGGTCAGTCTGACTTCTACAACTATGGAAAATGACAAAGATTGATGTTAGTTGCAATCTATCTTATTCACAAACTGGTACAGGATGAATCTTCACTTTTGAAATACATATTTCGCTAAAACTAGAATACATATGAAGCGATTTTTTTTTTCTTTTTCCCATCAGATTGATAATAGTCTGTGTAGGAAAGGGCTGAAAAACACAAAAAGAAAAAGTTAGAGCTATTTGAATTGTCATGGCAATATCCTGGATTTTTCAAGAAGTTTGGTTCTGTTTAGCTAGTCGCTTTAATTTTCCTTCACTAACTTGTCTCCATTCTCTGCCACAGTGATAATTCTTTATATGACTGTCAGCCCTTTGCATTGTGACAGCTTAAATTAATGTTTTGATATTTCTCTCTTTGTAAGAATACAACAAAGAAGACAACTGCCAAGGATAGGACAGAAACTATATGAATGTAAAACAGAAACTGCGCACCAATAAAGCCAGAAGGAATAATTTTCATGTTATTTCCTTGTTAATGAGTTTTTGCAACAACTAATCCTGAAGTCCTCAGGGTCTCTGGGCTGGTATGGCCCTTGTGCTTCATGTGGATTGTGATGAATTCTTACAGGGGACCTTGGACATTTCTGGGAATGCTTCAGCCCATTCAGACTGGGATGTTTGATACCCCAGGGTTCAGCCTCTGCTGCTGCACTGCCCACAGGTGCAGGCTGTGGTGGATGAGCTTGTTCTGCCCTCATAACCATAACACACTTCTGCACAAAGAACAGCCTTCTGCAAACTCATACATGCTCATTCCCACACGCCGCCTCTCCAAGTGGTAAGATCAATAAGAAGAATTCCAAAAGGAAGGTGAAAGGAGGAGCTGGAAGGATTTGATTTGGCACTTACAAAAGAAATGATGAAAAGGAATTGTCTTAAGGTTTTGTGGAGTTTACACCAATCCTTATCTAAGGTTCAAGGCCTTTAGCTCTCTCGTTCCTGCTCTTAATGTATGCTGTGAAAATCCCAACCCATCTGGCGTTGCCGTAAATGAAGCTTGACTTCAATGAGGATGGTGTTTTTCAATGTTCTTTTAAAAACCCTTTTAAAAAGATCTGAGATATCAGATGCAGTTTAATGTTTCAGTATAGCTGAGGATTTCATTATTACCTTCTCTCATTTTTATCATTTTCCGTCTGTTTTTCCTCTCACACATTCCTTCAGGACCTGGCCTCGCCTGAGAGATGAGGAATTTAAATGAAAGTAGAACAAAAAAAAATCAATTAATCCATTCTTTGTGGCAGAAGCCACCAGATGATGCTGTTACTCTTACAGCTTCTTAGCATGTGAGCGAGATTTCAGTTTTTGAAGGAATGTTGCATTGTTATTAGCTTAGTTTTACAGTAATCCTCTGAGAGAAGCTACCAGCAGAGTGTGTTTTCTGCTTTATTCTCTGTAGGATGCAGTTCTTAGGACAAATTACATTCCTTGGAGTTAAATGTGCAGTGCCATGCTGCAAAGTAGTGTGTTCCAGAAGGAGGAGGAGGATCTCCTGTGATGACTGCAGGTACCACTGTTACAGGGTAAAAATAATAATTAAAAAAAGAAAAAGCATAAAGGAAATGGGTTTTGCTTAGGAGAGAGTCCACATGATTTCCTGTTTTAGGGACAGATCAGAGCCAAATCCCCAAACCCTGTCACTGTGGAGAAAGGAGAGAGCTGTCACAGATGGAAGCTGAAGAAGGAGAGGACACTCTGGTCACTGTGGATGTGCTGAGAGCCGTGAGCAGAGCAGTGTTTGCATCCCAAACCATCCCTGCACCTGCACCTCTCCCTCTTTAACAGAGCTGGTCCCAGAGAGCTTCAAAGAATAGATCAAAAGTGTGAGCTGTACTATTTATCTCAATGGACCACAAGTGCTGAAAGCTAGAGATGAAAAATTTAACATCAGATTTGTCAAATATTTCACTGCTGATGGGATCATTTTAGTAGAAATGACCAATGGCAGTGCTTATCCATCAAATTGAAGGTTTAATATAAAAAATAAATAACATGGGAGATAGGGCTTCTAGTGGGTGATTCATTTATGCATTTTAATTAAAACACTTGATTGTTTAAATGCAAATGAAGCAGACTCAGAAATGCCAGCTGAAAATCCCAGCAGCAGCCGGGGCTGGGTTCACTCAGGTGTGCTGATGGTCCTGAAGCACACAGGAAAGTTTCCCTGTCTCTGCAGAAGGTGTTCCTGCAGCTCCTGGCTCTGCTTCTTCCAGCAGGAACAGATGAGAGCTCCTGGACACTGCAATCACACTGGGCAGCGGTGCTGGAGGGCACGTGTCAGCATTCAGAGCACAGCAAGGCAGGAGTGATCCAACCCAGAGACTCCCCTCCCTATAACTGAGATTGTCTTTGCCCCAGGATTTCCAAACTTCACCACCATTTAATGTAAAATAAGTTCTGTTTATGTTTTGTAGGTCTTACAGGGAAGACCAAGCAGGCACACACAGAAGCCACGAGGGCCCATTGAGAGCTGAAGCTTTGCTAAGCCAATTAGGCAATCGAATAAAGGCAACAACTGAAATGGATTTAAGGGATCAGTGAAATCAAATGGTAAAAATTAATATACTAGGAAATTAAATCAAAATTATAAAGCTGAGACTGAATTTGATTTGTTGGTCTTGGGATGTTTGCAGGGAAGCTGGTTTTTTTTGCAGTCTGAAGGATGTTTGTGCCCATCAGGTGTGAGGTTTGTGCTGGTTCTTCCCAAAAGAAACCCTCTAAAACAATCCTGACCTGTTCCCCTTAAGGAGGAGGCACAGCCACCACAGTGCTGTCAGCAGGTCTGCTTCATTCTTTTCTACCTTGAATCTCCCTGATGTAACAAGTTACTAGCTTGCTGTTCTGATTTTCCCTTTCTAACACAGAAAATCTTTCCATAGAAATGGCACAGATGACAGCCAAATCAAGCAGTAACAGCTTTGGGGGAAAAAAATAATAAATCCAAAAGAATCTTCCTAATTATATGCAAGATTTACAGAGTTTGTTGTTTACTTTTAGGGATCTGTATGTAGTGCTGTTTCTCCATTACAGAGTGCAAGTATGCAAGTGTGTCTTTGAGATAAGGCAGTATCATCCTGGTATAATGGAAAGGAGGTGAAAAGAAAGAGTTCAAAATGCTTTATATATTGGGATCTTCACTTGTGGTGTTGACAGCAGCTGCAACAAAGATCCAGGTTGAAGACAACTTAAAATTCATGTAGAACATCTCCGTGGCATTAGCACAGCTGGTAACAAGGCTTTTACCTCTGTCCCCATGGGCTGTGCAGCCACGAGAAGGAAAAGCTTTGAGTCCAGAAGCTGTCCATGCTGCCTGGGAAGGGATGTACCTCTTCCCATCACGATCCTCACTCCTTTCAGAATCCTGCTCGTGGTGATTAGGACCAGACCTGGTGGGTGAGGCTGCCCATGGAAGCCTTGAGCCAGGTGTTTACAGGAGGAGGGCTCTGGGTCATGGATATCTGCCAGCCTCATTGCAGGCTGCTCGTCAGAGGAGCAGAGATGTGGAGATCAGGCTGGGGAAACTCTTCCTTGTTTCCCAGCTTAATGAAAAATACAGACAATGCAGTAAAATACATAAAAAATAAATTCATTGTGAGTTCTCCCAGCAGTTGCTTCCTCACCCTTCCTTGGGCATTGAATGCAGGTAAATTCCTATCCTGCCCCAGATTAAATATTCCTATTTTTGTCCCATCAAGCTAAATTTTGCTAATAATTAGAGTTTTTCTAGGTTTGATTCAAACTGATTGCAAGGAACCTTTCTTGTAAAGGAGCAGGTTTTCCTTTGAGCACAGGCTGGGTCCAGGGAACTGGGCTGCAAAGTCTGGGCTGCCCATGGGCTGGAGCAGAGCCCTGTGTGGGGCACGTGGAGCACCTCCTGCTCTCCCCACAGCCTCATCAGCACCGTGGGACTGACCACTGGCCAGGGCTCACCATCCACACACCTTTCCCAGGCCAGGCACCTCAGCTTACATCCCTGCCTGTCACTGCTGGACACAAAATGAGGCACATGGATGCAGCTCAAGGTGTGGTGAAAGAAAGAGTTCTTTATTTATTCTTTCAGGTTTCTGACCACGACCAGAGATTGGATAGTCAGGTTAACACCTTCCCAACTCCACTGGCTGTGAGAGACATCCATCAAAAGGCCTGTCTTTAATGGACTGTATAAACACCTATGTTTATGGTTACTTTCCTGGGAAAGTGGCTACAACTTGTAGAAAAACAATATCACAGGCCTGATTCTCAGGGCAGCACCTGCCACAGCTGGAACTGGGTGATCCTTAAGGTCCCTTCCAAGCCAAACCGTTCTGTGATCCAAGAGCTGGGACTTGGGCAGGAGCTGGGAGAGGCAGAGGAAAGGAGTTTTCTCACGGCTTGGGCTGGACATCCCCAAGGACGTGTAAATCCCAAAATCCATCTGTGCTCAGCTCAGAGCATGCCAAAGGCTGCTGGGGGAACTTCTGTGAGCAAGTCTTCCCCAGCATGAGAGGAGGGCTGCAGAGCCAGGCCTTCTGTTTGGGCAAAACCCAACAACACCACTGAATTAAAGACATAATTGAGGTTTTGGCAAGATTGCAACACAGCTGCCCAAGGTCATCTCCAGTGAAAGTAGCCGAGGAGGTTTACACTGAAGACGTTAATTGGATTTTGGTTTTCTCTTTAGAAAGATTCAGAGCTATCAGATCTCACCCCAGTACAAGCTGCATGAATATGTCCAATGATATTGTGAGCTGATTATTGTTCATTCTTAACGGCTTTCCATCTCCGTAACAACGGTATTAGCTTTAATATTGTGCCCAGGGCTCTGAATATGGACACTAATGGAACTCAATCAGCTCTTAAGGAACAAAGGATCTCTTTTACGTGGCTCCCTGTGACTGTCAGAGGATTGGATTAGCAGCTTGTCAATCCTCCGGTTCGTGGAGCTTTTCTGATGCGCTCTTGAACGCTTGGTTAGTACGTGGAATTCCATTATCTGAAAAATTAATACAAAACATTAAACGAGAGTGATGCGCTATTCCCTCCTGACCTGATTATTCTAGATTATTTAACTAAGTAGCCAGCATACCCCCTAATTTAAGAGCTGAATTTCTACCACACAAAACGTTATCTTTTCTCATAAAAGAAGCCCACGAAAAGAGCAAGCTCAATTGCCAATTATGCTTCTTCCATGAAATCTCTTCTATCCCCTTCAGGATAGGTTTGGGTAAAAATATAATTGCAGTGGATAAGGAAGCTTAAGAAAAGATGTAAATGAAAAATGTTATGTGTTGGCATCTGATTGATCCATTTGAAAGAAAGAGAAGGAGAATTTGATGAGATGGTAAGGAGCTCATAGTTTGTTTCGAAGGAACCCAGCATTTTTTTAACCTGTACAGGGTGCTGAGCTATAATTAAGAACGGCAAGTCAGTGAAAAATCTATTTAAACTCCTGACAGCTTCTCTGCATTAGCATTTTTGACATCTACATTCACTCTGGCAAATCACTAATGTGATTTTTTTTTTCCAAAATTATATTTTTATTAGCTTCCTGCATATAATAACAAAGTAAAAATGATGTTGCAGCCTGGACAGGTCTTTAACTCAAAAGCTCAGCACTTACATTGTGCTTAATTAGCTGCCTGATTATTGTTTTATTCTGAAAGAACTTTTGTAAATATGTTTTCATCTATAAAGCATCTCTAAAGGGAAAACAACTGTTTGATACTGTTAGTGGTGAAAAGTATGGCAAACCCTGGATAACAAACACTGTGATTAATTGATGTCAAGATACTCATCTTTCATAATAAATAAAACCAATAATTTATACCATTACTTGTATTATCATTTATTATTATAATTACTACTATTATTAGTAGTATATTACCCTTATTACCGTTATTACCATTATTACTATCACTATTATTTTGGGTGAACTTTGAGTTATATAGGTCTTTTCCATTCATAATTATCCTAAGGCAAGGGAAGAATCATGGCTCAAGCCTGGTAACTTGTGTATAGGTGTAATATTTTCAAACACATCAACAATCTTCCTCACAGTGTGAAGAATTGATGGTAACATTTAAATCAGATGCACTGTGAATGTGTTGGGTTTAATTCCATAGCAAAGAAATACCATCATTAATTAGAATGCTTTCAGATTAGTGTTTGTCTTGCATAATTCAACATTTGCCAAAGTTCAGGAAAGATATGCACTAAATAGAAATTATTACTTTGATAATGCTGCTACATTTCCTCTCCTTATTTTTAATATGGCTTTTTAATTTGGGTAATGAGTATATATCACTAATCATTTTGAAAGCCTATTACCAACACCAACCAATTCATCAACTTGAGTTAATAATTTACTTTATTAGAAAAATTGGAACTGGACACAGCTGTGGAGGACTGAAGGAAATAAATAATAATAAATAAAAAAAAAGCCTCCTTAGCAGATAACCTGTTTTCCTGTGTGCATAAAATGCCCCTTGTTCTGTCAGGACTTGTTTTCCCACTGCTGGAACTCCATTGGCAGCCGTTAAGCTCCTGCCTGAGACTCATTCTACTGCAGGGCATTTGGAAATTAAATGCTCAAGGAATTAGGAGAAGAAGGTCTTCTCCCATACTTAATTTTCCCATGTATTATTAGTAGCTGCCTCTGCACTGCTAATGCCCTTCTCCCACTGTACAGGCATGAGCTGGCAAGGTCATTTATTTTTCAATGTGTTTACTGGAAAAATGCGGTTGCATCTCAATGATTGTTTTGGGAAAAATAAAAATCTTGGGATGAGTCATAAGTGAAGAAAAAAAGGTCATTTGAGAAGATTTCAATAAGGGAAGAAATTGATAAAGAATATGGAAATGCATTTTAATTAGAGTGAAAAGTTTGAAGACTGCACCCTGTAGTGAAATTAGTGTCTGCAGCAGACAATGCTCCTCATTAACAAATCGGGACCTCACTTTTATTACACTTAAACCGAGATTCTTCACTGTGTCCTGCCACTTAACAACATGCATCAGTGACCAGCGCCCTGAGCCGTGGTTCTCCTTAACCCTGCACATCCGTGAGCAGAGAGGAGCTCTGCGAGGAGCCCCGGCCGAAGGAGGGATGCTGCAGAGATGGAGTGCACTGCGCTGGAACTGAATCTCCCTTTGAATGGTGGAAGAATAATAAGGGCCCTGTCTACTGAATCATGCTAAACTGCAGCATTTATTTATTTTTAGTACAGTTTTATCTGGTGACAATGCAGTCATTATAGCCTTTTGTTGTTAAGGTGTGTGTATATTTCTGTTTGAAAACCTTAGGGTAAGGAAGGCACGAACGGTAAAGCTTTGAAAATGAACTCCATCCAAACAGTCACAACTCCAGTTCTCCCAAGTTCTGGCATTTTTCATTACTGTGGGTCGCTCTGTGGGAAGGAGAAGAAGCAAGAAAACAAAAAGAAATGAGCAAACACCCGGAGAAATTTAAATTAGAAGCCTTGTCTTTAATAAGATCTTGCTTTGACATTAATCCCTGTCTGCAGCTGAGGTATTGTTTGCCTTTGTTGGAGTCGTGGTCCCGTTCTCCTGCTCAGCTCCTGCCTCCCGAGCTCCCCTCGTGTGGCACCAGCCATGGCAGGGCCAGCACAGCCCTGGAACTGAGCTCTCCCAGAAACTGCCACAGCCCAGGTGAGCTGAGCTAAATATAAACCAAACCCCAGCGTCTTCCAGTCAGGGAAACGTCTTCTCCCATTCCCCTGTGGAATATTCTGCCAAAAATCAACTATTTGCACACAGCGAGTTTAACAGATTTCCTGTTTTCTGATGAAAACTAATTTCCCTGAAATATGGAGAGTGCTGGTTTATTGCTGCTTGCAGCCCACATGTTTAGAAAGCAGAAGCTGCATCTCCACAGCTGAAGCAGCCCCATCTGTCCCGGTGGCTGCCCGTGCCCACAGGTCGGCCACCCAGCCCTGCCAGCCCTGTGGCTACCTGCCTGTGCCAGGAGCCAGCCCTGCTGTGCCAGGAGCCAGCCCTGTGGCTACTTGCCTGTGCCAGGAGCCAGCCCTGCTGTGCCAGGAGCCAGCCCTGCTGTGCCAGGAGCCAGCCCTGCTGTGCCAGGAGCCTCACCTGAGCTCCCCCCAGCAGCTCCTCGTGCCACTCCAGCCACAGCAGCAGTGCTGGGTACCCAGGCTGAGACACCTGAGAACCCTTCCAGGACCCAGAGGGGCTGCAAGACATCTGGAGAAGGACCTTTAATGAGGAGCTGGGGTGACAGGACAGGGGGAGTTACCTCACTTTGGGGGTCGTGCATGGGGTAACCCTCTACAAACTGAAAGTGGGGCTTAGATGAGATATTGGGCAGAAATTCTTCCCTGTGAGGGTGGTGAGGCTCGGGCACAGGTTGTCCAGAGAAGCTGTGGGTGCCCAACCCCTGCAAGTGCCCAGGGCCAGGTTGGACGAAGCTTGGAACAACCTGGTCCAGTTGAAGTGTCCCCACCCACGGCAGGGCTTGGAGGAAAGTGATTTTTAGGTGATCCAAAGCATCCTTGGGCTCTGATCCAGCAGGGCTCTGTCACTGGCAGGAGGATGATTTCCCCAAAGCTCTCAGCCCAGCCGCAGCTGGCAGCGAGCACGTCTCAAACACACAGAGAGCCTGACTCGCATAGCAAGAGGAGGCTACTTTTATTTACTTCTTTAGTCTTGTGGAAGAAAAGGGGGGCAGGGTGTAGATAAAGGTAATAAACACCTCCAAGCTGTGGCAGGGTTTGAAATGATTCTGCTGTTTATGGTTTCTGCTGGCTACAAGTAATTCTGTGTCTGTGAAATGGCCAGCAGCGCCTTCACGCTGATAGGGCTGAGTCCCAGCGCAGAGCCAGGGCCAGGGGCAGCAGGATGACAAAGAGGAGCACACAGGTACAAGTCTGCAATTGGCCTGACTCCTCTGCTGCTTTATGGGCCTTGTTCTCCCTGCTCCAACACTTGTATTCCGCTGGTGTCAGCCTCGGGGAGCCCTTGGGGGAATGGGAGCGCTTCAGACCCTCCGGACATGAGGAGTGAGGTTTTTCCTGCTGTGGCACAGCCTGACTGCTCACACACACACACAGACCCCCCCTGCACACCCCCAGCCTCTCAGCTCTCATTCCCCCCTGCTCTGCTGTGCTGTGAAGCCATTTGGGTAAATTTGTGTTAAAAGCACTGATTTTTGTTACCTGCCTTGTCAAGGGTTCAGCTGGCTGAGGTGATCCCTGGGATCCCTGCTGCCACAGGCTGGCAGAGCTCAGGGGGCAGGGCCAGGGCTGTGGGAACAGAGCTGGAGGGGGGATGCTGCAGAACTGCAGCTAATTACAGTCAGAAATCACAACTTTAGACAACTCTAATGTTTGCAGCTGGAAAGACTTAAAAGCTATTTGCCTCTAATCTCCCTCTGACAATCAATGAATTGAACAGTAAATGTTATTAGACTAATTTACTGTTCATCAAGAGTAAGAAATGAATAGAATAATTTACTATTCATACATCCAACTGTGTGACATGTGTACAGATCACTTTGAAAGAAAAGGCAACATTAGGGTTCCAGTTCTCCTCCCATACCTTTTTTTTTAATTCCAATTTACCTCCATTCTCATCCTAAAGCTGCTCTGGCTTTGCCCCAGTGGCAGAATGACCACATCTGTTTGGATGCACATCTGCCTTGCTATGCAGAGCACTTTGCCTCTTGCCCAGCCATCTCCACTGAGGAAAGCAGCCCCAAACTGCACAGCTCGAGGGGAAGCTCCTGCTAATTCACACTAATCCCTGTGAGAGGCACTGACCTCCAGTTTCCAGGTGCCTCCCATGGGGATGCTGCAGTTGTGCTGCATCCTGAGCACCTCATCTTTCTGCTGTGGCTACCCTGGTTATTCAGGAGTGTGGAGCATACAAGGAGTAAATTAGATTAATTTTTCTTCCTAGGACAAAACAGGGATGGTGTTAGGCATTAGAAAAGCTGGAAAACCTGAATATTCTTAAGAGAGTTTGGCAATATTCATGTGTGGAAAAAATCCAACCCAACAGGTCTGCAGCCTCTCTAGTGTAATAGTCTGAACATTTTAGATATTAAAGACAGAATATGACATTACATCAGGATGTCACAGACCTGAGCACAGGGAAAGGACACTGAGAACTGAACTGAGGTTCTCGATGGGGCTGCTGTTACCCCCTGATGTGGATGCCCTTCCCACCCTCAGTGGCTGCTCCTGGAGTCTGGGCTCCCTGCTGTTGGTGAGAGGTGTGGCAGCCTTTACCTTCACACCCAGCACAGGACTGATGCTCTTCCTATCGGTTCTCCTTGCCTAAATTCATTTTTCCTGCACCAAACAGGAGCAGTTCTCTAGTTTAGAAAAAATAGCTGATCAGTGCACATGGACAACTTCTCACTTCAGCTGCATAGTTTTTCCAGCACCCCAAGAGATCCCCCAGTTCTTGTTTTGATAAACAAATGCCACCTACCATCTGCCATCTCCCATTGCCTCTGTCAGGAAGTGAGGGCTGGAGAATTCTTCCAACTGGAAGAGTGTCAGCTGTGTCTGCACTTCAGCACTACCCTTTGGTGTCATTTTAAAGGTCTGTCCACAAGCTCTGACGTGCTGGTGTTGAAAAGAAAATCTGACAAAACCAAGGATTCAACCTTGAACGTTTAGGATTGCTTTTGCTTTTAAAACTACTTACAAAACCAACAACAAAGCAGAAAATACAGTTTTATCTTTTTTTCCTGTTTCTGAGCACATACCTTCTCAGGACCTGGCAGTCTGGCTTGTTTCTGTCCCTGTCACACCAGCACCAGTAAAAGAGATCCCACCAGCCAAACACCACATGGAGTCTGCAAGAACCTCCTCCCGCAGAACATCTCCTCTCACACATGTGAAATGTGGGAAGGCCTCAGCAAGGTTCCCCAGCATGAAAACTTCCCTCCCAAGGTGTCAGCCATGGCAACGAGGCAGTGCTGCTCTCTGTCTGTCTGTCTGTCTGTCTGTCTGTCTGTGGAGGTGCTCAGCACTCCCACAAGGGCTCAGCACTGCAGGGCTGAGGTACCGATGGCAGCACAGCTCCCATTCCCAAGTGGCAGGCAGAGGGGGATGCAGTGCTCCTCTGGAACATGCCACCGAGGTTCCAGGGTCAGCTGGGGCCGTGGATCTCGTGGGACTGTCCCCATGGAGAGAATGGCTGCTGAGAGCAGTTTGGGGTGGCAGCACAGCCGCTCTGGCAGAGCCATCGCTGTCCCAGCGAGCTGTGCCAAAGGCTGGCTGTGCTCGTGTCCACAGCTCGTGCACACACTCAGGGATGGATCACTGAGAACTTGTGCTGGCTGTGCAGAACACACGTGAGGAAAGGTGCTGCTGCCCTGTGGGAGCAGAGTCCTGCCCTGCCAGGCAGGAGAGCTGGGCTGCAGCCAGCTCTGATGGCTGTGCTAGGCAATGTTTAAAAAATAGAATCAACACATCAAATGATCTGTCATGTAAGTTTTCCGTGTCAAGGAAAATAGCCCAAGGCCCTTCTTCCCACATTTGCTGCTACAACAGCCAGACAACCTGGCCTCTGAATTTATTCAGGTCTTTAATCAGGCAAAATCCCTGTGATCTCTGAGGTTGGGCTTCACGGTTTTGGAAATAGATTATGCAGTTTTCTCAAAGGAAGGCACTTACCTGAGGTTCCTGAGGTCTGTGGTCACTGTGAGAGTCACACATGTTGTGCACAGCCTGCTGGAAACGTGGGGATGTTCTCCTTTGTCCCAGTCCTGTCTGTGCAATAAACATCCAGCATAAACATCCTGTGCAATAAACATCCAGCGTGGCTGCTTCAGAGCCACTGCTCGTGTTCTGTCTCCCTCTCTATCCACACAAGCAGATGCTCTCCAGCACCCAGGTGACTCTGAGTGCTGCTTTCATCCTTGCCTAGTTTCTCTGTTAATTTTTTCCCTGCTCCTCATGCTGTGGTTTACCTTTCCCCCAACTGTGTTGCCCTGAGAACAAATCTGGTCCTCCACAGCTCAGGCACAGCAAAGCTGCACAGGATGCAAGGTCATTGCTACTCTTAATTGTTTTTGTTCCCCTGTTTAAGGCACAAATGAAATTTCAATTGGCCAGAGTGGGATTTTCCCTCCATGCACTTACTGTGCCTGCTTTTCCACCTTAATTAACTATTTCTCAGGTTTTTCAGGATATTGTGAGATGCAAGTTTTGCCTTTAGGGAAGGACAGCAACCTAGAGGTGTGTTCAGCTGATGCAGACTGCCACTGCCTGCTCCAGGTGGGGCAGGACCATCACGGTGCTCATTAAAGTCTCCATTCCAGGTTCTGAGGACTCCAACTAATCCAGAGCTCTAAAATGAACACACTTTGAGGAGATAAAGAATGAAAAACCAGACATGAGCCAGGGTTCAACAGCAAATTAAGCCTAGGCAGCCTTTTAGGCCAACATGCAATTTCTCTGGCAGGCAATATGGTTTTCTTGTATGAAACCTCAGTAGTCAGTAGAGCTCTGTGCTGCCACTACCCCTCTCTCCCGTGGTGCAACCCCGGTTGCTCTCACTGATGTGAGCTATTTCTGAACTAAAGCATAAGGCTTGTCATCCCTGCTGTTCTACCCTGCAAGCAGGAGTTAAAAAAAGGTCGACTACTATGTTCAGGCAATATCACATTACTGTAAAACAAGCGAGAAACTGCAGCAATATATGGGGAATCTCAGCATCTTCAGCTCTCTTTCAGGCTTTTGTTATAAATGGGTCACAAACTGTTGCATTCCTCATGGAAACACGAGCCATCACCTCAGACATCCCTCCCAAACTGGTCAACACTGTGGACTTGCAAATGAAAGAGTTTTGTACCTGGACATGCCCCGGTGCACCTGGCAGGCTTTGTGTGAGCTATCTAATGAAGAGTTTAGTGTTAAAAACCTGCTTCAGGCTGATTTGGTTTGTTTGGTGAAAGCGAGGAGACGTGCACAGCTCCCTGGAGGATGTGTCACACACCTCAGGGACCTCTGGGCTGGGTGTGGGAGAGGAGCTGGGCTCTTCCTCATCATCTCTGGTGTCCCCAGGGTGGGTGGGGTTCCTCAGAACCCGACTGTCCCAAAAGCAGCCTGCACACCACCCAGGCTGTGCTGCCCTGCTCTGTGCCAGCCTCCTGCCCAGGCAGCACTCTGATCCCACCTGGGGGGGCTGGGGGTCCCCTGGGACTTACCCAGGACTTGTTCTGCCATGAACAGCCGAGCTGCCTTTGTGTTATGGTCACATTTACCTTGTCCGGCTGTACTGTGACAGTACCGTGACAATCCTTCACCCTTCCAAGCTGCCAGGGAGCTGCTCTGCCCCTGCAGCCCAAAATCCCACCTGGTGAAGGTGAAACCTGGAGCCCAGAGCACACCTGGAGCCCAGAGCACACCTGGAACCCACAACAGCACATCTGGAAACCACAATAGCACATCTGGAACCCAGAGCACACCTGGAAACCACAACAGCACATCTGGAAACCACAATAGCACATCTGGAAACCACAATAGCACACCTGGAAACCACAGCACACCTGGAACTCACAGCACATCTGGAGCTCACAACAGCACACCTGGAACCCAGCACACACCTGGAACTCACAGCACACCTGGAACCCACAACAGCACATCTGGAACCCAGAGCACACCTGGAACCCACAACAGCACATCTGGAGCCCCTCAGCTCCTCCCTGCAGCCCGGGCTGCCCCTGCTGCTCCTGCAGTCAGCACTGACGAGCGCTGACAGCCCACAGGCTGCCTCCTCACCAAAGATGCTGAAGGGAATGATGAGTTTGTCTTTCCAAACAAGCTGTGGGTCTGCTGGTATCTAAAACCAGCACTGAGACATAAAAGAAACAGTGGGAAGGATTCCACTGATTGATGAATAGAAAAAAAAGATATTTGTCTTTACAAACCAAGTGTAGGTTTGCTGATTAATGAAATTGGATATTGAAAGATGAAAGAAACCATGGGGAAACACCATAAATTCCATAAGAATTAAAAGTTAAGAGGGTGGATTATACATTAGGGAGAAATCTTAGGTATCAGGCACTCCAGGAATTCTGTACCTCTCAAGTACCTCGGCCAGTGGGCAAAGAGAGAGGGAGATGTGGCCAGGAAATTGGGATAAAATGGAGACTGCGTCCTCCAAAAATTTGAGACCCCAGGGGAATGTCCCATGGCCTCTCCCTTCATTCAAATAAAGTGAAAGGACTCCTCTGTCTCCTTTTTGGACATAAACCTGGTGTTTGTGGATTAATTTTGCTGTCAGTACCAAGGGTAACGAGGAGCTGGCATCCCTGGGCCAGGGAGGGCATGCTGGCCGGGAAGTTGGTGTGGAAGTGAATGAAACAGGATGGAAAAGGCGAGCTGAGGAGGACCAGGAGGATGGAGAACGGAGGAGAATGCCCCTCACAAGCTGCACCTTCACCTTGCACAGTCCCAGCACTGCCTGCACTGCCAGGAGGGGCTGGCAGCCCGACAATGTCCCCAAAGTCAAAGCCAGTGTCCCCAGCCCGGTGCCACCCCACAAAATCCCTACAACACTGACAAGGGAGCTCATCTCTCACCAATTACTCAAACAAAGTGTAATTAAATGGCACAGAACTGTCTGCGATGCATCTTCGGGTCTTTAAGCCGCTTTTTTAGTTTCCCCTGTTTGCTGCAAGCCTCTACAGCAGTTCAAGGCTACTGCACTCTGCAGAGCAGCAGAGTGATAATTGAACAATTAACAAGTGATGTCATAAAACAATGCACTTAAAATGCATAATTAAAATAAGTGAATTTAAAAAAAAAAAAGATGTTACAACATACACAAATGTTGACAGTAAGTCTCATGCAGGAACTGAAAAATGTAATTTAAAGGGAAAAAGATAGCACTACAGTGGTTAAATAAAATTGTGGCATAAACTAGCAAACATCTCAGTGATTTGCCAAAAAATATAATAATGTTGCAAAAGAATTATTCTCTGAAGTTAACAAGTTTGGACCATAAAACAGTCCTTTGGTGGCTCCCTGTGTCATTACTTGCTACCAAGGCACTGCACTGATGGGCTCAGTGGGATCGCTGCATTCAGCAATAGATCAGTAAGCAGGAAAGCAGAGTTCCCACCAGATTTCCTGCCTGGAGAGTTGTTAGGATCCATGCTAGTTCTTTAAAGAGCAGAACTGTGTACGATACTGCACTCAAAAATACCCCATTAGGAATATAATCTTCTGCTACAAATGAGATGTTTGGGGAAAAGAAAACCACAAGAAAGCCAAAAGGAAAAAAAAACAACAAACTCAAAAACCAACAACAAACAAACCTGCTTGGCTGAAGTTCATTGTAATTGCAGTTAAAAATGCGAATTTTGAGGAGCTTTGCATGCTGCAGGTATCTCTGTTCTTGGGAAGGGCCAGAGAGGGGTCACCTCCTCCTCCTCCTCCTCCTCCTCCTCCTCCTCCTCCTCCTCTCCCTGCCATGGGGCAGCCAGCCTGGAGCTGGGGGTGCCAGGCTCTGCCCACACCTGCAGCCACCTTCATTCACAGCCAGGAGATTCCTTCCCTCCACTTTCTCTGCTTTCTTTCAGCACATTCATTTATTTTTTTTTTAAACACAAGACTCTAGAAGAGATTTTAAAGCGTGAGGCAGACGTGCTTTCCAGGAATAATTGCTCCTTGGCTGATGCACAGGAGCTCTGCTCATGCATTTCTGGGAGATGCCTGCAGACTGCTAACTGCTCTGGAAGCCTCTCAGCCTCTGCTGCCTGCAAATGGCATTATTATTCACTAATAGCCTTGGCTCACCACGCTGTCTTTTGGTTAGTTAGCAGCTATTCTGCAAGTCACAGACAGGGAAAGAGGAACATATGTTTAAGCAGTAGCCAATTTCTGACCTGTAAAAAAACCCATCCTGGAAGGTTTTCTCGGAGCAATTCCCAGCATTAGCTGGGAGGGAGTGGAAGGAAAGGTGTCAGCAATGGGAAGGGGTGTCCCCCCACCTCCCACGGAGCAGCTGCTGTTCCCCAGGCAGTTCCTGGGGAGGAGGATGCAGAGGATGCTCCTGCTGCTGCCACAGGGTCACGGAGCAGGAGCTGCAGGGATCCCATGGGGGTAAAAAGAGAGAAAACTCGATATCATGCCTGACCCCAGATATCTATGGTGCAGCGCTTCCAGACCTAAATGGCTTTTCAATCCATCTAAATGACAAATATTCGTATATCTCATTAAAACTCAAGGGGACTTAATAATAAAATCCTTCCTGGTTTGTTTTTTTTTCTGAAGGTTAGGGATTGGGTTTGTTTCGTTTCGTTTCTCTAAGGTCACTTGCTCACCTGCTCATTTCTTTTTGGATATCGTAGGATTCTGTTATTTACTGCTCAAGCAGTCCCAAGAACTGCTCTGCTGACATTTCACGGTATTTAGTATTGACCAAACACTACATGATAAATCTTTATAATACTCCAGAGAGCCCATCAAGGGAGCAGTTACAAATGTATACATTGCAGTGCGCTGTGTTCTGGGTTAAATGAAACACAAAAGCCCAGCGCCAGCCTGGGTACTAATGTCTCCATCAGTATTCCATCACACCCAGCTGCAGGTGTGGCGCTTGCCATTAAGACATCAGCATCTGTGGATGGCTGCAGATGGTAACTGATGGATCATTCCTTCCCTGGGGATGGCACAGGAGCTGCGGGAACAGCAGGATCTCACCCCATGCGCTGCTCAGACCTGCTGGGGACTGCTGAGCACCCAGACACTCAGAGGGACCGAGTGGCACGGGCCATTCAGCACTGCCCTCCTCCCATGTGCAAAACCTTCTGCTCCAGGAGAAGCTTTCTCAGGCTCCCAGAAAGTTCTGGGTGAGTTTTGAGTTCTGGTTAATTTATAGCCAAGTTGATTTCACCGTCATTAGCTTTTTTACCTCCAAACACAGTTGAATTTTCTTTGGCAGATGCAGACGTGTGTACAGCTAGATAATGCCCTGTTTATTTTACTGACTAATTCATCACTTAAAGTGCAAGGCTATAGGTTGAGAGACCAAGACTTATGCACAGTCCCATACCCCTAAATCAGGCCAATAAAAGTTAAACTCACACTGTTTGCAAGCACTTCATGCAGATGGAAAATGTCACCTTGTCTGAAATACTTTATGGTGCGATGCTGAAGCAAAAAAGAAATCCCACAGTGAGAGATTAAAAAGCTTCACTAATGCTTAGCTGGGAGGCACAGGGCTGTGTGCTGCCTCCTCCCCGAGCAGTGGGAGGCTGTGCTGGGAAGCAGCATCTGCCTGCTGCCCTGGCTGCTCCAGAGCTGCTCCACCAGCCCCAGTGCCCGGCACCCACCTGGCACTGCCCAGCAGAGCTGGATGGGGTGGCGCAGGGCACCCAGCGAGGAGCTGGGCACAGCTGCCAGGGCTGTGCCTTCAGTTCAGGCTCCTGTCACACACTGAGGCTTTGGGTGTGGGACAAGACTCTGGAGAAAGCTCTGAAGTGGTTATGCCGTGTGTATTTTACCACTCTGTTATCAGGGGATGCGAGCCACCTCCGTGTCTCCTAAGAACCAGGATGGTGCTTCAGCCATGGTGGGAAGTTCAGTTTTGTAAAAGCAGCACATAAATTGCAGAACTGTGCTGACTTGGCCAATGGGCTGCTGCAGAGCAAGCCCAGCAGGGCTGGAGCCCGTGCAGCAAGTGCCAGGCTGGCCAAGGGTACCTGCAGGAGCAGGAGCAGGAATAGGGACAGGAACAGGAATAGGGACAGGAGCAGGAGCAGGGGCAGGAATAGGGACAGGAACAGGAGCAGGAGCAGGGGCAGGAATAGGGACAGGAACAGGAATAGGGACAGGAGCAGGGGCAGGAGCAGGGGCAGGAATTGGGACAGGAACAGGAATAGGGACAGGAGCAGGAGCAGAAGCAGGAACAAGATCAGAAGCAGGAGCAGGAACAGGAGCAGCCCTGCTATGGGCCCAGCTCCACAGCATGCAGGGATGGGCAGAGCTCCCCAGTGCCAGCCCTGCAGCAGGCCAGAACACAGCCCCTGTGAGCCCTGGGAGCTGTGCAGAGCCACACTCACTGAAGCAAAACCAACAGCCTCCAAAGCCCAATTCCCAAGCGGGACAGACACGAATTGTGGGTGGATCTGTGGCTCCCAGCCCGCCTGTGTCACCAGGCTTGCCAGAGCAGGAGCAGGAGTGATCCTCACTCCAAAAGTCCCAAAGCTGCTCTGAAAGCCCTTGTGTCCCTGCCAAAGGAGGGGGCATTGCCTGGCTCACCGTGCTCCGTGGCACAGCTGACTGTAGGCAGAGCAATAAATGCATTTGTACAGTGGGAAGTGGAGGCTCTGCAAACAGCTAATGGGGGTATTTCAATTCCCTATTAATTGCATATTTATTACTCGGCTGCTGCAAGGAAACGTCATGTTACGTTGATTAAAGCTCTGCAAGCTGTACAGTAAATATTTTAAACAAAAAAGGTTTTGATCTCTGTTGCTGTTGGGAAGGGTGGGGGGAAGTTGCCATTAGAGCTGCTGTAATTAGCAAACTCTATTGCAGACAGTATTTCCCACAGGCTCTGCAACATGCTTCGTGTGTGTCTGCATGTATTGAGACAGAATATTATTTTATGTATACGTTATCTATAAATTATATATACTTTTATATATATATATATATATATATATATCATGTGTGAATAAAAAGGGAAGAAAATAGGAAGCCTGTGCTGCTATCTCACATCTTGCAGACTGGAAAGATGAAAGACTTAAAAGGCAGAAAAGAAAGGGGCATTTTGGTGCACCAATTGAAGTTTGGGCGGTTAGGTGACCTGCCTGCCAGCCCTGGCTGCCCAAAAATTGTGTCTGATTAATGAAGTCCTGCCCATGAAGTCCTCTGTTCCAAACTGCTGAGGCTCTGCACATGTGTTTTCGATGCCCCTCTCTTGCTGGTGTCACTGCTGGTCTGTACGGAGAGCTCAGCATCACTTCACTGGTGAAGATTTTGTCAGCATCACCCAGACAAGGGGCAGAGATGAGCAGCCACAGCCATCCTGAGCTTTGTCTCCTGATCATCTGTGTAATGTCATCAACGTGCCCCAACAGCAGAGAAAAGCCAGCCCGTATTTCTGACAGACTGCATCACCTTCATCTGGTGTTCAGCCCCCGCTCACCTTCTGCACAAGAAGCTGCTAAAAACAGAACCCACAGCAAAGCTCTGCCACCAAAATGTGCCCAGCAGAGCTTTTGCTGCTGTGCTCACCCCAGAGGGGCTCAGGTAGCCGTCCCAGCCCTGCTCCCCCAGCCTGCAGCTCCAGCCCCCTGTGCTGGCCGAGGGCAGCTCCCTCTTCCCCAGCTCTTCCTGACACATGACATGAATTAGAGCAGACATCAGTCATACCCAGCCAAACAACTGTGGATACCTGCCACAGGACAGGACAAGCTAAAATGACACTAATAGAGGAGAGACAGCTCCAACTAATAAGCCCAGTGATTTACAGCCTGGGTGAAGCAGAGGGGAGTCGCTGGGAGCCTCAACCAGCCCAAGCTCAGCCCCAGGGCTGAAAGGTCAGCTCTAACACAAAGTAGTGCTGAGCTATGATAAAGCCCTTCAGGGCCAATGCACTCTTCAGGGCACAAATTCTTTACTGTCTTCCAACCTGATTTCTGTAATCCCCAGTCCCATTGTGGGGCGATGCCCTGAGCGCAGCTGCTCCCTGTCCCCAGCTCCTCCAGCACCCCTGGCTGCTGTAGGCAAACCAAGGGGCGATTTTCAGGAGCAGAATTTGTTGTTGTCAAGTCTTAGGAGTTTATTAAGCTGCAGTATTTGACTTGGCTCATTTCCTACAGTGTCTCCCTCTCGGAGCTGTGTGATTGCAGGGGATGCAGCAGTTTTCAACAGTAAAGCAAGTTTCAATCTCTTATGGTTGTACATGAAGTTTCAGAAGTGTGAACCTTCAAAGGCACAAAATGCAGAAAGCAAAACCAGAAATTATTCAGAATTTATTTCTTCAACAAAGGTTTTTGAAAACCTTTTCAAAATCCAAGGGACCTTATGTCTGATTCTTGAAACAAAAGTTGGCAGCGCTAAAACTAAATGAGCCATATTTACATCTCACTGATTTCTGTGAATGAAAGGGTGGCAGTGGGGGTTTGGGGGAGACACAACTCCATTTGGCAAGTCCCAGCACAGAGGAAAAGAACTTAAATAAACAAAGCAGGAACAGAGTACTTTCAAAAAGAATCAAACGATGTGGACCATTAATGTTTTAAGAGATAGGAGCTGTATGTAAGCCAACCATCCCCAAGATATTTATTTCCTATCTTTAAAATTGGGAATTGCATTAGAACAGGTAGGATCTTTCAAAGCTGGAAAAAATTTTAAGGGCACTCACTATACTTAAAAGAAGACTTCAAAAACCATCTCCAGTATTGAGCTGAATAAGTTGAAGAGATTTGTAGGTTATAGCAAGGGAGAGTGATGGGAATACACAGAGAGCAAGCTGGTTACTGCAGTAAACAAACCTCCCCCAAACTAACAGCGAGTGCCTCAGCCCAGGAACAAATGTTTCACATGAGAAATGCGTTTTAAAGCGAGACAAGGTCCTGGGTAAACAGCAGCCAAGGGCTATAAACTATTGCTGTGGAAGGTGAAAGCCAGCTAGCCTTGGCCATTGGGTTGGCGAGGAAGAGCAGAGCCAGACGCCCTGTTCCTCACAGACTGAGAGGCAGCCTTGAGGAACCCAGCCCCCCAAGGCTTTGAAATTAAAAACGATGAAAAAGGAGACGTTTTCATTACAAAGGAGGACAGCACAACACGGCTCTAGAGGCAAAGCTTCGAGCAGCGCTGCCTGAAATCCACAGCAAAGCCACAAGTGCGCGGGAGGACGGCGGCTCCGCGCTCTGCTCATCGCGCACCATCGGGGCAGCCTGGCCGCTGCAGGAATCAAACATTTCATCTCCAGCACAGGGACATTACCATTCATGGACTCACACAGCGCTTTTCTCTAATGGCTGGGTGCTGGAAAACCGAGATACCGTAATCATGCTGAGTTTGGATGTTAACAGTCATTGCTGGGCTTTATTTCCACTCTCCCAAACAGAAGTGCCAGCCCTCAGCCTGTCAGGCTGGGTGTCCCCAGCATGTCCAGCCCCTCACCAGCCTGCCTTTGGTGCCTTCACTGCCCCTTCAGCCCTGCAGAGCTCTGCCCAGGCTGCTCTGGCGCTGCCCCTGTGGTCACAGCCCCCAGGTCTGTCCCCAGCACTGGAGCTGTGCCAGGGGCTGCTGGAGGTTTCATTTCCCACCAGCAGAATGACTGCAGCCCTGTGCAACAAGCTCAGTTTGCTTTCCCACAGCTCCCCTTTGTCTGATCCCATCAGACAAAAGTAACTGTACCTCTTGCATCCCTGTAATATCACAGCCCCTTCCACATTAGTATTTTTATTAGTAGTATTGCTATCAGTATTATTTATTAACATACTATTAATACATTATTAATTATATAATGAATAATATCACATCAATTATCTTATTATTAATAATAATTTTATAAGCCATTTGGATCTTCTTTTTTCAGAATTTCTTCTTATTTTATAATTACTACTCTGAAATACAGACTCATTATTTTGATGACTTATTATTAAAATTATAACCCCTTAGGCTCCAAATTGCTTCAGGGATGGACTGAGGGGTCCAAAGGCTTCTCTGTTTGCCCATAGCTTGGGGCAGATGAAGTGCAGGGCATGCCCAAGGCTGCTGTAAATGGATCTCTTTATCCCTCCGTGAGCCAGCCTCGGGCAGCCCCGTGAGCCTCCAGCCTGCCTCGGTGCCCCACAGCCAGGACAGGGGCTTTGAGTCAGTGCAGCTACCTGCACCTCGTGTGCTTCCAGGGACACCTCTGCTCTTCCCCTGCAGGCAAACATCTTCCCAGACACCGTGAAGAGCCCTCAGTATAATACAGCATCGTGTCCAGGACACTCCATTACCTAGAAGATACTTAACTAATGTTCTGCTTGTAGCAGGAGGTCACAGGAGATTTATCTGAAGAGATGCACATAGAAAGAATTAGCAGACAAGCCATTTCACAACCTCTAATACCCTCACCTTCCTAGCTGCTCAGCTGAAATGCCTTCAGGGATACGTTTTACAGGAGCTCAAAAGTGAACTGGAAACTGCTTAGATCACACAACTTATGCATTTTAAATAGCAGTGTGAAATACGGTGCTTTACAAAAGGCCAGTGTTGAACTGAGCAGGAAAGTCCTGCTCTGAGCAGCCAGGCTGCAAAAGTTGCAGCAAGTACAATAGAGAAAACCCCACATACAGCAAAACAAATCTGTGACTTACTAAAGTTTATGATTAAAATTTAAAGACTGTTCAAGTTTTATTCCCCGTAGCTGCTGCTCCCTGGACAAGAAGAGACAGAGAGAGACTGACCTTGAATAATTAAGCTGGTCTGTGGCACTAGATCAATTGCTGGTATTGGCAGAACTCCACAATCAGGCATTTTGAAATGCAAGTGTCAAAGTGCATGTAACTGTGGGGCTTTTGGTGCAAAGCAGCCAATATAAAGGAGAAGAGGTGAAGAGTGAGAGAAAATAGATTGTGGAGTTTTGAGCACAGTCATAGGGGAGGGATGGGAAAAGTTTTCATTTCCTGACTCCAACTGGGCAAAAATTGCAGCTGACAGAAGCCCAACATTGTTGGTTTTTTTTCTCCTGTAACCTTGAAGATGTCACCTGGAGCAAGCTGAAAATCTCCTGAGCGACTTAAATCCATCACCAGTTCTGGAGACAGACTCTGAGCAAGTACCAGTCAACAGTTTAATTGAAAATAAACGTCGTAAATCCAGGGAAACCTCTCTGTTCAGCATCAATTACTGAATAAACCCAGAAGTCTTTGAGCCCAGGTAGGCATTGCCCAAACATGGGCACTTCTGCTGCTGTTTCTGTTCTCCCTCAGATCACAGCACTAAGGTGACCCACCAGAACGGGATGTGGTGAATTTTATAACAGCCAGGAAAGGCTTTATATTAATGTCTGCCAAATAAGACTTTGTATTAATTTCAGGAGCCATGGGAACTCCTATTTAAATCTCTTCCAATCCCTTGACCTACAAATGTGTATGTGGAAGAGCAGCATCAGGCAGATAAGGTAATCATTGTGTTCCCAGTGCAACAGTCCTGCAAGATGCCCTTGATACTGGAGTTATTCCCAAGGCTCTCTGCCAGACTCTCCCAGACAAAATTCCAGCCCACTTAGGTGGCCTTCTGCAGAAAAGGCAAGGGACAGCAGGCAGAGAGGATTTTTCCACACACAAAGGCCCAAGGTCCCCTGCTTCCCTGGCCAGCAGCTCTCTCCAGCCATGAGGAAGGTGGCAAGGTGTTGGCACAGATGTCACAAGGCACTGGGGACTCTCCTGTTCCCTCTTGCAGGGTGGCCTGTGCAGTTCCTGCCAAAGGAGCAAACAGCATGGGAACAGGGAAGGGAGAAGATGTTGCCACTCCTGTGATTTTTATTGCATGTTTTGTGGTGCCTGCTGTTTTCCAGAAAGCTCCAGCACCTCGAGTCCTGTGCTGAGACAACATCAGCATCCTCAGATACAGTTTCACAACTCATCACGAGCTACAGTTTTTTCAAGCATAGCTTATGGATGCAAATTCCAGGAGGAAATCAAAACCAACCCAAACACAATGCACAAAGAAGAGCATCAACTCTTAACCCAAGTCATTATCTACAAGTTTTTGCCATGAATACACGGGGTGGCCATTCTGTAGGGACCTGAAGACATGCCTCAAAGTGCAGTGTGAGGCAGTGAGGAAAGCTTGGTCATGGGCAGCTGCAGGTGAGATGGGGGGGACAGGAGGAAGGACAATGTCTTCCTCAGCTTCTCCCAACTCATGACCACCGTTCCCAAGCACTGTGAGGAGCCTGCACTCACTGCAGGTAGGAGATCAAGAAGGGATAGCAGAGCCTCTCGGGGCTTAGGGCTGTTCCAGCATCCCTGTGCCACTCCAGCTCCCACTGATGCATTACAGACCTTCAGTGCCTTTGTTCTACCCTCCTTCCATTTCATGGGCTTTTGGTTTCTACAACAGAGTGAGAGGGAATCAGCAGCCCGGGCTCCCCTCCTTGGTGGAGATGCTTTGAAACTTTCAAAGTACCCAACTCCTTCCCCACATCCCTGTTAATATGCACCAACTCTGCTCTTGATGCACTCCATTGTAAATGATGTATGAAATGAAATCTCCTCGCTCGCCTAATGCAGGGAAGAAAGGCTCTGTAGGCAACACTACAACATTCTCGTCTAGAGATAAAGGCAGCAAAACCTCAGACTCCCTATGAACATTTTTTTTTAGTTGTTGCTCTTCAGTGTTGGTGTTTCTCCCTTTAATTTTTTTTTTCTTTTTTTACTGAGAGTGGGGATTTGAATTCAGATTTCACAGAGAAACCCAAACCACTTACATGTATTTCTAAGCCTTTCACAGCAATTGTGTGACTGTTCCCGTCCCCTCCTCAGAGGGAATAGCAGCAGCAAATTCATTAGCCCCACAAAGCAGCAGAGTGAAAAGAATGGCTTAAAACTTGCAGGAGGGAAGAGGCTGAGTACATGGGGGATCGGCAGTGGATGTTAAGCTTGATCTGGATTTGAGACCTCCTTCCAGTTTTATATGAAGCTGTTTCAAAACCAGAACGTGTCTCCGAAGGGAAAAGGGATCAGCGTGGCCCGGGAGCCATGGTGGGAGCAAAGCCTGAAGGTCGGCAGCCTAAACCAGCAAATACACCACGGGCTGCTTCCAAATGATGGATTAGTTAAGGGCAAAGGGAAAGTCGCTGCAAGGGAGGTTGGAGAAGGTGACTGAGACATTGCAGGAGGCACAGAGCAAGTATCTGCTGGTGACAAATAGCCATGTGCTGCTTGTGAGACCCTCAGCATGGGCTGAGTGCGGATGGACCGGCCTCAGCAGCTCCTGGGCGCGGTGGGAGCCCTGGGAGGCCCTCACGTCCTCAGCCCATCTCTCACAGAGCTGTCCTGCAGAGCCCAGCTGGGGGGAACAGGTCTGTGCTGGCAGAGACAGGCAGGGTTAGAGCTGTGTGGGCAGGAACAGTGCAGGGCTGTCCCTGCCCTCCCCACAGCCCCAGCAGTGCCTCATCTCCTCTGAGACACCGTAGCTGGGGAGAGGATGAACAAAGCCTTGCAAGAACAGGAGACTAACAAGGCATGCTGTGTGAAAGCAGACACAAGGACCCTCCCAAAACAGGCCCCACTCTTGGGCAATCCCCGAGGCTTCTGGAATGTTTGGTTTCCTCTGGCCAAAGTTTCACACCCAGGGCCTGACTGTCCACTGAAGGAGACCCCATCCTGGGGGTGGCAGATGTTTGGCCAGTCACTGCCATCACCCTGCTGCTGTCACAAGCTGTAAACTCAGCTTAGACCTTAAAAAGCTTTAGTAAACTTCTAGGAATGATGCTTTTATAGCTGACAGATGAGCCACCCTGATGGGTTATTAGTCACGGTTAGCCATCCTTGCTAGACTTTACGTTACGAGTGAGTTTTAGGGGCCTTGCCTTCATTCTTCTTTCCCTTTTGTTTGTTCTGAGCAGCAGCTCTCAGAATGACAAAACAAAATGCTTCAAGGCAGCAGCTGGAGCTTGAAATTAATAATAAAAAGTAGTTGAGCTGGTGTTTGGTTGCAGAGCCATGCCAGCAAACGTGTGTGTTTCATACAGCCGTGGTGCTCATGAGAAACCTCCCTGGCACCCCCATTTCCAAGGAACCTCTGCTGGGCTGGCACAACATCCCTGCCAGGGCAGGCAGAGAACCAGGAAAGGGTCCCAGGGCTGGAAAGAGCAGAATTCCTGAATGTCAAGGTACCCTGGGCATCACTGAGACTGGTGACAAACACAACCACGGGCACTCCCAGCTGATATTTGCCTTTCCCAGAACACATTCCCTGTTCCTGTGCTGCTTGCAGGCCACATCCTGCAGCCCCACGGAACCCACACTCGTGGAAACACCAGGGACATGCCATTACAGCTGGAATAAACCTGCCCATGTTTCACATAGGAAAACAAAATCTGCATCTGCTAAGTGGATTTTCAAAAAAATCCCCAAAAGGCCAAATGAATGGCCACACAGTTCCACAGCTCTGCAATGAGTTCAGCTAGACTTGACCTCCTTGCTACGCCTTGAATATGAAGTTAACAGCAAAAATATCTGTTTATCTGAGAATGGCACTGCTATTTCAGAAAGCTTCTTTATTTTCCTTTCTGTACCGGAAAAATTCCCCAACACAAACTGAACATTACTGCAGGCAGATTTTATTCTCATTGTTCAAGGGTAAGAAGTGAATGGGAACAGCAGGAGGCCAACCATTCTCTAGCTACACAAAGTGAAAATGATATTTTGAAGAAGATCAAAACCAGTAGCAAATATTCAACTCCTTCCATGATGTGTCGTGTAATTTTGGCTGCAGACAGGTGACAGCGGTACAGTACCTCAACCCTTGTGAGCAAAATGAGATGCAACAGTTTTTAATCAAACTCTTCTCAGGGAACATAAACCAGAGGAAAGCAGACAAAATAACAAGAGTGATTCCCAGGCAGGTCTGTCTGAGCTGTGATTAATAGTAACAACAATAAAAAAGCTTTGTATTCCTAGACTTTGCCTTATCTTCTACTACTTTTGAAGCACTGCCACCTTATTAAAGAAAAGAGAAAAAAATATCCCCATATTATTCCCTTCCTAGGACTTTGACAGGAACAAATCTGACAGCTAAATAGCCAAGGTGCTCCTAGCTGGATGGCTTCACTGCATAATGTTGGGAAAAATGGAACCCCTCTGCTGCTGCTTCTGGCTCCCCTTCTGCAAACACATCAAAACAAACACATTCAGGACTTAAACTTTCAGGAAAACACACACACATTTCCTGGCTTGCAAGTTCCTTCTTGTTGCAGGACACAAACATCTCATTGACACAGCCATCCTTCCTCCTATGGGGTACCACAGGTGGTAACTCAGGCAGGAAAATGCTGGAGTAAATATCTCAGAGGTCTCAGTGCTGGGAAATGTTAACTGTGTAGTAGCTGCTCTGCTGGGAGGGAGTTTGCAGCTTGGAAGATCCTGGCTGGCACCTGGGGGCAGGTTTGGGTGAGGTGGGGCTGCTCTCCAGGAGGGCTCAGCAGCAGGGAGCCCGTCCCTGTGCTATCCCAGGGACACACAGACACACAGGAACAGAGCTTTGCTGCCTGCAGGTGCTCCTGGCCAACAGACTCTGCCAGTATTGGTCCAGGGGGAGAGAAGAAACACAGAGCCAGGCAGGAGGGGTTAACTCAGCACTGCATTCCTTCAAAGGTCTCCGGGAGATTTCTGGGGTGGTCCTGAATAAATCAGGATGGAGGCAGAATCAGCACCCAGAGGGGCAGGAGAGAACTCAGGGCAGCCACGGAGCCACACACAGAGAGGCTTTGCAAACAGAGCTTTGGGGGCTCCTCATGTTACACAAGCCTGGAAGAACGTCACCCTGAAAGGACGTCACCCCACAAGGATGCCACCCTGAAAGGATGTCACTCTGAAAGGATGCCACCCCACAAGGATGCCACCCTGAAAGGATGTCACTCTGAAAGGATGCCACCCCACAAGGATGCCACCCCACAAGGATGTCACCCCACAAGGATGCCGCCTCGCACAGACACCATTTTAAGCTCTTAGGATGCCTGAAAACAAACGTGGTGACTACGACAGGAGCTGAAGCAGAGTGTCTGCCTGGCAGCCCCGCTGTGGGTGGGGTGCAGCTGGCTGTCCCCAGCAGGAGCAGGCTGGCACAGGGCTCCCCTGGCACCCACACGCTGCCAGCAAACACCAAACACCCCCTCGCAGCTCCAGCACCAACCTCGTGTCAGACACAGCAAGTCAGATTGAACCCACAGGGCACTGGCCAATTATAAAGGAAACCTCAGAAAAGGTTTAGAGTTGGAGAGGGGCACACAGCAGCTTTACCTGTAATTGCACAGCCAAGCCCATAATGTTGGCAACCCCCCATTCCATTAGAGCCGTGCTAATAGGAATTGTTAATCAGTTATTTAAAGTCATTCACATGAAAAGCTGTGAGCCTTTTTTTTTTTTTTAAGCTAGTATAAATCAAACTTATAGGCAAAAGAATAAATAGAGAGAGACAGCTGTACAGATCACACTGTCACACCAATCACTGTTTAAAAGCACACACTGTAAATAGCAGACAAAATTCACCCCCAGTGGAATGCCACTGAGTGCACGGGCTGGAGCTGCAACAGGGATAAATTGGCCTATCAAAAATACATAAAAATTTAGAAACAGAATTCAATGACGTGTGGAAGCGATTTATCACAGCTATGTCACTTAAAATGACATTATCACTAGCAAACCCATTAAATATTATAGGTCCCATTAAGATTCCTAAAGGGCCAAGCAATGAAGGAGGGGGCAGTGGTGGGAAGGGGCAGGAGGGGATTTGTATGCTGACCCAGTGACCAGAGGCACTGGCTACTCACCTGGTCCTGAGCCTGGGCAGAGCCAAGGAGGTGACAGCCACCACCTGCACCCGCAGGACACGGCCACACGTGCTGGTGCTGGCAGCAGACACAGCATGGTCACCAGAGCAGCAGCAGCAGTGCCACTGGCTCCTCAGTCCATCCAAACACGGTGCCTCGGTGTGTTTGTCCTCCCCCTGCAGGTTTCTGCCGCAGCATCCCAGTTCCTCCGCTGGAGTGATGCTGCTCTAGCTGGCTTCCCGTTCTCGGGAGCTGCAGTTGGCAAAACGAGCCCTGCAGGGAGTGCCAGGGAAAGGAAGCAGACACCTTTACCTGGTGTGTGGCTCTCAGGGTGTGACAGAGATCTCCAGCCCTCCACGGAGCACTCAGAGCAGCAGGAGCCAGCCCACAGCAGTGTCTCCACAGCTGGGTACCGGCTGTGGCTCAGCAGGAGCTGAGAGGCTCCGTCAGGGCATGGGGAGGGTATCACAGGGTGTGCCTGGTGACAATAATCATGTTTTCATGGAGATGGGCTGAGGAACACTGCCCAAATCTGGGAGTGTCCAGACTGAGCAGTTCTGCTCAGGGACTCGGGCTCAGGCAGCCCTGAGGACCAGGATGGCTCCAGAGACAGTCCAGCCTTGCTGGTCCAGCGTGGTGAGCAGAGCCAGCCAAGGCAGAGCAGCCAGAGGGGAAGGGGTGGAATCCCACTTTTATTCCATCAGCACAGCCCAACTGATGGAACAAAAGAACAACCAACTGCTTTCTCTTGGGAAAAAAAAAAAACAAACAAAAACACAGCTTGCTAAATTGCCTTACCAGGATTTGATTATTGCAGATACGGGGCCAGGCAGCCTCAGTCACAAAACATTTCATTATTCTCTCTATTGCTGTGGGTCATGTTCTCCCACTCCCCCACACAGCATCCGTGGCAGGAGCACGGACACACCGACCTGTGCCCGCGCACCGCGGCTTCGCTCCACTGGCTCTGCAATTTCCCTCTTCTTATTATTTTTTACAATTGTAGAGGACAGCAGGTGCACAGGAGCACAAAGAGCAGCGTTGTCCCTTCGGAGATGTGGCTGAGGGGACAGGTGCCCTGTGTCCTCCTGCCCTCCCAGGGCACAGCTGGGCCCTGGCACGGCTGCTGCTGCAGGAATGGGGCAGCAGGTGAGCATTCCCTTCTTTTGTTCACAGGCTCTCACCTGGAAGAGAGGGCAGGAGGAGCCACCCACACTTCACGCCATCGAGGTGTCACGACGCATTAGTCTGGAGACATAAAAGAACAACAACTGCATCTTAAAGTGTGATAGTTAATTTATTATTGGAGAATTGAAAGGCAAAGTGTAAGAAGGGCTTTTTTCCACACCCTGGATAGATTGTTAAAAACCAGTTACATTTTTTTTTTTTTTCCCCCATGGCTACAAAAGCAGAAAGCCACCAGAGTAATCAAGAAGAGAATTTTAGGCTTCATGGCAACTTATGCCTCTGAAATTCTTCACCAAGTATTTCTAGCAGGAGTTTCTAACAATCTTAAGCTCTATGACTGTTTTTGTTCCTCTGCTAATTAATGTTTTTACACAGCACCATACCTAATCCCAGCCTCTTAAATCAAATTTTATTAAAATTCCTCAGCAGTGCAATGAGAAATAGTCCTTTGGGCTTTTATCCATTTCTTATTCCAAAATCCCAAAGCGTTTTCCCTGCATCTGGTAGGCCTTGTAGGAAAGAGCTTTTATCCTCTGGTGACTGAAGGATGCAGCAGTGTAACAGAACCTGGTGCAAGTTAAATAGTGTCACACAGCAAGTCTGGGAACAGCCTGTCCTCCCTCATCCCGCCTGCCAGGGGCTTGTTGCTTTGAAACAGCCGCTCAAGGGCATTATTTGTTTCCACATCTCTTCTCTCCTGACCACAACTTACTCCTCAAAGAAACAAAAATACCCCAGAAATGACCAGTTTCTTGGGAGCATTGTATCCATGCCCAATGGATTATGCTGCTAATCCAATCCAATATCTCACTAGCCTGAGTGCCTACGCCTTATTCACAGCTGGAAACGTAGCAAAACCAGTGTAATCAAGAGGTGTTCTCTAGATTAAAACCAAAGCAAATTTTATCCATTTTTTTCCATGTTTTGCTTGCTGGATGTGGATAACAGGAAACTGAAATATATCAGTAAAATGTAGGCTGCAACATGAGGTAAAAGCAGAGTAAATGTTACCACACACCACTGGAGGGTTTGGGATGAGAGATGGCCTTGGACCACATTTCAAAATCAGATGCTGATGTTTGAAGAAGTCAGGCAGTAAGATAAAAAAGGCAATGAAATGGAGGTGGGAGCAGAGGCTCTGCAGTCTCAACCCTGCCTCCCTTTGTGTCCATCAGCCTGAGGGCTGCATCTCCCTGACCCATCTGGTAAAAACTGAGGGGTCATTTGGACGTGCTGCTGGAAGCAAATAAGGCAACTTTGTCCATAATGGAAATTTTCCCCACATGAGGAAGCAAATAACTTCAGAAAAGGACAATTTGGGTTCTGTATACATTGTGGGTTTATATGACTGCAGTAAAACGTCTGCAGAACCCAAATTAACAGATTTCCTAATTCTCTTGATGTGGTTAGAGTTCGGCACAAAGTGGGCTACCAAATGAAATACAGCTACCACAGGCTGATCCCCCTCTCTCAGACACTCAGTTGTACACGAGTCACGCTCATGCAGGAGCACACATATGTCCCCAGCTCCCAGTGCACACCCATCCACCTGCCCACACAAGATTTTTTGGATGCTTTGCTGTGACATTTATTGACAAAGTCCCAGAGGCATCGCACCTATTCTTCCTGGCATTACCCACGTACTGCAAGATATAAAATTCTTGGTAGATGCTCTAAGTTTGTATTTAATAGACCTGGAGGCTCTGAGTGCCTTTTCACAGATTGTGTTCCAGCTGTCTGCCGATATTTGAATGTGCAGGTCTTGGTCCCATGCTGTGCAAACAGGCAGCCTCCCACACATTTTGTGTACCAGGAGTAATTTATGAGTCTATCTATAAAGGAAATAACAGTGTGTTAAGAAGGGATATGTAAAGCTCTGAGATTGAGAAGTAGCTCAGTTAACTCAGTACAACTTCCCAACATCACCGTTATGTTTCAGCTGATTTACAAATACAGGAGGCCTTCAACTGGTGATTCATGCTCCTTCTGAAGCAGATAGGGGGGAGGGAGGAAGTATAATCACTGTCTCTGCATAAATCTCATGTCACTGAAAGGCTCCTACCTTGAAACCTCATATTCATTAACCATCTTTTGCAAATACGAGCGTCAGAATTGAACTGCAAGTCCCAAGGCACCGGGGGATGTTCTGGTGGAATGGATGGAAAAATAACATCTGAGGCACTGGCCGTTTGTTTTCCATCTCATTCCATGGGGATTCCTTGAAAATTGCCCTTTATTGCAAATGCTACAGGCAGTGCATGGGAATCCACATGAAGGGAGTCATGGGCAGTGCCTGACACCCCTGTTGGGGACCATGAGGGGCACTGGGGCTGCAGCAGGACTGGTGCAGAGGACCAAGGGAACGACCCTCACCACACACAGCGATCCATGCTGGGCACTCAGCTTTGATCAAAACAAAACCACACATTTGCAGGACCCTTTTTTCCCCTTTTCTCCCCCTCAAAATGGAAACCAGCCTGTAGGTATTGGAGACACCTGTCTGCAAACCATTTCAGTCCTGCTTTTCAAAGCCAGCGAGCAGATAACGGGGTCTGAACAGCAAAACCTTTCTTAGTTCAAGAGCAGGTTCTGTTTTGCAGCCTCACATCCCTTCTCAGTTGCAAACAAGACACAAAATGCAAAAGTTGCAAGCCACTCAGCTTAACAAGTCCAGCATTATTTATTTAATGTCCCTCAGAACATGAATATTTAAAGTGGACAATGACCTCTGAGCAGAAGAAAGTTATCAAAATCCATATGTGCCACCTCTCCACCCAGAGGCCAAGCTGAGTTTGCTGCTCAGCTCGGGTCAAAAGGGAGAGCAGAGGCCTCATCCCTCATCCCTCATCCCTCATCCCTCATCCCTCATCCCTCATCCCTCATCCCCAGCCTGCAGGGCTCTCCTTGCTGCAAGGCTGCCTGCAGAGCCCCAGCGCTGTCACCTGCAGCAGGGCAGGAGCCACACTCGGGCTGTCCCCAGCCCGCTGGGGTGTGGAGACGCTTTCTGGGGATGGTCAGAGACACAGCAGAGACCTCTATAATCGAGTTAGGTGTTGGTAGTTTATTTCAGGGCGTGGGAGAGAGAGAGAAGCTGCTATGAGCCAGCAGATAGAGCTCAAAGAGGGCTCGGAGGGAACAATACAAAAGGGGGTAAAATATGAATACATGAGCTCAAGACTTAAGATTGCTAAGAAAGAGAGTAACAGAAGTGAGAGAGCTGGGAAAAAAGAGATAAAGAAGAGCAGGAAAGAGCAGGAAAAAGAGGGCAGCAAGAGAGTAGCAAGAGCGTAGTAAGAGAGAGAACTCTCTTTTACAATTACTAACTTTTAAATAAATTAAATATAACCTATACATTTGAATATTCTATTCCTTTACTAACCAATCTTTATAAGTGTACTAATACAGTAACATTTGTGTGTTACCTATAGAAATGGCTGCTTTTGCATATTTTTAGTTATCTCAGGGTCCTTCAGACCTTTCCCTATGAGGCTGGGGAGAGGGGTCTCAGCTGAGTTTTACTGGGGGACAGAATGTGTTCTGGCACACCAGCCCGGTTTGTTTGAATTATTCAAACCGTGCTTTCATTTGTATTTCTTCCTTAGCCTTTCTGGCTAAAGAGCCAAATTTATAATTTCTTTCTAATTCTACTTTCCCAACACTGGGAGAGGCAGCAGGGGCTGGGATTCCTGCAGGATCAGAGTGCCCAGCCAGGGGTCACAGCTCTCACCGTGTGCTGGAGGCTGGCCTCAGCTCTCAGGTGAAAGGTTTCATCCCAAATGAAGGTTTTCACAAACATTTCTCCCCACCTCACCCCAAGCTAGTGCCAGCATCAAACATTTTTAACCTCACAAAATATTCCATCCGTTTTTACTCTCCTAAAAAAAGTTTTCTGTTCTCCCAGCTTTCTTGAGACTGTTACTAACATGTTATGCACATTTTTTTTTTCCATTTTGAAGGCGTTTCTATAAAAATTCTCAGATATCTAGACAAAACCACTGACAATTCTTCCCCAAAAACCACCAGCTGGTTTGGTTTGATGATTTCAAGACTAAACCAACAGTGAGCATGGCATTTTTTTCCACATTTCTCAGCCAAAAACATTGCTGATCTGGAGAGGTTTCTTGGTGACTTTAGGAGCATCTCTGAGACCTGTGGTGGGGCCAGGAGCAGCAGCAGCACCTGCACAGGACGTGTCACCACCAGCATCACACGGGCCAGAGATGTCAGGCAGGTGGAGCCACGTGGAGCAGGCTCATCTGGAAATCAGAGATAATCACATTTTCCTGGCTGGCAGGCCCATTAGGGGATATCTTCATTAGCGCTGGGGAGGCAATCAGAACATCACCACGATGATGAGAGCCATAAAAAGCTGTCCCTGAATCGTGTCAGTCACAGCCAGCCCAAGCCCAGGCCTACCCTCTCTCCTCCTGTCACTCAAGTGAGACAGCCCAAATTTAAAAGCCAAGGAGCTGTCTGCCATTTTCTCTGGTGTTTTAGCCACTGGGACTCAAGCTTTGCCAACTGTTAGCACCTAATGTTGCAACCAGCACATTTCAGCTTCAGCTTGTGAGATTTCTGGCATTTCACTTATAAAGATGCTGAATTCCTAAAAAAAGCGCTTTTTGCAATGGAAGCTTCTCATGAAAAATTATTCACACCCATTTTTTTCACCAAAGTGTGTTGAAAGCCAAAGAAAAAAAGCCAAGAAGAAAGCAGCAAGCAAGCAGAGCTGGAAAACTCCCTGGGGAGATGAGACCCTGGCTGGTGTCACGCCAGTGCAATGCTGTGATTCTGGTCTCTGCTTTTCAGGGTTGGGACCTTCACAAGTTTCTCCTGTCCAGGAAAAGGAAGAGCTGAAATTATCATCCCCAAGGGACAGGGCCACAGGAGATCCTCCTTCTGGGACCATCACTGGCACAGGGATGCTGGTGCCATCCCAGACACTGGCTGGGCTCTGGGGTGGCTCCATTCTGCTCTCCCTGGTTTTCAGCAGCTCCTGCAGGAATCAGGCACCTCCCAAATGTGTTCTCACCTCAACAACCGAAATCCCAGCTCTTCCAAACTGTTTCTTCAGGCAGCACCCTGCCCTCCTCCTCACTCTGACAGCTCAGGAGAGAAAGCACATTTCTGGGTGCAGTCTGACACCAGGCCAACCTGAAAGCTGAAAGTCAAAGTGGATGAGAAGTGGATTCATTATAGACTAATTAATCCAGCAAAGGACTCCTGCACAAAGGTTGATGACATTCACTTCAGGATAATTTTGAAATAAATATGAGGATTCATAAAGGAAAAAAAAATACAGTCGGGAAAAGATTATTTTTGAAGCACAAATATAGCTCATTTCTAGCCCCCCTCCTCCACATATCAATTAATGAAGCAAATCATCTGTCTGAATCAAAGATGTGGGAGAAAAACACAGTTATCTATTTGAACTACAAAAAAATTAAAGGATTTAAAATGAAACATATAATTAGCCTGTAGGACTCTCCGCTGTAGGTTATTGAGGCAAAAAAGAAAAAGTCCCTTACTAACTTTCAAAAAGGCCTCGACAGCTACAAGAACAGCTTTTGCTGCTCTACAAAAGAGGGAAAATGTTCATCTGCTGGAGGCAAGCAGGTCCAGCCAGAGCCCAGCCCTGGGCTGCAGCGTCTGTAATTCTGCCCTTACACGGGCTCCAGCTGTTGTCAGGTTTTGCCTGTTTTGTGTTCTTTTACTGGTCTTAATTTTATTTGTTTTTAGCCTACTTGCACATGCAGGAGCATCTCTGCCCACGCTGCTGCCACCAGGGACTCAGCAGGTGCTGATGTGATGAGGTGAACACTGGTCTGGGCAAGGCTGACTCTGGCTTCCAGAACACTCCGTGGCATCTTTCTTCCAGAGATCATCGCTTGATAAACATGAAATACCTGTGGGTGGCGTCTGAAAAGGCCTGTTATCACCAGTGTTTGTTTGGGAGTGCAGGGGCTGTGGTGCCAGGCAGGACAGGCAGCACTTTTCCTCCCCAGGCCTGGCTCCGTGCCCAGGCTCCAGCGAGGCTGCGGAGCCTCCGCTGGCATCGCTGCCAGAACAAGCGCACAGCGCCCTGGCAGGCAGCTGGAACCATTCCCCTCAACCCTTGTGCCACTGGAAACACCTCAGAGCCAAGGGAAACTCCTGCTGGTGGAGCTTTTGGGGATGGGCAGCTCAGCATAACCCAGCGGTGCCCAAGGAACAGCCCAACACTTCTGCAGGTAGAGCTGAGGTTCCGCCAGCTCACTTAAAAATTTACCAAATCACTTGATCATGATCTTAGGAAAAAAATACCACAGTGAACTGAAAATTATTCCCTCACAAATAAGATCACTTTGACTAAGTTACTTGCTTCCCCTTCAGAGGAGATTTAAGGTTTTCCTCTCTTCCTCTGCAATCTGGCTCCCTTTTGAAGTTAAAAGAAAGAAAGGTTCAGGGGCTTTTTTACTTAAGAAGAAAAAAACAACCTACTCCTCTTTGAAACTATTTCTTTTAGACAATTGCTGTCTCAAATTTTAACAAATATTCGCTAATTTGCACCTTGTTCAAAAGTGAAACAGTAGTTTGATTTTTTTTATTCTATTTTTTTTTTTTGCATACTGAATGTTACTTTCCCTTTCTTTGTCTTAGTGGCAGAAGGGAGAGTCTTAAAGAAATCAAACTACCAGCTCCCTTCCAGATTTTCACAATTTGTTATATAATTTCTTAAAAGGAGCCATAAGGCCACTTGGAGGGAAAACAGAAATCTTCTAAAAAGAAAAAAGAAAATAGATTTTTTCACCCATCTTCTTGTAGATGAAGTAGATGAGACTAAAAGAGGCATTTCATTTGAAACATTGAATTCGAGCCCAAGAAAAAAAGCTGACAAGGTGTCCCTGCTAGGAAATTCATTCTCAGCAAGCAGACAGAGGAAACCAAGACACTTTCTTCAAGGACAAAAAGAAAAGAAGTTTGGAAAAATATAAGGTCAACTTAAAACACCTTTTTTTGTGGGGTTCTTTTTTTGGGGGGTGTTAAATTTCTTTTTCCCAAGCTGTATGAGAATAGATGTGTGGGTTTGTTTTCCCCAGGAGCAGAATTGGGGTTGTGTGTGTCCCAGGATGATGGGCAGAGCTCTGTGTGTGTCCCTGCAGGCTCTGATGCTGGAGCAGGATTTCAGGAGCCAGGTCCTCGGGGCTGCTCTGCGTTGCTCCAGCAACAAGGAGCTCATCTCCTTGAGCTGAGCCACTGAGGTTTCCCCTGCAGGAGCAGCCCCAGCAGGATGGCACAGCCAAGGGGACAGGGGTGGCCCAGGAGCAGGGAGCAGAGAGGCTCAGCACCGCGCTGCTCCTGCAGCTGAACCTTTGGGGTGGCTTTGGGAGCACTGTCAGACACTGCAGCTCCTCTCTGTGCATTATCCCATGTGGAGAGGCTGGCTCCCCTGTCATCCTCCAGCCTCCTTCATCCCTGAGTCTGCCTCCTCCTGCTCCCTCCACACAGCTCCATCCATCGGCAGGCCCCCAAGGGAAGCTGGTGGATGCTCCCAGCCTGTCCCTTCCCAGAGGGAACAATTCCCTGCAGCTGCTGTGATGGAGCACGAGCAGCAGCTCCCCCAGACCCAGACCACACCAACAGCCCCAACAACTCCATCTCTTCCAGAGGGGCATCTCCTGCAGAGGGGCTGAGAGCTCCTCCTGCCCAGCCCCAGCAGGGAGAGAAGCCCCAGGGCTGCTGGGCTCTGCTCAGGCCAGGGGGAGTGGGGAGGCAGCGAGAACACAAACTGAGAGCAGAGGTCAGAAGGATAAAGGTGTTTCTGGGTAAGACAGGCTGATTTTCACAGCCAGCTCTGGAGCTGGGCAGGGGTAAAGACTGGGAAGGAAAAACCAGCCCCTGGCTTGTTGTTGTTTGTGGGTTTATGAGCACCAGTGTGGGCGGTGGTGGGTGTGTTTGCACAGCTCTAATCAGCTAAACAGTTTGTCTGTAGCCCAGCAAGAATGGCAAATTAACCCAGGATTCTGGTGCTGGAGACGTTTTGTACTGAAAAGATGTGTTTGGTGGCAGACTCACAGATTCCCTCCTGGATCACACATTTCCATCAAGGATGTTTTCTCTCCAGTATAAAGCGAGGGAAAACAAAACCAAACAGCCAAACACCCTTTCCAATAAAAATAAACGAGCTTAAGCATCAAAACATATCTGCTATTTGCTTACAGAAAAATATAAAGTCAAAGCCATCACTAGCAGACTTTCAGGTCTTTTCAGCTCAAAAATGTCAGTTCATTTACAAGTTTCTTCCAATTTTTTTAATGCTTCCAGATGAAAACCAAACCAATATTAAACCAAATGGATTTTCCCTTTCTCTTTCCATGTTTTTTCATTGAATTTTCCCTCTGGGACTGTCCCCATCAGTTCTCTCCTCTCCAGGGAACTCTGCAGATCCGTTCAAGGATGCACAGCCAAGACCAAGGAGTTTCCACTGCCCTGTTCCTGCCTGCAGCACATCAGCTGAACTCTGCATGAGGTACATGGAATGTCCAGTCCTAGGCCCAACTGCCCCACCTGTGCCTCTGCTGCTCTCAGACAAGAGGATTGACTCATTTTCCCTGCTGTGTCTCAAGCTGCACCTCCCTGGTGAGAGCAGCACAGCAGCCTCCTCCGAGGAGCAGGAACACGGGCACCTGGTCAGATCCTGTCAGGGGTAACTTGATAATGTCATGCAAATGAAATTGTTCTGCATTAACAGAGCCTGGCCATGATGCTGTTACGATGAAGAGAGCAGCCCTGAGCTCTCACTGCACCAGGGAATGGCTTTTGGCCACATCCTGCTTCATCATCAGCAGCCACCCCGGCCCCATGCAGGCATTAAAGCTCTGGGGGTGTCAGGGGGATGGGGACAGGTGAGCATCACTTCAGGGACCTCTTCCTGCTCCTTCAAGACACATGGGAGGTCACCACTGCTTGCTCTTCTCCTCTCTCTATTCTTTACCTGCTTGGTTTTCACAGATTAGAAAACCAGGTCTCAGCTCTGCCGGCCCAGAATGTTCCTCCCTCCTCCCCAGCCACATTAAAAACCACAGGAGGGTATTTATACAAGGAAATCTTTGCAGAAAATCCCCTTCTTGGTCCCTGTGGAGCACTGGGTTTGTTCTTCCCCAGCTCCATGCAGCAGAAAAGCTGCTTTCAAGCCTACCTCCTGCAAAGACAGCTCTGCCAGCCCCAGCAGTGATGGGCTGCTCCTGCCTGCACAGGGATCACTCCATGCCTGCATTGCCCCACCCTGGGCACATCCCAGCCCTGCTTTTGGTGTCCTGTGGGATTTCCGTGGTCCTGTAACCCTGTTGTGATGCTTGAGGCTGCACCTCTCTCTCCACAGCTTGTGGGACTGATTCCTGCCAGCAGCTCGACAAGTATCTCAACACAGAGACGTTTCTCCAGTTATTATTTTTTCTTAGCTTTTGGTAACAAACTAGGGGAAGCAGAAGATGACGTCTCCTCCTCCTCCTCACTGCTGGCACCCTTGTGTTCCCAGGCAGGAGCCATTCCCACAAGCCCTCTCTCCAACTATTTCCCCAGGCTGCTTCCCAGCACCGAGGGGAGAGGAAAAGACCATTATTGCTTTCAAAATGAGACTCTGAAGAAAATATACAACCAGCCCAAAACAGTAATTGTGTTTCCCAGAGCGGCCCTTTGCTGCCAGATACTCAGGAACCCAGCTCTAGCTCTGGCTCCTCATCCACAGCCATCAGTCCCCAGGGCACTGCTGCCTGCTGTGGGGCAGGGCAGGGAGGGCAAGTCCCTGGAAGTGTTCAAGGCCAGGTTGGATGTGGCTGTGAGCAACCTGGTCCAGTGGAAGGTGTCCCTGCCCATGGCAGGGAGTTTGAAATGAGGTCACTTTTAAGGTTCCTTCCAACCCAAACCATTCACGAGCCTGTGGTTCTGTGATTCTTTTTTTGTGATTCCATGGGCTAATGGTGCTGCCTGCTCTGTAGGGACGGGGCTGAAAGCTGCAGCCACAGCCTCCACCACTTCTTCCACAGCCCCAGGGTTGGGCTGCAGGGTGCTACACTCCCAGCTGCCATCAGCAGGCTCACCTGGGACCCTGAGGAACCTGTGCCTCGCTGCCTCTCCTCCAGCCCAAAGCTCAGGGGGAGCTCCCCATGGGTCCAGCCCAAAGCTCAGGGGGAGCTCCCCATGGGTCCAGCCCAAAGCTCAGGGGGAGCTCCCCATGGGTCCAGCCCAGCAGCTGCTGCAGCCCTTTTCCCCCATGTCCGGCGTGGTCTGCAGAGCTGTGTTTGTCTTCCTTCCCCACAGGCTTCCAAGAGTGAATGTGAAAGCTGGGGATAGAGCTCCTAATGCCCCACATGTTTCCACTCAGGAGCAGAGCTATTCCTTACTATGCTTTAGACTTTTAAGATGTTGCAGCCTCTTTTTTTTCCCCTCCTCTCTGCTGCAGAGGCAGGAGCTGGGCTCGGGGAGCAGCTGAGCATCCCCAGCCCCAGAACAGGGAGCAGGATGGGGCTCACGGCTCCTGTCCCACAGCAAGCTGGCCTGCCTCCTCCCAGCAGCTGTAATGCAATGCTTTGAACCTAAAAATGAAAAGAGAAAGGGAAAGGATGTTCCCTTTCCTCCCCTGACACGTCCCCGCGCACGCACACTCTCCTGCGGACTTCTCCTTCGCCTGCTATATCAAATGGCCGTGTCTTTTTGAAGTTACCATGGCAGTGAGAGCAGAGCAACAGCACAACTCACACAGGGGGAGAGAGCAAAGGAAAAACGCAGGCACAGGGAAGGGGAGGACAGAAAGGGGCCGAGAAGATCCTCTGATGTCTACAAGATGTGGTGCAGAAAAGGCTTTCCCACCGGAGAAATTAAAATAAGCAAATAAATATCCAGCCATGAGAGGGCAGACAAAAAGTAAAGAAAAGCGAGATCTAAGAGCAGTGCTGGGAAAAGGACTGAAGTAGAAGCCAAGCAGAGACAGAAATTCAACTAATTAGAGAACAAGGTGTGTACAGAAAGAAAAATGGATGAAGGTGAAAGAGGATTTGGCATCTAAACCTAGAACAAGGATAATTTCAGGAGACAAAGCAAGAGGAACTGCCAGTGACAGGTTGCTTTGGAGCAGCCAGTTCTGCCAACAGTCTCAGGGTCCCCTCCCACCCTACACCCAAGGGAGCACCTCTGCCTGACCTCAGACTCTCCAAGCCCAAGACTCTCCACCCGCCACCCTCCTGGCTGGGTTTGCTTGCACCGAGCGGCTCAGTGCGAGGTTTGAGCTCAGGGGGTTCTGCACCAGGAAAACCCCACAGCTGCTCAGCCCCGCACTGCTGGTGCTCCCTGCAAACCCCACACACCTCCAGGGGCTGCAGCAGGGAGGGAAACAGTGCATGCTTCAGAAAGCTGGCACAGCACAGGGTGGGGAGAAGGAGGGACAGCCTCATCTCAGCAAGGTGCTGCTGCTGCTGCTGCTGCTTGCACAAAGTCACGCTGCAGCGCTCCAGCTCCTCTCCGTGCTGTGAGGATGGAGCTCTCGGCTCAGAGTCCTGTCCCCACCGAGTGAGGAGCCAAGCCTTCCCTCTGCACCTGATAATGGGAAACTGGGGGCTCTGGGGCACTCGTGACCGGCCTAGAAATGCCTTGCACAGCTGGCTGGGAAAGCACCAGTGACCTCTCTTCCAGATTAGGTATCTCCTAGCATGGATCTAATCTACCCCAGCAACAAAGACTCGACATTTCCCTCTTGGGCTATTCCACAGATTTCCTTGCCAGAGAGTCATTCAAAGCATCCCATTTTTTCTCAGCATGAGCCTGTACTCCCGGTAGAGCCATGCTAAATAATTCCTTTTTTGCTTTGGAAGTTTAAAATCTTCATCTGTCATTTTGGCATTGTACCTTATTTAAAATGGTTGACATTTCTTCAATTCCAGGCTTACCTGGAGGGTGCTAAGCAGAAGACCAAGAGACTGGAAAACTTTGCAGAGAAAAAATCTTATAGAAGAGGAGTGTGGGATGAAAACAGCATCCCACGCATACTTAAATACCAGCATCCAGAGTGAGCAGGATTATGACTGCTTGGCCTGAAACAAATGGTTCCATTTGCTGCTGCTAATACCATTAAATAACCAAGAGAGCGAATGTCACTGATTAGAAAATAGCACAGAGCGTTCGCAAGCGCTAATCAACTTCACAGAAATGTTAACTTCCAGACCTAAAAAACCCTTGGCAGTGTCCCTGTGAAGTTATTTCGGGTGAGGCTCTGCATACCGGAGCTGTCCCTTCGCATTAGGCTTGATCCCTGCTCGCCGTGCTCAGCACGGTGAACCCTTAATGCTTTTCAATTACATGACAAGCAAAGCAACTTATTGGTGCTCTTTATGTTAATGTCCCGATATTTTTCATATTTATGATATCTAATTACATTTGCTCCTGAGAGTGATGCAATGTTTAGGTATGGAAGATTGAGAAGACCGCTCTAATGTTAATATATTTACATTATGAAAAAGTAATACATTACATAGGCAGTCTGCTGCGTAGGGCTGGATTTCCAGATGAGCTCTCAAGGCAAATCCATTATCTTCTCCCTCCTCCTGTCCCCTGTACAGATTCTGATAACTGGCAGTGTTTAAAGTGACTGCAGCTGGTATCATGGTGCCAAAAGGGAAAAGGTATCTTACACATGCATGAAATTAAATAGGCCCAAGGGTCTCAGAGGACCACACTGCATTTCCAGGCAGAGGAATTCAAGACGTTAGCTGAGAAGATCAGCATTGCAAAAATGGTGCAAAAAAACCCTCAAGAGAGCTGGAGAAAGGCAGGCTCCCTGTGCAGTGCCATCAGAGGCCCTGTCTGTGAAAGTCTTTTAGCTGGGAGAGAAGTCTCCTCAAGCCCCTTTGGTTTTAAACTGTCTTTTCTCCTTTGGCCAGGGAATGGTGCACGCCTGGCAATCATCAGGACATCCTGCACATCTTATTGCCCTCTCAGATGAGGAGGAATGATGTATTTATAGGAGAGGTTGAGCTGCTCTGTTCCCTAAGGATCACCTTCTGGGAAGGACACGTTCCCTTCGGGACTGTCTCCTCCACAAATGCTTCCTCACCAATCGCATCTTCGAAGTTCACCGAAGAAGCCAAGAACCAGGCTGGTGCTTCATACATTTTTTAGACACACCTCCAGTAGCTAACTCAGAGCTAAAATGTGTTATTCAGTATGAGATGTCTGGTTGACTCAGGAAAGATGTCAACTGCAAACGAAAATTGGGGGGAACGGGAGGCAGAAGCTGAGAGCAGCCTTTCTCCAGGGAACATTCGCCAACCCAGCGGGTGCTGAGCATCTTCATCCTCTGCTCTGATCTGTGAGAGATGAGCTTGAGCCACACCTCCTCTAAATCCAACAGCTCAAACACTGGCTCCACATCAAAACCCCTAAAGAGCCCTTCTCTGACAGCGAGAATGAGTGAGAAGCACAAGATGTCCAGCAGCAGCAGCAGGGCTGGAGGAGGGACCAGCCTGTGCAGGGCTCATTTACAAATTCCTGGTAAATGACAAATCGGTTTTTAATGAATAGCAACTGCAGCAGCAGTCTCAAGGCTCAAGTGGTTGACACTGAGAACAGACAAGTCTGGGGCACACAAGCCCTGCTAATAAACACGAGGTAACAGAACAAAACAAAACAAAACAAAAAAAACCAAAAAACCCAACACTAATAGTTTCAGAATCTGTACCAACTTCAGCAAGTCTACCTGATCACCCATGAGCTGCTTATAAACAAGAGTTTGTGCTGTCAGGTACACATTAGAAACCTCCTGGGGCACTTGCTCTGTAAGAGACCCTGAGAGCCCCCTGGAAGGGCAGGTTGCCCCTGGACAGGTTAACTGGACAATGAGGAGATGGGGAGGTGGCCCTCCAGCACCAGCTTCACTCCAGGGATTTCCATTTGGTACAACAGGCTCACATCTTCCAAAAGGAAAGCACACAAAACTAGGTCTTCCTGGCTATTTCTACTGCTCTGGATGTAATTTCTGTCTCCTTAGAGTGATGTGTGCTTACACTGAGGAATTGGGAATGACTCCTGAGTCAGTAATAGTGGTGGGGAGGAGGGGGGTTGCCTGCAAGTCAGAACTCATCTACATTGACAGAGAAGTTGTAAGGCAGCTTCTGTGATTTCCACCCAAATTAAGCCTAGCACAAAGGAGGATTCTCAACCTCTTCTTTTAATGAGCACAGAGCTATAAGGACAATTACTCTGAATGAAATAAAATTAATTAACGCACACATTTGGGGACTAAAAATGCTTATTATCTAATATGTATGAATTTGACCTAGCTTAAAATTAATGACAGAGCCAGGATGTACATGGCATTCAGGTTACATAAAACTGCAATAAACATGGTGCAAAGAGAGATGTTGCTGATCCTTTTAATATCAGCACTGTAAGAGCTCAGAAGAGCGGATGAAAGCATGTGCTGTACATAATTTTCATAGAAATTTGCTTCAGTTGAGCTTGTACTTTACATGTGTTTTAACAACTGAACTTGCTGGCAGGAGTGAGCTTGGCAAAGTGATTATTAGGTAATACTTCTATGAATATTTTCTGGGGCTGGAATTCTCTTTTGGAAAAAGGCTTGCAGGGTGCAGCACTTCTCTTTCCGGGATGCCAATAGCACTCACGTAATTGATGGAGTTTGTGGTTGTCTGCATCCTGGCATTTCAGCCTGCATGCCTGCTTTAAATGCTTGATCAGGAATTTTTGTTCTTGGAGGATTCTTTCAAGGAGAAGCATCCATCCAACCTGAGAACATAAGTACACCATGTGGCCTCCTGATCCAATTAGACTGACCAGTGCACTTAAACTCCAGCATCCAGAAATATGCAATTAATTAATCACTTACATGCAGTCAACAGGCCACAACTTATTCATCCAACTCATCTAGTAAGAAATAACTGAATTACAAGGAAATTCAAGAACATCATAAATTGTTCGTGGATTACAGCAAGGCAGAGTTTATTAAATAACTAATCCAAATTACTTGGGCCGTTTTATGTAAGACAGAATAATTTTTGTGTGTAAGAACTTCTTGGATGATGTTAAAGGGCAATTCTATCTGGATAGTGCCTGTGAAATCACATTTGGCATCTTGAGAACTCCAGCTCAGCACGCTTCTCTTATTCCAAAAAAATGTAGAAATGTGTAGTTTTACTCATTGGTCCAAAAAATGAGCTTAATGGAAGTGAGGCACCACGGGCCTGCCTGTGCTGCCTGATAATGTGAGGCAAAGCAGAGGAGAGCTCCCAGCCACCCTCACTGGAACCCCTCAGGCCTACACTTGGAGAGTGCTACCAAAAACCACCCAAGGATGCACAAACGACGGAAATAAATCCTGCAGTGGTCGTGTTGAGGACAGAAGAAGATCTGTGCCTAATTATAGTGCCCATTTCCAAGGCCAGGCTCCTTCCCCAGCGCCTCCCCCGCCTCCAAACCCGGGGGAGGGAGGAGAATTGGATGCACATGGTTCAACAGGATTTGGACCAAGGATGGCTGAAACTTGGCAAGTCTCGTGAATCCAGCTGTCTCCTACACACACAAATCCAAACCCATGTGAAAAGAGCAAAATAAAATCTCCCCTGCTTGTGCACACGTGTCTGCAAGAACCAGGCCCGCCTGGACCCGGAACCCAAGGGAGATGCAGGAAGGATAAAACAGAGAGCTGACTTCCCAGCCCTCTGCAGACACAGCTGTTAAATGCTCCCTTGGGAGCAGGTTTCTCAGGGTGGCAGTGGCCAGGAAAGGGGAAAGGCTGGCGAGCAGCTCTCACTCCCTGCGTGAGGGTTCCTGGCTGCCCCGGCACTGTGCCAGGGAGGATGGGCTGTCTGCAGACCCCAAACACACCAGGGGGAAAGATTAATGGAGAAAAAGCCTTTTCCCGTGGCTGTGATGGGTTGAGGCAGCTCCAGGGACACAAGGGTTGTCTCACAGCACCAGTGACAGGGAGTGGCAGTGAAAAGAGAACGAAGACTTGCCATCCCTCAGTCAGGAGGCCACGGATAAGAGTTTTCTGAACTAAGCCACAGGTTTATGTATGTAACCCCATTTTTCTACAGTGAAATCTCCCGTGTGTAACTCCCATGTAATTCCTTATTCAATACTTCTATAATCCTATTTTTCTTCTGGGGAGATTTCCTTGGCTTTGTCTGCCCCCAGATCCACATCAGGATAGAGGCTTGATTTATTCCTGAGGGAGAAGACTTCCACCACTCCTCCCAGCTGCTGTGAAGCAGTCTCTCAACCCTGCAGAGGCAGGACCCTTTCCTACTCATGTTATTAGCATTCCCTACTACTTGCATGTTATTTTTCTTTTACCTCTTCATTCTCTCTTTTTTTTAAAAAAAAAAAAAATTCTGCAGTGAATTCTGCTTCAACACCCACATGTCTGCTATTGAAGCCAATCAGCAGGATTGACTCAGGTAAGTTCTTTTATTAGGTACTGATTTCTTTGTGTCTGATGTCTTTATCCAGACTCCTTTGAAAATCCCATTTTGGCTGAGCATATTGAAGCAAATGCCTCTCTCACTCTCTTTCATTAGCAATTTTAGGGCAGCTCTGGCAGGTTTTTCACTCCTCTCTCTTGAACTCAGGGAAAAAAAAGAAATTCTGCAGTAGTTTTATCTCTTTTCACTGTCTCTGGAGGATGTCCTGCCAACACTCCCACACCCCCAAAATTGGACAGAAAAATGTAGGTCTTGGGTAGTCTGATGGGCTGAGATTTGGAAGCAACAACATTTCACAACACTGGCTTTCTAATTCCCTCAGACTAGAATTAGTTCTGCCACCAACATTTTGCCCAGGGCCCCCAACCCCAGGAGTGCTCACAGTGTGTGTCTCTCTCACATATTATTATGCTCCAATGAGGATGTTCCTAGCAGAGCTCTAACGTGTCTGGCACGGATTCATGTTATATCTAGGTTTTGACATTGGGCCTGCTCCTATAGAAGTCAACGTCAAAATTCCCTGTGAGTGTTCAAGCACAAGGATCAGGCCCGCTTCCCTGATTTATGCAAGTTATTTTTATATGATAGCGAATTGGATGCAGTATTATAAAGCCTGGAATTAATCTGCATTCTAATACATTATAAAAACCAGCAAAAAAAAATTTTTAAAAAATCCCAAATTAACATCCTCCTTAACCTTTATTTTTATCAAGTGTACTAAATCAACTGAAGAATAATTGCTCTGAGGACTATGCCAAATGAGTGCACATTTAGTTTACATATTCCCTAATGTAGTATGAATTGATGAACTTTCTGAGATACACATGATATAAATGATCATGATGTGCCATTCTTAATTTCTTTCAATTGTGTCTGCAAAAACACTTTGCTCTTAGAATGAAAAGTGAGTTACGTGCATTCTGGACCCACAGGAGAGAAGGAAACACTCTTGTAAGAATTTGCCCTTTTGGCAAGAACTGGAGCTCTCCTAAACGAAAAGGTCAAAATCCTGCTGTACAGCCACTGGCTGGGACTTGGCCTGCTGCAGTGAGAGGATTAAAGTCCAACCCCTCTCAGCCCCTACCTCACCTTGTTGGTCCTTCCTCCACATCAGCTTCCTCTGAATGCCCCAGCTCAGCTCCCAGCCCGACCCAGCCCTGTGCGAGAGGAGAGGAGGGGAGGATGCTGCTCCCTGCGCACGTTAGCTCGGCTCTGGGGCCAAGTGCACTCCCACCCCAGCCAGAAGGGTGGCTGAGCCACAGTCCCACCCTGAAGAAGGGCAAGCAATGAGCCACTGCTGTCCCCCTGAGTGTGAGCTGTGTCTGCAGTTCAGTGAAGGCAGCAATGCCTGCCCTGGCAGCCAGCTCCCTCCAGCCAGAGCAAACAGCTCCACGAGCACGAAGACCTCACAGTGACCCTCTCTGCTTCTCCTGCTGACCACGGGCACAGACTCTCTGTGGCACCATTGCACTACCACATGCAATTACCAGATGTTGTCCATACCCTCTGAGTCTCCCAACCTTGTACGACCTTGGGCACCTCTTCTCTGGTCTTCAGTTTGCCATCTGTTAACTGGGGCATGATAATGTGTTACAGGTTTTAGAGCCAAATAGGATAAGCAGTCATCTGAGTTGGAGTGCTGTATAATAGAGGCCACTGGACTTCCCTGAATTCTCTTTTCAGTCAAAGCAAACCTCCTGGAAAATGTTTCCTGCTTTGATTTGCTCATAGCTAGACTCTGAGGATGCAAAGGAAACGTGGTAAATGGTGCCAGCGTTAATTAGCGTCACAGGCAGATATGTCTGTGCTCAGCTCCCTGGATGGACTCCTGGACTTTGCTGACCAGAAGTGCCCAGCAGAAAGGTTTGCTGCCCAGATAGCTCAGCCCACAATCAAAGCACCTTTCCTTTCCTGTTATGGCACTGAACTGTACTAATAACACACTCTAATAGTAATATTTATCAAATGTTCCAGTCCCTGCCTTCAGCCATATGGTTCCTCCCCGGCTCGTGCCAAACTCCCCTCAGAGGGTTTGGCACCAGGGAAGGGATGCCAGAGCTGAGCTCTTCCCTCTCGCTGTCCTCTGCTCCAGATGATGGCTCCTGCACCAAGGGGGTCCCATCTCCATTAACCTTGATGGGCCCCCCAGCAGTGACAATAACAGCACCTGGGGGATGGCAGAACCCGCTGCCCAGGGAGAAACTTTTCTTCTCTGACACCTGTGAGCAATCTGGGGCCATTAGCCATTTCACTCCAATACTAATGATGCTCCCTTCAGTCATTATCACTTATTTTTTTTCTGTAAAACCCTCAGTAAAGCTGAATCTAACAGGTCATTAAAAGCCCAGGGAAGCCCTGACTGACTTGATCCCAATTGTTCCTTATGTCTGACAAGATTTTCCCTATTGAGCATTTGACTTGCATTTTATGTTGCCTCATTAAGCTGTGCTAGACTTTAATCAAGGTCAAACAGGGGCAAATCTGCCTTTCCAGAATCCAAACAGCTCTTACCAAGGTGCTGATCTGCAGCTTCTGCTCTCCCCATGGATGGAGCCCAGTGGATTTCGTTAACCTGGGGCACGACCCACACCCCACAGGGCCCGTGGAAAAACCAGGACACACGGTTGCTTATCCTTCATTAAAGCCTCATCCAAACCCTACCCCAATGCCTCTGAAGTTAAACGCCTGGACAAGGAGATCAGTGAAGGAAGAACGCTGTGGCACAGCATGAATAAAACATATTCTAATTTTATCAACACCTAGAGTCCCAGTCTTTAAAATCCTGAGGTATTTTTTTTTTCCTTTATAAGGTATATGATGAACAGCCGATTACATTTTTGATGTCTTTTAATGATCATAATTAAGTATGATCCATCATTGTAATTTCACCACTAAATCAAGGTAGATCACCATAAAAGTCATGATAAATCTTGCTCTTTGCACAACTATTCCTGAGGATGAACCAGAAAATGAAGTTAGAGGACTTGGGAACCTCTTGGCTCCGTCAGCAGGAGCCTGAGCAGCAAGTGCATCCCGATGTGATGAGTGGAAGTTCTGGGCTCCACTGGGATCCCTGGGCTGCACGGCTCCTGTCGAGACCTGTGCCTCTGGCCCTGCTCTCCTCCATCCAAGGAAGTGCATCCTTGGGCTTCTCTTCTGCTTCTTTCTCCCCCTGAAAGTCCAGTGGTTCTTATTTAAAGGAAGTTGGTATCCACAACACACAGCTCCTTGGGATATTCCCTCTGCACACCCTCATTCTGACAGAACACTGCTTTTAAAGAGTAGGAATACATGTGCAGTCCCCCCAGTCGTGGCTAAAGCCCAACTCCTCCCCACTGGAGGTCAGGTATCACCCCATAGCCCATCCAGAGTATCAACTCTTTAAATTACTCTCTAAGGAACCTTACAATGGGACCATTACAGCTTCCACATCGCTTCAGATATCTCATCACACGTTCCTTAACAGCAAAAATCTTGGTGGAACTAACAAAATTAATCTCCCTTGGCCAAATTCAAGCTTGAGGGTCTACATGAAAGTCTTTTCCAGACTTTCATCTGCAATTTCAGTTCTGTTAGACACTGTTCTGCAGTGTTACATGCCACAGATGGCTGCCTACCCAAAAAGTGTGATAAGAGCTCCTGGGAGTATAAAAAGCAAAAATCTTATGTAAGTTTCTCAGCCCAAAAGTTGAGCAAATAAGTGCTAAAGTATCTTGTTGACTGCTCTAGAAGTCTCTGGAGGAAAAATAAATAGTGGCACTAATATAGAATATTGATTTTTCCATGTAGTTTTGTGTGATGGAGCATGCTACAAGTTCACCAACCCAAGCTCTTAACAGCTCGTATAAGAGATGTACAGTACTCATCATCCAACAAATGGGGAAACTGAGTTCTGTGGATGTCAAATGCCGTTGTACAGGATGCCAGTGACCAACTTTTTCCAGGTACTAGAGATGGTTTCCTCCTAAAGAGCACAGAGAGAACAGAATGAGGTCCCTGGAGAGGACAGTAAAATGGTAAATTTCCCTCATCATGGCCCAAATGGAAAGTACAGTAAAGGCCATACATCACAGTGAGATTCCCCACTCTCCTGCAAGCTAGCAGAGGGCTCCCATCACTCTCAGACTTCTTTCTCACATTTATTTTAATCAAGTTTCTGTCATTTTCTGGTCCGGGTACAGCACAATCAGCTCGACCTGCCTTTGGCTCTGTGTCAGGGGTGTCATATTATCCATCCATGTTACACTGGCAATGCTTGATAGCCAGGAAGGTCATTTCATCTCTAATAATTCCCCCAAAGGGGATATGAAGGTAGAATGATTACAGAGTCATATACCTTCTTGCAGAATACCTCATCTTTGTTCCTAGATTATTTAAATGATAAATGGAAATTGGCCAGGGAAAATCACTTAGAAATGAACTGTGGTCATAAGCCATAGGAAACACATTCAGTTTCCAGAAAAACAAAATAAAAATCATCATTATTGTCTTTACTGGATACAGCCTAAAAACAGATGTTTAAAGTATTGTAGATTTCACACCACATACTCTTATTAGGGAGGGAAGCACCGTGAGGCAGAGTTCTGGTTTTACAGGGGTCCATCTCTGCACAAATGGCCCAATAATCTGAAATAACCTGTCCAAACCTGGAGCTGCTACTCTGATGATCTAGAGAGAAGGCTTGTGAACAGCCAGGCTCCGTAAGGCAGAGGCACTCACATGCTAATCTTAGACTGTGCCAAGTTAAGAGGAAGCAGAGATGCTCCTACATAGCTAAAAAAATAAGCTGGGAGCTTAGATCTGAGCTCTTTCCAACTGAGGATGACAATACAGTAATTCTAAAAATGTATTATAATTTTTCATCCCTCTGTCATCTGAAGTTTTGCTTTTGCCGCTGCCTTTGTTCACATGCTTTGAAATACAAGTAAATACCTCTCCTAATCATCTCTTTGTGCAGTCAGCTGGGAGAAGCAAGCACAGGAATGCCAGTGAGGATGGCAAGGTTCACCCCCTGACGCTGCCCCTGCGCAGCCAAGTAGCCCTGGGCTACCCAGCCCAGCCCAGCCAAGCTGTCTCAGACCTCCTGATTGCAAAATGAGATTGCAATAATCCTGCTGTGGCTCTCTGATGCTTAATTAATGGTTGGGAAGATCTCTGCACGGTATCTGCTCTGTCAAAATGCCAGTGCCTTTGCCATGTTGCTTATGAGAGGAGCAAACGACAGCAGGCGGCTTGTGGCAGCCCGCGCCGCGCCATCCTCACCATCCACGCTCCTCCACCTGCTCCTGCCCCTCTCCCGTCTCCTGGCTAATGTTTAAACCATAAATCATAAATTTAAGGCATTCCTTGCTCAGGATCAGCACGGATGGGATCTTGGTTTGTGGCTAAAGCTTGGGGGCGTTGTGGGAGTACAAATATTATCGATGTAAACAGTTCCCTGCTTAGCGGCACAGGTTGAGTTTGTGGCCATGTACTGAAATCCACCTGCTTTTCCCCCTGCTCTGGGCTTTTCCTTTATTGACAGCTTAATCACCATTGTGTCTGCTGCTGATCTTGGAGGATTTGCTATGAATTGCATTCACTTGCTTCCACTGTGACAATACCTGCTTTGCTAATTAACCGCCTGCTGGACACGGTTACAAGCCACAATAAATATTTTCTGTCCCAGAGAATAATCACGATGCTGCCATTTGACCTGAGGGTTTTCACATCCTTTGATTTTGGGGTTTCCTTTTTCCTTTTCTTTTTAATTTTGGTCTTAAAACTCTCCTAGGTGTCTCACTGAAAATGCAAACAGATGTTTCACATCTTATGATCCAATGGCCCATTCCACAAACCTAAAACACTAAAACTTCAGGCACGGATGTTTCTATCAAATGAAAAGTCCATATACTCCTTCCAGCCTGGTACAAAAGATAAAAAAACAAAGGTTAGCTTAGGGAAGCTTAGTCTCCAAAAACCACCAAATCCTTGGAGACTACCAACAATATTAGTAATTACTGCTCAAAGCAAAGCTGAGTTGGCATGGAGACCACCAAGAGCTGGGTCTTTAAGAGATCAGCTCCTATTCAACACCTATATTAAGTGCTGTATTAAGCACCTACTGAACCCCAGAAAAAATATAATCACAGAATTATTTCTAAATGGACTTTATAGTTTTTCATGTCAAGAAAAGGGGGCCATGAATAGAAAGGGCAAAAATCAGCATGGAGAAACATTTACCTCAGCCTCTCTGGGTGCCATTAATCACCCTTTCTGGAAAGCCTGATACAAAAGCCATTAAAATTTAAGACAGGAAAAATCACTGCCATTCCTACTGCTACAGCTATTGCTGCTGCTACTACTCTTAATTAAGGTCTGAGAGCAGTTAAACATTTAAATATGATAAGGCTTGGAGGTGAGCTGAGTTGCCAAATGGGGAAAGAAAACATTGTCAAACAGAATCAGGGAGAGGAGCCCGGGCAGGAAAATGAGAGGAAGAAGAAATGCAGGATGCGCTGCCAAGAGCCTGCACTGAGACCAGGAGTGAGGCCAAAGTTATCGTGGTCTCAGACACTAAAAATGAACACAATTCTGAAGGGCTTTTCTGCTCAGGTACCCTAAGACATGGCTCAGAGGAGATGGGTTTTTTTGAGGGCCACGTAGCACAAGGAAGGGCTGAACACAACCCCACGGATCCTTCCCTGGAGAAAAGCCCAGGTCAAGAGCCAATATGAAATGAAGAATCAGACTCACAGCCAGATGTGTCACATTTTCAGCTGTAGAAAGCCAGTCCTGGAAGACCTCTGGGTGATGGAGGGGGTTTGCAGCATTGCTGAGCACAAACCACTCGACATAACTTGTGCTCAGAAGCGGCTCTGGGCATTACCCGTGAAGTTATTGTCGTATTGTATAATCCACATTTGCTTTATGATGACACAGTGTCTTCCCTGCTGGATATTTTGCTTTTCAAGCAGTAAGACAATAAACTACAGTCCCTGACAAGAAATGTTTTCATTGCCATTGTTTTAGAAACACATGTTTTCTCATTCACTATCAGCACCACCTAAATCAAAAGAGGTGACTTTCACAATAAATCAGATAAGAATGGCTCAAAAACTGATATCTGCCAGCTTGTTTTCTCCCTTAATGGTGCTCCTGAGGCAGGCTCAGATGTGTTTTCCCCGAGCAGCCCAGGGGATGGGTGTGAGGAGGATGGCAAGGCGCAGACAGAGGCAGACTGTGGCATCACAGCGGTGCCCTGGCTGGCGTGGGTGATCACTGAGCACCCCTCACACTGTGATGGATGGCACTGCATAAACTGGAGCTCTGTGGGAAGAATCCAGAGAAAAACAGGAGCTATTAACCATTTCCCAGCCCTGTATTAACCAGTTCCCAGCCCCAAAAAGGGCACTGCTGAGCAGCTGTCTCAAAAGTCACGGTGAGCCCACAGTACAAGAACAGGCACTGGCAAGTGCCTTAGGGATCAGGACAGACTTTTGGCTGCCAAAATGAGGATGCAGATGCTGAATAAAATCCAGTGCTGTGGTTTTGATGATCGCAATTGATGGCTTAGGATCCTCTCCTCTTTCCCTACAGGATCCTGGGACACACAGGATAAACATAAATGACCAAGAGGATCATCTCCTTCAAGCACCTAAGCAGACGTTTGCCCAGCTGGGGATAAGCACAGGTTGTCTCAGCAGCTGTGAGCTGCGCTGCACGCTTGCACTCTGCATCCAGGGATGAACAATAACCCTGCAATATTCCTGCTCGTGGATGTTGGAGAGGTTTCTGGAGGATGAAAGAAGGGTAAATGGAGGAGCTGTGTACTGCAATTCTTCATCTCAGTCTGCCTCAGCTGGTGAAGCACCACGCTGAAGTGAGGCATTAGCAAAGATGCCTGAGAGGAGCAGGTGGGTGGTGATTAGAGTTATTTCTTCTCTTGCCCTGGGTGAATCTTTTCTGTGCTAAAAGAATGTTTCTCACACACAGGCAAATAACTTATTCTTTCCATTGTCTGCTGTCCTCATTTTCCTCCACAGACAGTGGATCCAGTTTCTCTCCTCAAGGCAAGGACATTCCGTGCCCTCATGTGGTCATTCCCTCCTTCTCAGACCATCACTGGTCATTAGGGCACCTTACTCAGACACAGCTTCCCCTTGGAGCCCTTTCAACCTCACATCCAGAGCTTGTCTGAATTTTTAAAATTCTGGATCATGTTCCCTTGCATTCTGCACTCATCTGCATCACCAGAGCTGTTGTCTGGACTCTCATTATCTCAGACCTCCATTAACACAACATCCTCCATTAAAGCTCACAGTGAATATTGATGCTGAAATCAGCACCTTTCCTGAGCACATCACAGCCTTCCCAGAGCCCTGTGGCACCATCTGTACCCTGCACCCATGCCTTCTCCCCACGACTAGCCATCACTCCCTGTCCCAGCTGGCACTCTCCATTTTAGCCTGATGGTTCAAACCTCTGCTATTCTGTTCCCTGGGAAACCTTTCCTTACTTCCTCTTCCTACCCTTCAGGACAGCAGAGAGTCCTTGTAAACCTTCACCTTGTTCTCCTCAAACATTCCTTAAGATGCCAGTTTGTGCTATAAAAATACAGACATCAATTAGGCTGTTCATGTGTTGCAAACAGCATTTAAAAGGGTGTCTTGCATGTCCAGACATTATCTTCTATTTTTCCACCTCAATGTCTGCATTTCTGTTTGTCTTGTCTTTTAAACAAAGTTTCATAAGGTGGAGACACTTTTTGTAGAGAAACTTGTACATGATGATCCTGCTCCAGAATATAGAATATAGAATATAGAATATAGATTAGAGAATATAGATTAGAGAATATAGAATATAGAATATAGAATGGAATATAGAATATAGAATATAGACTATAGACTATAGAATATAGAATATAGAATATAGAATATAGAATAGAATATAGAATATAGACTATAGAATATAGAATATAGAATCTAGAATATAGAATATAGAATATAGAATATAGAATATAGAATAGAATATAGAATATAGACTATAGACTATAGACTATAGACTATAGAATATAGACTCTGTGCCTGATGCTGCAGGGATAACAGGGAAACTGCTCCCTCCTCTTGGCAATTTTCCAGTGCAATGCAGGGATGGTGTCTCCCTTGGATGTTTTCTGCTGGTTTCTTCTCCTGTTCAACCCTTGCCTATTTCTTGTCTAGTGCCTGCTCTCCAGTACAAACTCCTTCCCTTCTCAGTTCTCACCTGTCCCCAGGTTTTTCTCTCCCTTTGGAGGTTCTGTCCCTCTGCCTTTCCACCACTCAATCCCCTTGCTTCCATCACTCAGGGCCTACCCAAAGCCCCACTTTTTTCCTGCCATCTCCTTGTCTCTCGTTCTGCTCTGTCTCCCTGCTGCATTCCCTCTTCCCTGGGCTCTCCTGCCTCCCTGTTCAGTCTTTCCACTGATAATCCACGTTGCTGCTCTCTGCTCATATCTTGAAACACAGGCACATCTCTCACAGATGGAAATAAAAATATATGAAAAGAGGAATGAGAGATAAGACAAGGCCCATTGCCTGTCTCATCCAGCACACTTCCACTGGCACCAGCTGTTCCAGACAAGAGTATTAAAATCCCCTGAGCAACCTTAGGAATCAAACTCCCCCAACAGGAACATTCAACTGTAATCCCTAATAGTTACAGATCATTTTGTGTCTTAAGGCAGGAAGTTTTATGTGTCTGTATTAAAACATTATAATTCAAGGCATGGATATCTCATAACCCAGATGTGGGAAGTAAAGCAGGACTTGCTGCTTTTCCAAATCATGACTTAATGCAAGAAGGGGGATCAGGACCTGTACTGCTCCTGCCCTGCTGTGCTGGAGCACAGAGGGAGTGACTTCAGACAGAAAGAGGGTGGGGTTAGGCATTAGACTCTTAATTAGATATTAGAGAGAAAATCTTCCCTGTGAGGATGGTGAGGCAGTGGCACAGGTTGCTCAGGGAAGCGCTGGATCCTTGGAGATGCTCCAGGCTGGGCTGGATGCTCTCAGCAGCCTGGGATAGAGGAAGGGTTCCCTGCCCAGGGCAGGGGGGTTGAAGTGGTTAATCTCTCAGGTCCCTTCCAAACCATTCTGTGATCCTACATCCCAACCCAGGCACCCCTGGAATGTGCAAAAGGACCCCAGAACCAGCACAAGTTCACCTGGAGGGTGCCAAACCCCTGTGCCAAGCCCCACCATCCCCTGTGACTGCCCAGCACGGGAAAGGGCTGCTGGCAGTGTTTGCTATCAGCAAGTGACAGCAAATTTGCTGGTTCCTCTCACCCAGGTCATGCAAGATTCACAAGGATCCCACACTGCCTGGCTCTGCAGTGCTGGAATTCAGGTTTGCTGTGATTCTGGACTGAGCTTTCAGGTTGCAGCAAACTCAAGCTTGTGCCTTACAGACCTCATTTAAAAAAAACCAAACAAAACAAAAAACAAAACAAAACAAAACAAAAACCTTTGCACAGTTCTAATTTTCATTTCAGCACCTCCAGGCTTACTAGAAAGCTGAGTTTGTACCGGCAGAGACATTAATTTGTATACAGCAACAAAACAAAAATTCCAAATTAAACATATGAATTCAATTGCCGAAAACCACCCTTTTACTGAGGGTTCAAATGTAATGACACTATCATTTAGAATAGCCTCATGTGGGTGTGTGCCTCCCCAGAGCCATGAGAGGGAAATAAACCACATTAAAATACAATTCCTCCAGCAGCTTCTGAGACGCAATCACAACCTTACAACAGGGATTTTTCAGAAGACAGGGTTCTAGCTCAATAAAATCTATAGATGGGGTAGTCCCAAATGGCTCATGTGCAATTTTTATTCTAATCTAAAGGTGGAAATAGTCTTTATGTATACTCGTGTGTGCACAGAATCCTCACCATCAGAACTGCTGAGTGCCTCATGCTTGGATTCTTGACCTTGTGGAGTCTGTGTAAAACCAGAAATTTAGGATGTGGGGCAAAGATTGAGGCATAAGCACTGATGTCACCTGTGTGAGTACCTTATGTAGCTGCTCTGTCCTGGCAGGTACCTGTGGGGAGCATCCAAACCAGATTATTTCCCCCTGGTGTGGGAATCAGGGGGATGCAGCTGATGTAATCCATGGGAGTCCTCAAAGAGCTGCTGGCACCAAGGGGCTTGAAAGAAACTGAGGAGCTGTGCTGCAAAAATCTTCTCTTGAAACCACAACTGTTCCATAGAAACAAAGCTGAAAAAAGGAATAAATGGCCAGTGCTTGCAGCAGAGGTTATTTGCACTCGGGACTGCCCAGCATATTTCTGTTTGAAATGGGAAACGCTCTGCTTTGGTCTGCAGCTTCTGAACGTGTTCAAGTGGAAACAATAAATAAAGAGCACAGATGTGGACATAGATGTGAAAGGGCTTCCATCCAAGAGACCATTACCCAGGCTGGGATTCCCTACTCCCAGAAAAGAGATACCTAAGGAGGCTATAAAATCAGGAATGTCATGTAGGAAAAATAAAGGGGGCAATTATTTACTGTTTCCAACAATATAAAAAGTAGAAGACATAGCTGTCTGGAAATGATTTGCAGCTGACTCAACAGAAACTGAGGAAAGCCCTTCTTCCCATGCTGCAGAGTTCAGTTCAAGTCCAACAGGCTCCCAGGTGCTGCTGGTCACTGATGTCCAAGGGGTGGGAGGACTTTTTCTATCAAACAAAACATATCAAGGAAGATTCCCTAGGCACACAGGGGCATGGGCTTAGTCAAGCCTGCAGAAGACAGGACTTGCATGACAGCCCCTCCGTAAAGCCCAGCACCCTGAGCAAATCCCATTTATTCTCAGCTTCATTCAGTGCAAGGACCTTAGAGGGACCGTGTGAAACCCTGATATCTTGCTCCTTGTCTCTCCAAGTTGCTGGGTGTGATCAGAGGCGACGACTCCCACCCAATAATCCTGCAGGCTTTGACCAGCCTGTTCCAGTGACGTTTGCATCGATCAGACAAATGGAGAGGAAAGTATTAGTAGGATTATGCTCTGAAAACAAATCCTAAATACCCATCACATTTAGTATCCTCTGGCTTACCCAGCGAGAGCTGCCACCATGGTCTGCAGCAGAGATCCTGGGTGTATTCTCAGACAATCTCTGTGCAGTTTTCAATCAGATCCGCTCCTGGTGCTGGGCTCACCAGCGCACATGACTCACTCCCAGAGCGTTAGGAAGCATGAAGCAGAAAAACATCCAGAAAGCATTAGATCACAATCCCAGTGACAGCACTGACGATTACTAAGGGGGCAGAGAAAAAGGCTCATATTAAAGACTTTAGCTAGGGTGAGTATTTTGCAGCATTTAAAATTCTTTGAAGATTAAGTCTGTGTTAAAGACACCCTTGCTCAGAAAAAGCCAACCTCTGGCTGGCATTATATGATACAGCTATGTGGCCATCCGGATTTTGACTTCAATCATTTCCATTGATTCACAGGCATTTTGAAATGCTTATGTTACTACATTGGATTTAAATTTTGTATCAATGTTGTCGTTGCAGAGCTGCTCTGCCTTAGAACACTGCTGAGCAGTGCGTGGCTGCGAGGGGCTGAGCTGGGGCTGGCACCTCTGAGCCAGACAGCTGCTGACCAGCACCTCTGGAAGCTTCTTGTGCTCCCTCTGCTTGTAACCTTCAAGGTTTTGGGTGTCTTGGAAGGCACGAGGCCTTTGCACATTAAATTCTCCTACTCTCTAATTATCAACTAATTAAGGAACAAACGGTGTCGGGGTGTTTTGGTTGGTTTGTGGGTGGTTGGCAGCTGCTTCCCTTCACCCCTGTGCAGTGTGGTTGGACAGTCATCACTGTATCTGCTGTCCCCAGCACACCTGGACCACTGCAGGTGGCAGGAGCAGCCTCCCCTCAACCTCCTCCCTCCTCTTCCTCAGGCCAGGAGCTCGATGAGCAGCGCTGGCCCAGCGTGGAGCCAGCCTGTGCTATGTAGGGCACAGCAGAGCTGTGTGCTGCTGGGAGCCATCCTCTTGTGCTCAAACACAGTCAGCCACAGGTTCTTGCTCAGTGATCTGCTCGGTGCGGTGAAGATGAGCTTCTCCCTCAGCCCTGACACCATTACCCCGCTTGGCCTGGCTCCCTGGCCGGAGCTCTCCTTCCCCTGCCGGGCCAGCTGCACGCTCTGGCTGGGCTTTCTCCTTCTCCTCTGCCCCATGCTCGGCTCTCCAGCAGCCCCTACAGAGGGGATATTAGCTCAACCCCCCGGTGCCTCTTTTCCGGAGCTTGTGCAGGGAACGGTGCTAATTACTGCCTTACATCCTGCAGCTTGAAAGGAATTCGCAATGAAGCTGACAGAATTGGACTGAGCACGGTGGAAGAAAGTGAAACTTGAGTGTCAGCAGAGCTGTGACAACACCACAGGAGATAACTCAACCAAACGCATCTGCCACCCTGGGCCCTTTGCCCCGTAATAAAAGAAATGAAGATTTTGTGGTGAGCCAGGGCCCCGCAGCAGTAACAAGAAATACAGCTCCTCCTGCCTGTGAGGGGCTGCCCAGGCTGAAACAAAGACTTGTGCCAAGTTACATGTGGACAGGTCTCAACCAGGACTACATTTTTCCTTCTGTATTCAGTACAAAAGTGGTTCTGTTTCACAAAGCTGGAATGGGGAAAAAAGCCCACTTCCTCCTTTCAAGCTGCACACAGTCACTAAATCTTTGTTGTTCCCTAAATGCCTGACATCAAACATTCCGAAATCAGAGGAATTATCTTTTCCCCAGGCTTTCAGGTCTGTTCTATGGGGGTAAATCATGGCTGACATGTTAAAAGCCAGCAAACTTTGAAACAATTTTAGGAGATTCTTCCTCTTTTCCTGCCCTCTCGAATGCATTTAGGGATTGGTATCCAGGGCACCTATCATGAGAGTCTTTAACCAGAATCAATAGAAGGAGAAATGTGTAATCAATACATTGATGAGTACAGCTTGACCTTTCCACAAGGACTGCGGGGACAAGGAAGCATTTAAAGAAAGTTTGGCTAAGTTTTCATAAAACAAATTTCAGATTTTGAGAAAGTTCTCAGCTATAAATAGATCAGGACAGGGAGCAGACATCAAACAACTGCATATGCAAAGGGCCTCTGGCCAGCTTCTGGTCTAACCCTGCCACACAGCCCATCTCCCAGCCTATTTGCACAGCAGCCCATGGCAAAAATATAAGATCAAGTAGGGGGAAAGAATAAAATCCCAATCCCCTGCTGTGGCTGCAGAGAGCTCTGGGGCAGGTCGAGCCCCTCAGCAGTGCAGCAGGGTGATCTCACCAGAGCGGGGCTGGCCCAGCACCTCTGCCCCAAGAGGGACAGCTGGGGAGTGCCTTGGCCTCCTCAGCAGAGAGAAATGCAGAAACAGAGGCAAAAGCCGTCCCTGGCAGCTCTGGAGCTCGGCAGCAGAAAGGCAGGGCTGACCCTGCTGCTTCGAGAAGGCACGCTATCGCTGCGGTGCCCAGGGCAGCAGCACAATAACTCCCTCAGAGAAGTGCACAGCTAATTAATTCCCCACATACTGTGCTGTGTGTGTGCTGCTGAGCAGCCACCACTGCAACCAGAAATTAGCCCGAGAGTGAGCACGACCCAGCAGCCAGGAGCTGACTTACCCTGTGCCCATCATTTGGGTGATACCGACCTAATGAGAATTTATGAGCAGCCAGGGAAGTTCTCCTGGGCTGGAGGATGGCTCATGGGCCTTGGTTCGTGGGTTTTTCTTTGCTGAGAGGGCAGGTGTGCCTGGTGCTTCTCCTGGGGAAAAGGACAAGCAGTGCCAGCACAGACCAGAGCACAGCAGTGCCCAGGCTGCCCCCAGAAGAGGAGAAGAATCCCGTGGGAGCTGCCCACAGCCTCTCTGCCCAGCAGCTCCCCTTTGCAGGGCTCAGCATCCTTTGCTGGGAGTCCCTGGGCTCAGCTCTCCTGCCCAGCTTGCTGCAGGTGGGAGGCAGAAGGGGATGAGTGCAGGAATGAGGCAGGGCAGCAGCAGCTGCACAAAGCACCTCACATCTGCAGCCAGGGGAGCAGGCTGTGCTCCGAAAGACATTCCAGGAGATCCAACTGGAGCAGCAATCAGCATCAGGAACCGCGTCATCTTTCGCTATAGGTGATTTTGCAAGCAATTATATAATTACTGCTTTCAAGATTGGCATAAAAGCACCACAGAACTGTGCCAAACTGAGCTCGGGACTTAAAAACACTTGGAAACCTTTGACAGAGACAAGAGGTGGGACAGGGTCATGGCTGCAGAGCTTGGAGGGGACTTGGTGACAGAGGCTTCATTTTCTACTCTGCTGCAGATTTCCTGGATAGGACCAAATATATAATTTATCTCCATTTCCAAAATGGAAATAACCTATTTCTATTAATTTGCAGCAGCACCATGAGCTGCTGGAGGCAGCTGTGTGTTGCCCAGTACAGCAGGGTGTCTAGCCCATTAAAATAAAAACCTCAGCCTTACTAATTGTGGCCAATTCAGGACTTGTATGACAGGCTCAGAGTTTGAAAATTCCAAAGAAATTCAGAAAAGAGCAAGGCTCTGTTTTGCACTGACAGTATATTTGGTTAAAAACATTATAGACAGATAAATAGATATTACAAAGTATATGTTGCATATACATATGTATACTCACATACTGAATTTTTCTTTAAAGCATCTCTGTTACATTTCCCCTGTAAGTGCTATTGCTTTTCCTGTGCAACTTCAAACCCTGAACCACGTATTTTAAAGCAAAGAAATTATGACCAAAGGTATAAATACATCTTAGCCTACCACTGACTGACAACATGAGCTTCATTTTCATGCTTTATAACACCACCTGAATCACTAAATATATTTCTGTTCTTGTAAGACAGCATTCCACATAACTTTTATTTGTGAATAAAAGCAGAAAGATGCGCACACGCTGTTGAAATCAGGAATAAATTATTTTGGCAGGGTCCATTACTCTGGGAAGCAGTCGGAATACCTGGCAACATAAATACAGAGCAAGACTCACGCTAGTCTGTCAGCAGCCTTTGCAGTGCTCGTCCCAGCTCGGTACCTCTGCTGGGCAAAGCCTGCCCTGTGAGCCCTCCCCGTGCTGCCCACAGGCCCTGGCTCAGCAGCACGTGCCCCAGTGAAGCCACAGCCTCACCCCTGGGCTTCCACCCACTCCCAATTCACAATTCAGCTGTGCCAACACCCCACGGACACGGTGCCAGCGCTGCCCCTGCAAGCCTGGGCACTCACAGCCCATGGGCACCCCAAACAAGAAGCACTGTGGAGGGATGGGGTCCCTCAGGAGGCAGGATTCATAGCAGACACTCCTCAGGAGGAAAGAGAATACATTGGCATATTTAGAGAAAAAACTGGGAGCAGCTGAGGAGAACAGCAGTAGAAAAATAGTGGATTTTCATCTGAACGTGCAACCGGCAGGATTTTTTAAGAAATGCTGAATGACAGTAAAGAGAAACATCAAAACATCCTTCAGTCACTCTCCTCTTGCATTCCATGCCCTTTTCCCCAGGCAGAGGAGGCTGTGTCCTGCTGTACCACTGCCCGTGCTGTGCCACCCTGGGCCACCACACACCCACGGCAGCCCTGCTCAGAGCCCAGCTCTGGCCAGGCTGCTGAGCTGCCCCTGGGCTTTGGTGTGAGCAGACAGACTGCAGCTGTCCTGACAGCTCCTTCCAGCCGCCGTGGGCCGGGGATCCCCCGTGATCCTGCAGGGAGGGCTGGCTTTGTGGGAGCTCTAAACGGGTGACGCGTTCCTGCGGCGTCCAACAGCGTCAGCCGGTGACAGTGATGTATGGAGCCGGGTCCTTGTGGCTACACCTGAGCTCTAATCCATGTTCATCTTCCATCAGACACGAGAACAAACGTGTCTGAGCTACATCTACTGCCCAGCAGTGGACGTGGAACGATCCCTGTTTGGTGTCAGCCCTGCTCCAGCCGTGACACCAAAGGCCAAAACCGGCTACAGCCAATATGTGCAGGAGTATTTTCTCAGATATCTGTGAGCATTTATTGCAAATGCTGTTCAGCTCCTGATGACTATATAAGTTATCACAGTGCCCCCATCTTTCCTGTCTATCCACTATCCAAATGCCTTTTTCACGCCAGTCTTCTCAACAGCAAAAGATACCTTCAGGGTATCCTCGTATTTCTAAATATCCCAGAAACTGCAGATGATTTACTCTCACAGTCCTAATGTAGCTCAATCCATTCTCATTTTCTATTTGTGACAGCAGTAGTTTGCTAAAGAACATCGGCTCCTATCAGTTCATATCGTTCATGACAACTTTACAGTATCTGATATAATTTCTAATTTTTGTGCCTCCGACGGCGGAGCGCAGCCCGGCAGCTGCGTGTTCCGGGGAAGTGCGAAGGCACAGTCTGCATCCCCCAGCAGATGGTTCTCCATATGGACACAGCAGAGGAGGACACACTGGTGCTGCATCACCAGTGGCAATCCAGACCCTTCCCCCAGCTCTGTCCATGGGCTCCACACGGTGCTGGGAATCCTAAAGCTCAAGTGCTGCCACACAGACCCAAAACGTGTGTGTGTGTGTGTGTGTGTGTGTGTGTGTGTGTGTGTGTGTGTGTCCCTTCACTTCCCTGCTCCAGGGAGTTGCAGGCAAGCGTGGCCACCCTATTTGTGTGCACTCCACCCCAAGCTGCTGTTCTGAACTTGTGCTTCTCCACTTGAGCCAGGAGCTCCTGAGCACCATCAGCTCCAGCCCCCTGTGGAGACAGATGGCATTTCTCCAGGGACACGTGTCCCAGTGTGGCTCAGAGGCCACAGCCCAGCTGCCACTGGAGTGGAGCAGATAATCAAAGCCCTGCCTGCTGCCAGCTAGAGGAGATCCTGGCCACAGCTCCTTCTGCCAGGGCAGAAGAGGGAATCCCAGGGTAGTAGCCAGATCCCAATGTCTGTAATTACTTATTGACCTGAACATCTTCACTTGTACCTTCAGGTAGAAAATCTGTTTGAAATTCTGGAGCAGAACCTTCCAGACAGGATGATTGGACTGTCACCAAGGAGATTATTTTTCAGTGAAGTAACATACCCATCTCTGCATGATCTATGGATCTGACAAACCTGTTCCTGGAAGTTCCCCAGTGCCCCTCCACAGTGGATATTCACTTCCACACACAAGCACTGGATTTGGTTTTACTTCCATACGCAGAGACCAGCACTTGCACACCCAAGTTTCTTACAGAGCCTGTCTGCAAAGCACATCCCACACCCTTCTTCCTCCACTTTCCTGTTGCTGATGGCACTAAACACAAAGAAATGTCACCCAAGTCTGTTCCTGGAGACAGAGCACAGAAGAGGAACGTGTCTACTTTTTCACTCTGTGAGGAAATGGAGCATCTTCTGAGCCACCAGTCCCAGCAAAGCCCGTTAGGAATGAACATAGATGAGGTCTCCTTTAGAGCCAGTGGTCATCAGAACTGTGGCATGACCAGCACCAGGTATTCCAAAATCCTAATTCACTACCTCAAAATGCTTGAATTCAGCTAAATAAGCACAAAGAAAATCAGTGCTGGGCTCTTGGTCACTTCCCTGCTCCTGAGCACTGAGGAGGCTCTGCCTTGTCATGCCCAGGAGCTCTCCTGTGAGCCCACCTGCAGGGCCTGGGCATGCAGCAGCAGCCTGCAGCTGGGGCAGCAGCTCTGAGCCAGGGCAGGGGGTTCAGTGCCCAGAGGCACGAGGAGACCCCCACATCCCCTGTGCCCTGCTGCTGGCCCTGTGCAAGCCTGCTCTGCCTGCGCCTTGCTGCTTGGCACCCGAGGAGCTGCAGGACAACGCCAGGCTGGAGGTGATGCCTGCTCCTGTCTGAGGGCTGAGGGAGGGGAAGAGCCAGGCCTGAACGAGTGCTGGCTCCCAAACCCTCCCCTGCACAGAAACTGCTGAGGCTCTGTGGCCTGAAATCCCACTGGGCAGCAGAGCAGCCTGACAGCTCAGCACAAACTCGGGACAGCATCCCTGGGAACAGGAGCTCCCAACCCCAGCACCGTGGTCCCACAATTCCACCATCCCCTGAGTGCACAGGGAGCCAGCCAGCCACTGCAGCCCCTTTGATCTTTGCTGGAATAAAAGGCTAAAAAAGAACAGATTGTTTTCTTAAAATGAAGGGGGGGGAAGGAAAGAGGGTGAGAAGGAGCAAAATTGGACTGCTAGGTTCATCTCAACCATAAGAAAAAGTATTTTTAACTTCTCTTAATGAGGACTACTTTTTCCAGATACTACCTAATTATTGCAAATTGCTTCATCTTTTAATTGTTACTGCAAGGCAACTAAACATTGTTACGTTGATTGCTCAAGAGTGGATTGTTAATGGCTTTAATCATTTGATAATCCAGTAATACAATCAGTGTAACTCTGCACCTTGTAGGAATAATTTTTGGTTCCACACGCTAGGAAAGATATCTTGCCTTACCATATGTCAGGCACCACAGGCCAGATCCTGCCAGCCCTCCCCACATGCAGCTGCACGGAATCCTTGGGAGCTCGGCTGACCACCAGGGACAGGGACAGGACAGGACAGGGACAGGGACAGGGACAGGGACAGGGACAGGGACAGGGACAGGGACAGGACAGGGACAGGGACAGGGACAGGGACAGGGACAGGGACAGGGACAGGGACAGGGACAGGGACAGGACAGGGACAGGGACAGGGACAGGGAAAGGGACAGGGACAGGGACAGGGACAGGGACAGGGACAGGACTGGGACAGGGACAGGACAGGGACAGGGACAGGACAGGACAGGGACAGGGACAGGGACAGGGACAGGGACAGGGACAGGGACAGGGACAGGACAGGACTGGGACAGGACAGGGACAGCCTTTCCCTCACCTCACTTGATCCCCCAGCACAGATGTGGGTGGCTTTTACTGGTGATCACGGAGGCCAAAATACAACTTTGAGGTATAAAAACACCACTGGAAGGTGAATTCCTTCCGAATCACTGGGAGTGAAGGGAGGAGGGGCACAGCCTGACAGGCTCAGTCAAAAAAGTCAGTTCTGACAGACAGCAAGGAGACTAATGAACTAAAGGGTTGCTTTGATTTAGTCTTCAAGGAAAAGGAGACAATTAAGAGGCTCTGTAATTCAATAACAGTTAGCAGGAAAAGGAGCTGTCACAGGCACAAGCAGCAGTGCCAGAGCACAGACACCCTGCAGAGGAAAGGAGCAGTGGGACATGGCCTGGCACAGACCCCAGGAGTGTCCCCAGCACCTCGGGGAGGAGGAGGGGAGGTAGGGGGCAAGCGTGCTGTATCCCAGGAGGGCGAGGGAAAGCAGGATAAGCACAGCTCAGCCTCCCTCCAACAGCAGATAAAATTAAAAGGGCATTAAATGAAGCATGTGCATTGGGGAAGGTGCCACACATAAACTAAAGGGATGGAAATCAGGCAAGCCCCATCCAGGAGGAGGCTGGCAGAGCAATTTATCCCCAAATTTTCTAAAATGCTCTCCAGATCAGTAGGATCCATTTCTACTAGGGTTTAATTTTCTCATGTGTTGGGAGCATATTGTCCATCAGATGTCAAGGGCTAGGCTGATGTTTGCTGGCCAAGACTCCATGGTGTTTCCACACATGCAGTGCTCCCACTGGGGTCAAATCTGCCTGCAATTAAAAGAGAAACGAGCTCTCCACCCTTTGGTGATGGCTCAGAGCAGTCAGGACCAAAGCTGAGGGATGCTCTCAGGATGCACTGCCCTTCAAGCCTTCTCTGGCCATGGCCAATGGAGCAGTACCCAGCCCTGGCAGCAGCAGCCGCCCAAAGCAGGAGTGTGAAATGCAAGCTGGTTCTGGCACTCAAAAGCACATCACTGAATTACTGAGACGTCTTTTTCCTCTGTCACCCCTCCCTTTAGTTAAAGGTAACTTCTATCCCCAGGAGAGTGAGGAAAACATGCTAAAGATGAACTCTTTTGCAGAACAGAGCGTCTGGCAGGGAGCTGAGACCACCCAGGGGCTGGGACAGCCAGAGAAGGTGTGAGACGCCACCACCTGCCCCAGACCTGACCCTTTGGGTGATCCCCTGGCTGTAGGGGGGGTCTCATCCCCTGGCAGCAGCTTGGCACAGCCCCTGCCCTGCAAACTGCTCCTTGGTGCTCTCACTTGTGGGCAGCACCCACAGGGCTCGGGGTGAGCCCTGGCTAATGCCACAAGCTCACAAATGCAAGCCCCAGCATGGCCAGGGTGTGGGGCAGGGAAGCTCTGGAGAACAGGGGAGTCTCCTTACACGATCAAGGCCCTGGAGAGGTTTTTTTTGACAGTGCAATAGGATATTTTGATTTCAGAGTTTACACAAGTGCTGTTATGGGCAGCTCCTCAGCAGACAAGGGCTCAGAGAGAGCCGTGTCAGATGCTGTATCTATCACCAGCAAGATCCTCAAGCGGGAGGCTGGAGCTACACAGATCATAATTTTTATTATCAAAACATCATATGGCTCCTTACATAGTGTAAATGAGATGAACTACGGGAGCAAAGATGTAGTGCTGATTAAAAATACATGTGCATGTACCTCAACAGGTCAGAGTCCAGTGGGCAGAAATGTTAAGTGGGGTCCCACTGAGTGCCCTGCAAGGTCAATACGATTCAATAGTTTTATTAACAACTTGGAAGCCCAACCAGGGGTATGCTAATGAAATCTGAGCATTTTACCAGGATGGGAGGGTAGCAAATAATTTGCAGGACAGGAATAAAATACAATACGAGCTTGATGAATTAAAGAAGTGGCCTGCAATCAATACAAAGAGATTCAGCAGGACAAATGCAAAAGATTAACACATAGGAAGGAATAAACAAAAGGAGAGAGGCTGTATGGAGATATCTGGCCAAACAGCTATCCAGCAGAGAGTGGGCTGGGGGGATGATCGATTGAACAGAAGTCAATACCACCAGGCTGCTGCATCCCTGCAAGGTAATTATTCTGCTCTTCCCAGCACTCGTCAGGCTGCTGTTTGAAGCAACACACCCAGATCTGGGCAGCACGTTCTAACAAAGACAGACAAGCCAGAAGGAGTTCAAAGGATGACAAAAAAAAATGCCAAAAGAATTGGGAAAACAAAAAAATCTTTGTGTGCATGTGAAAAATGAGCAGCCAGTGCGAGGCCTGGCTCTGCCTTTGTTCCCTGCCATTCCCAGGACCCTGCTGAGGTACAGCCCCAAAACTGAGGCTGGGCTCAGACACAGCGTGAGGAGGGACATGTTAAACAACAGGGTGCTACAGATGGACTAAAGGGACACAACACAGATGCTGGGATTAATTAGGGCTCATTTTGCCCCTGGTGAAATTGCAGCACTGGGCCAAAGCTCCAGCAGAGAAAATTTAGGGGGAACTTAACTCTGTAGTGTTTCCGAAAATTCAGGCAATGGAAAGCAACGGAATACCAGAACCCTCCTCTTGGATGGAGCTGAGACCAACCAGAACACAGCACAAAAAAGAGAGAAAAAGAAGAAACCTGGTCCCAGTGCCCAGAGAAGTCTCTGGTTGGAAATGCTCTGCTTGCATCTACCTATCACACCCAGTCCCCACAGACCCTCCTAGGAGGGATTCTTGGATGCTGCAGAAATCCCAGGGCACACAGGAGCCCCAAAAACTCAGAACTGAGACTCACCTGACCCCCACAGAACCAAAGTACCACACATCCAGTGCTCCCACCACCATCAGACCTGGCCCAAATTAAATCAGAAACGAGCTCCCCAGCCTTTGGTGACTCAGAACTGTCAGGAATGAAACCTTGGCTGCAGCTGGAGCAGGGACCCATCAGAGCTCCCTCTGCCCCAGCGCTGAGAGCTGGAGGAGGGAGCAGGAGCTGGAGGAAGGCAGAGCCTGGAGAGGAGCCAGAGCATCACTCAGTGCTCCAGCGTGGAGACGGAGGTCTGCAACTCCACAGCACAGTGTGCAGACTCCTGCCAAAAGCCCAATTGCACCATCTGCCAAATTAATATTCCTATTTTTAATATCTCGTTTAAAGGGAAACATTAAGGGGGAAAGGGAGAGAAAAATAGAATACCACCTCAGTGATTAGATTTACAAGCTCTGCAAGGAATCGCACCAGACATCGGGTCTGCTTCTTTCCTGTCCTCCTGTGATCAATCCTCTCTCCAGAGGTGCAGGGCTGCCGGGTCGAACGCGGGGAAATGCACCACTGAACACCAAGCTGCTGCTGCCACTGCCACTTAGTGAGGAGAGCAGAGCGGGGAGACTTGAGGAGATGAATCAACATGGTTCATTTCTTCCTGAGGAGCTCTTGCCCTGTCCTATTTCCATCCTGGAAGCAGCCCCTGTTCCAGGAGACCTTGTTCTCCTGGAAGGCACGCAGGCATTGCACCCTGGGCACGAAGGGGAAAGTGGTGAAAGTGGGGAGGAGAGAGAGAGAAATAAAGAAGGAAAATCCCTCCGGTGAACAGAAATGGAATGCACAAGCCATGTGTCAGGGAGGAGACAGCCTGTGGAGTGGGCAGCAGCGGCTGATGCTGAATTAGCGGGGGAGCACAAACAAGAGGCAGATGCTGGGAGCCACAGCAGTGTTAACAATGCTGTGGAGCTGGGGCAGGGGCTGATCCTGGCTCCTGGCCAGCCACCGGCTCCCCCTTCCCAAGCAGCACCTCCTGGGGCTCGCCCAAGCCGCTCCCCGGCTGAGCAGCAGCCACCGCCGCTGATGCTAATGGAATTAAACATTTATATGCTAAACAGGACGAGGAGTGAGAGAGGGGCTTGGATTTCTCTAGGTAGCGGACATGTCTGAGGTTAATGCCTGCCAATTCTTATTTGCTCTGCCATGTCAAAATCCATGTCGTTATTAGGCAGCCCATCAGTCCCCCGAGGCCAGGAGCCCATTAGTTGTGTCCTGCTCCTCGCAGCACTTCACGCTCTCAAAGAGGCAGGGAATTCATGGCAGAGCTGCTCCCACCTGGGAGCCTTTGCAGGGGACCAGCCTGGGGCATTAGGAAGCCAGCCTCAAACGAAGTGCTCGGGAGGGGCCGCTTTTACCTCTCTCAGCCCGGTTTGGGGGCAAGCACGGTCACCCTGACACGTTCTTTGTGCTCCGAAAGGTGAGACGGCTTCCTGACCTTCCTCTTCCTCCTCCAAAACATTCTGTGTCTGCTCCTACTCACTCATTGTTGACTTTACATTGCGGGTCCTGTGGAACACGAAATTTCCTTGGCCAGTAAAAGGTCCGAGTTCAGCCTGGAGCCACAAATTCCGTGTGGACAGCTTCCAAAAAGGAGATCACCAAAGACACCGTGGGCAGGAAATCTGCCTTACCTCCCGAGCAAATACTTCCGCAGAGGTTTCCCCCCCGTACAGGCAGGATCCTTCCATTTATTTCTATTCCCAAGGCTCAGATTCAGCTGAACTGAAGCAGTTACTTACCTTTAATCAGGAGCATTAGTCGCTCCATTGAAGTCAATGGGACTTCTCAGGTGCTTAAAGCAAGGAATGTGCTCCGAGTGTGCTGCTAAGCCAAGGCAAGTGGTGGCTGATGGAGACCGAGAAAAAGCAGCCAACAAATGAACCAGAACCATCTGCAAATGACTCCCAACTGGGCAGGCTCCCTTCTATGGCCTCAGACTGCTTTGCTTGCTGAAGAATTTTTCATTATGAATGCAGAGCTCTTGCTGCTGCTACTGCTTTTAAACGATGCTTAGCAATGCCAACCCCTCGGGGTATCCTCAGCCACATCTGGAGCCTCTGGGCACCTCCAGCCCCAGCCTGGGCTGGTCAGTGCCAGGGAGGCCAAAATACTTTAATCCAAATGGAAAATAATCCCACAGCCACCGGATGGGGAATGCTGTGATGGATGCACTCCTGCCTGAGTTAGGCTGGCTCAAAGCATGGCCCAAACATGTTGGTGAGGTCTAGGACACCATGATGAGCTCCCAAAGGAGGGCTATGAAGAAGGTGAAGGGTCTGGAGGGGAAGCCACACGAGAGAAGCTGAGGTCACTTGGCTTGTTCAGCTTGGAGGAGACAAGGCAGACCTCAGAGCAGTCACAACTTCCTTAGGAGGGAAAGAGGAGGGACAGACACTGATCTCTTCTCTGTGGTGACCAGGGACAGGACCTGAGGGAATGGCCTGAAGCTGTGTCAGGGGAGGTTTAGGCTGGATACAAGAAAAAGGTTCTTCCCCGAGAAGAGCTGGGGCTCTGGAATGGGCACCCCGGGACAGCGGTCCCAGCACTGATCCTGACAGAGCTCAGGAAATGTTTGACAACACTCGTGTGACCCTTGGAGCTGTCCTGTGCAGGGCCAGGAGTTGGACTGGGGGTGCCTTCCACCCCAGGATCGTGTGTGACTCGATGTCCTCCAGGGCCAGCTGGCAGGCAGGGACGAGCACCTCGCAGCTCTGCTGCTGCCGTCATTTCCCTGCTTGAGCTGAGTCCGTGTGAGGGCACCTTGAGGAACTCTGAACGTTCTCCCCATCTGCCTTCCTGCCTGGTGGAGTGGATCCCTCCACGTTTAGCACAGCTGAGGGAGCAGCTCAGAACCGGCACGTGGGCAGGTGGATTTGTGCTCTGACGAAATTGTGTTAAATCCTGAGGTGTGCGGGTTGCCGTGGGAAGGTGGCTGTGGACACCTGGGACAGAGGGAGGGAGGCTCTGCAGTGAGAACTGTGCCTTGCTCAGCCACCTGTGACCCTGGCAATGAACACCTGGGAAAAACAGTTCTTCCTAAAAGCTCAAAATTCATGTTTTACAAATAAGCCCTTAAAAATTCACCGTTTTCTGCAAGTAAACTGCCATAAAGTATTTACAGCTTTCAAAGTGAATCTGAATGCAAAGCAATTCTTCCCTTTTCCAGGTGAGAAGTTTCAGAAGGTCTAGTCCTAGAGCTGTTTTCAGTGTAGATTCTGCATGTTCTCTATTGCTTTTTAAAGACATTATAGGTGGCAGTTTGATTTTTATTAATTATTTCTATTGCAGCAAAACACAAGGCTGATGTGATGAGGCTCTTATATTGTGTAGGAGTAGCAAATAATGAGATTATCAAGTTGTGTACTGCCTCTGAAATGCTGTATTGGGGACTTGTAACATTTGTTGCAACATACCCTGTAGACAGTATTTATCAGAGCAATGCAAAAAGAATCCACAATATTCGGCTGGCTGTTGCTGCCTCTGTGCTGTGATTGCTGTGGGAATTCAGGGAAACCGTCTGAGTGTCCTCCCCACAAGGCCCACACACAACAACCACCATGAACAGTGAAATGAGCTTCCAGCCTGTTCCAGAGCGTGTCCTTGAGCAGAGATGTAACTCACAGATGTGCCAAGGCTTGGAGGTGACCTGAAACATCCTGGAGGAGCTGCTCCCCTTCCCCAGCACCCATCCCAGCAGGCAGCACCCACGGGGGGCTGGCAGTGCTGGGGCTGCCAGCCTCCCAAACCAGCAGCCCCTCCGTGTCTGCAGCCAGCCCTCGCTGGCAGAGATGCCTACATGCCAGACAGGAGATGGATATCTGTTCCAGAACGGGATCCACCAACCATGAAGGGAGAGAACTGCTGACAGAGAGAGTGTAGCTTACTATTTAAATCCCACTTTAAAAAATGTCTTTCTTAATAAAATTTCCTTAGTGGAGTCTCTCTTGTGTACACAAAGCCGTGGGCAGATTTCCCAAAGGGTACAGCAGAGATTACAAGATACAGCTTAGGCTGGAGCATCAGGGGGTGGATGCTTTGAACTCAGGGGGTTTCTAAAAGCACAAGGGAAATTATTCAAGAGTTGAAGTATTTCACAATGTTTTAATAAGGGACAAATCACTCATTTTTTCTACCCTCTGCAGATCTGTCCAAAGAATCACAAACATTTTTCCTCCCTCAAATCATTCTCTAGTGAGAGTGATAACAATACATCCCCAATAGCCTTACTCCACCTATAGATCTCAAAGCACTCGATAAAGTTTCACAGGTTTCATGAAAGCTGTTTTCAGGGGCAGGGAGAGGTGAAGTGACTTCACTAAAGACCTAACCTAAGTAGTCGGATCAAAAAAAATCCCTTATTATAGTAACACAAAAGCTTCGTTTAAGATGCTACAATTTGACATCATCCCAAAAAATATAATGCTTTAGGGCATGACTCCACAGCCATTAACGTTTGTGGAAGGCTTTCCATTGACATCGGTGGAAGCCAGGTCTGCCTTTTAAAAGCTATCCCTTCATGCACTCAGACAAGCCTTTTTTTTTTTCCCTTCCCATTTGCAGCTGATGTTCTCCAGCCTATTTTCTGGAAAGCGACGACTTTTCCATTTTCACATAGAGCAACTTTATTTCCATGGTATGCCAGTGTGCTTGGGATGTCATGGCGTGGCTCCCAGAGAACACTAACGTGACATGACAGGCAGATGCAACTCGCCTCAGCAGGACAAGCCAGGGAAGAAGTTTAAAGCAGCTTTATTCCGAGGAAATGTGATGGGGAGGGAGGAGAGAAGGGGAGGACTGAATCCCCCATTTCTGCTTCCAGAGAGGCTGGAAGTTTTCCAGCCAGGTTTTAATGCCAGCACGGCACCATGGCCCCAGAGCCACTGGGGACAGCACAGAGGGCACTGTCAGCCCAGCCAGGGACAACTGCAGCATCCCAAGGCAGGGTGACATGTGTCTCTGCTTGATTTACCAGCTCACAGTCACACAGCCAAGTTGTGTGCAAGCTCTGGGATGCCTCCCTAAACACCCAGGAGACATGGTCAAGCAGAGGGGCAAAAGGAGTAACCGATGTTGCCTACCCAGGCTGTGATGCCTCGGAGTGACAGCAAGACACTGAGGCACAGGGGTGAGTGACAGAAGGACCATCCCACAGCTGTGATGGCACGGAGAGGCTCGTGGGTGTCCAGGAGGGTGAACTCATCACCCAGCTGGGCTAAAGCAGCAAGAGGATCTGCATCAGGTCCCCTCTGGAGGAGGGTGGGTAGAGGCTGGGGACCTCCTCGCCTCCCTTCTCTGCCAGCTGAGGAGCAGGAGCTGTCCAGCTCTGGAGGTGTGAGCAGCCCCCAGGCACCCCCTGCCCTGCTCCCTCACCCTCTGCAGAGCCTCTGGCTCAGCCAAGCACCCTGGCTCTGTTCTCACCTCAGCCACGCAGATTTCTTCGGGAATATTCCCCATCATCCTTCATTTTATCTCCCCTGCTTTCCCATGCCAGCCTGCAAGTTTACAGATGAGAAGGCAGAGGAGTTATAAAGTACAGGTTTCAACCCCTGCTCTCCTGCAGATGTGCAGGGCATGTTTCACTTCTCCCACTGTGCATAATCTCACCTGACCCCCTGGACAACCAACACTGCAGAAACATCAGCTCCAGTGCAAGGCTGCCAGCACGCCCTGCTCAGTGACAGCAGAATTAAAGCTAGCTCGCATCTTGCAGGGCCCCAAACATGCACTTTTCAGAAGCTTCAAGCAGGCTGAGATAATTAATATCAATATTTATTCATATTCATTAATATCCTTTCTATACAGCGTGGAACACATTCTCAAAATCCTGCCGAGTGCTCTCTGGCTCTCTCTCGGAAGGCACGACTGCTTCTTCCAGCAAGTTTTGCGGGACTGTAGCTCTGCAGGCACCAGGAGAGCCCTGGGCTGGGCTGGGTGATGCCCTGCTCCCCCTCCCACCTCCGGCTGAAGCCCGACCCTCTCCGAACCTCCCCAGGCAGGGACACGGCTGTGAGGTTTGTGGCTCCCTTTGGCTGTACAAAGCCTCAGGGGTTGGTGGCTGCTCTCTGCGGGGTCTGGGGGTCTGCCTGATGTCGCCCCACCGGTGTCCCCCTGGCACAGGAGGGTCCGTGTCAGAACAGCGGCTGAGCGCCGGGAAGCAGCACAACAGACTGCCGACGCAGAAATTACTCCAGGCACAAAGAAAACACCAACAAAGATCCTACTCGACAAAGAGAGGCAGGAATTTCACAGCAGAAGAGAAGAATAAAGACTTTAAAAGCTGCTTTCATTTCACTTTGCAGCTCTGTCCACGGACAGTCGAACTCCAAAAACGTTAGGGCTTGGGGCACACTGCAGGTCACCAGGATTTCCTCATTTATTGCTTATTTCTTATATGAGCTCACTACAAACACAGGAGTCCTCGTCCTCTTTGCATTGTTTGGAAACAGCGAGACTGAATGGGATCTTTTCTCTTGCTCTCGTTCTCCTCTGAAGGGCTGCAGTAATGAGCAGAGGATGCAGTTCAGTTCGCTGAGAGGGGAGGCTATTAGAGCTGCTGCTCAACACCCACATCAGAGCAGCAGCTGCCTCCTCTCCTCCTCCGGGGACTCACAATCCAGCAGCTCCCCTCAGGAAGCTCCAAGAGGAAGGTGCTCCTGAAGGGCACTGCTGAAAAGGCTGATTCCTGCCGGTCCCACGCAGGAGCAGCTCCTCTGCTCGCAGAGCTTCGGAGCGGGGCCAGCCCAGCTGGGATCCTCAGCTCAGGGAATGCCACAGGCACTGGCCAGATGGATGCCCCATCATGCCAAGGAATTTGGGTTCTCTGAAAACTGTCACAGGGCCAGGCTGAGATCGCTGTGACCCTGAAGAGATTATCACCTTAAAGTAGGTTAGTGTGTTAATAAATTAATTATGCATGGAGGTAGCCAGTTGTCTGAGGAGAGAAGGATTAAAATTACCTCTTAGATAAATTAGGAGCAAGACATCCTGTGGGGAAGGTGAAGAAAGGAAGATGTGAACCCGAAGGATTCCTGCAGGAAAGCCAGATGTGGCCAGAGGTGAGAGCTGCCCCGCCGCTGGTGGTGCTGTGCCTGGAGCCAGCATCCTCCGTGTCCAGGGACTGCCAGAACCACCAGCCGGGACACAAACCACGAGGGGGACACGAGGGATGGAGGTGATGCCAACCTGCAGCTCAAGCTGCCGAAAATTCAAAGGCTGTCACCAAACTCTGGGTGGGATGAGATAAACGCTCTAGGATCCTCCTCCCCCGAGAAGGCAGTGATTACTGAGGACATTTCCATGAGCGGTGCATGATCTTTATTTTTTCATGCACAATGACCTTTAAAAGTACTGGCTAAGCTATTTGCATTGCCTGGCCCAGAGTTCCAGCAGACAGCAGGAAGACGAGCATTAACCTTAATGGCTAAATCACTTCATGCCACCGCAAAGATGGAACACTCCCATGAGTCGACAAAAGGCTGTTTTCATTTGATTATTATCTATTTGAGCAGCAACAAACATGTCTTAGAGCTCAAAGCTGCAAGCCACCCAGTGCTTCCCTGGTTTTCTGGAGGGCCAGCCCAGGAAACACTTTGGGATACTTTGGGAAGGAGGCAGGACAGCTTCAAAGGCAAAGTTTGGGGATGAGGTGGGGTGGGAGAGGCCACGGGCCAGAACAGTCACACCGCCTGCAGTGGCTGCTCTGCTCCCACCATGCAGGAGAGCTGCAAATCCAGGTTTGACCCCCAAACCACCCTGTGGCACTGACTGAAGGGTTGTGACTCCTTGGAACTGGGATCTCACACTTTCTTTTCAGCCACACAGTAAGGTGTGAGTTATATTTAAAACCACAGTACAGAAACAGCACACAGAGGTGTAAATAATATCACAGTGCCCTCAGCACGTGACTTAGGTGAAAACACCTTCTTTGGAGTGGGTTTATTTATGTGTACATACACATAGAACCCAAAAGGTGGAAGCAATGCTGAAATGAATTCCTAGAGATTGCCCTTGGCAAAATGATGTGTTATTCAGCCAGCTCTGATAATTAAAACCTCCCATCCAGTCAAGGTCAAAATATGGCCCTCATCCAAACATATGTACTGCCATGGAAAGGTTTGAACTGATCCTAGAGATTCCCACAAGGGATCCATTTGCTGTACCTCTGACAGGCACACAGCCACCTCCAATCACACGGCTGTTTCCTAGCAGCTCCCAGAATTGCTCTGTGAAGATTTTGGAAGGAAGACAAGAGCAGAAGCTACAGAAATCAGCCAGCAAGAGGTGGGAGAGTGAGGGTGTGTGCTCGGACCCAGCCAGGGCACCTACTCGAGCCTCTCCCCCTTCATCACATCAGCTTTAATGACTGGTCAGGACCAGCCCTTGCAGAGATCACAACATCCCGAGCCACAGCCAGTGCTTTAATTCTGGCCTGGAGTACTGTCATTAAGCCACGGACATCACCTCTCCTGGCTTGCAGCCCCCCAACACCGAGCAGCACCTCTCTCTTTGAGTATCTGTGTGTGTTCCATGCTGAAAACACCTGCAGAGCAGCAGGTCTCACCTCTGCCTGCTTGCTTCTCCCACTCACCCTCCCGAACCCAGGCTGCCCAGACAAACACATGCCCAAGAGAGCTCCAGGATGCAGGAACTTCCAGGCTCACTGTCCACTCCCCACACAGACCTCAGGGATGGTGGGAGAGTTGGAGCAAGGTGATATTTAAGGTCCTTTCCAACCCAAATCATTCTGCCATTCTATGGCAATGTACCTGGCCCAGCCAAAATGCAGACACAAGATGAATCCCGGTGATGAGTCCAGACCTGGAGCGTAGACACGGAGGGGTGAGCGTGCCCAGGGGATGTGCAGGCACCTGGAAAAGCCAGCTGCCTGCCCGAGAGGTCAGGGGCTGTGGCAGAGGGCACAGGAGACACCGGTAACAACTCCAGGGACCGGGAAGATTTGACACAGGACATCAGTCAAAGCCCTCCTACTACAAACTACTCAAGAGGAAGCATGTGATGGTATTATTGGAGCTTGTATTGTGCTGCTGAGCAGTGCTATTCTTCATGTCCTTTTGTCATTTAAGAGAGACTTTTGTGACAGCATTTGCCTATCTCTTGTAATTCCGTGCAGGTTTGTGAAGTGCCCTTTTTTTTAAAAAAAAAAAAAAAAAAGCCATACATTAGATTTCCCCATTCTCATTTTTCATGATGTACAATACTGTCTAAATCAGTTTAAGATCAGGTCTGTACATCATCTCTGGAAATGAATACAAATACCTCTTATTCCAGTCAAATTAAATAATCAGGAGATACTGTGGCCACTCGCATATTGAATATGAAGAAACACAGAGCCTGGAGGTTTCTGCTGCTGTGAAAGCACCCACACTGCAGCCTCTCTCTCCTTCCCGGGGTCACCACCCCAGGGAGAACCAAGGCCAGCCCTGTGTCCTGCAGCAGCCTGGGGCCAGGGGTGGTCTGCAAGGGGGTGCTCAGGGAGCCCCACTGCCCCTCTCCTCTCCAGAGGCTGCAAACACCGAGCTCCTCACCAGCAGGTTACGGGGACCTGCGGGCTGCCCCGCTCACATTTACATTTTTATGCACTTTTAATCCAAAACATCACTCAGCGTTCACTGTCAGTCATGCCTGCCTGACCCAGCAGAGGCTGGGGGGGCTCCCCAGCCCCTCACTCTCAGCACCAGGACCTGCAGCCAGGCTGGCACAGGGCTCTAACATGGGACATGGGGACAGCACACAGAGCCCCTCTGGAAACCATTACCTCCTTGGAACTAGCTGCACTTATGCTAATTGGATGGAAAGAGGAGGAGCAGGTGTGGAGGGCAGCAGGAGGAGGCTGGGGGGCTGCAGGTACTGACCCCCAGCCGTTCCTGCCTGCAGCCACGGGCATCTCTTGGCTGGTGATGTGAACCCTCCAGGGGCACCCTCACCCTGCCCTGAGCACCGCACCTGTCCCCACGGGCAGGGAGCACTGCTGGGCAAACCCCATCTCTGCCTGCATCCTGCATCTCCCCAGCTTCTTCTGCCCCTGGTTCCGCACTCAGCTCAGCCACCCAGCTCCCGAGCCGTGTTTGGTATGCCCAGCCATGCCTCCAGCCATCGGTATTAGCTTCCTCCTCAGCTGCTACAGCATGATTTTGTTTGGGTGATGGAAGCTGAATGCAGTAGTCAAGGCTGACACATAACGCTGATTGATATATTGGCGCATAAGAGTTTTTATGTTACTGGCAAGTGACTATCAGGCAGTGTGACTAGCTGCCTGCCCCTTTTCAACTCACCAGTGAAAAAATAAAAAGTAAAGCAGCGGTGGATGTGGCAGGAATGCTAAAGGAGATGCTGGCCTGCCAGCAGGCTCTGGGAACTGCCTGCCCCAGCCATAGAAGCTGTGGCCCAGCCCGAGGACAGGAACATCTGCCCAGCACAGCAGTGAGGAGCTCGGCTCCTAAAGGAACCTACACGTAAAGGAAGTGCTGAAATTTGTGCTTGGGATGAGCAGGACCACAGAGGCTCAGCACCAGCAGCATCCTGCCCTCTCCCTGCCCAAAGCTGGCCAAGCACACCCATGTCCCCCTGTCCTTGCTGAGAAGGAGCTGAAGCATCCTCATCAGAAGCGTTCCTGGGCTCACAGCAGCCCCAGGGCAGCAGCTGCTCTCCCTGCACTGCCCAGCTTCCCTGCAGCACCAGCCACCATCAACCCAGTCCAGGCAGCCACTGAGGGAAGTAGACTCAAGCATGGGACTTGAGTAGTAGCTTTTATGAGCTTTACACAAAAAAAAATATGCCTTTATAAAAGCTTAACAGCAGGTAGGCATAAGGCCATGAGAAACAGGGAGGTGGTAATGGTCTTTTGAAAGTAATTCCTTTCAACCATAAAACCAAGACTTGATGAAAATGATAAGCCATGGGATGTGGCTGCCTGATAGTGTATTAACATAAATGCTTCAAGCAGCAGCCGCTGCGGCCCCGTGAGCCAGAGGGAGCGGGGGAATTTGCAGCCTCATCAGCCAACATGAGGAGCTGCTGCACAAAGAGCCCCGTGAGGAGCATGGCACTGATAATTAATTGTTTAGCTGGAAATAGGCCAAAATGGGTCCATCTGCAAGAGCTGCCCCTCCTGCTGCCCACCCAGACAGGACAGGGAGTGGTGCTGGGACTGAGAACTAGACCTGGTCCCATCCCATCTCATCCAGGCAGAATTCACATCAGCCCGTGATGTGCACAAGAGCAGATCTTGTTTCTACGTCATTTACCTTCTCTGCATTTTCATTGCCCTGGTCCCTGGGGGACAAGCACACCCCTGCAGAGAGGCTCTTAGGAGGCTGTTTCCAAATTCAGATCACCTTTCAGCAGGGAGATTTTCACCTCCTCCAGACCATGGCAGCCTCTGTGCCCTGCACTGCACAAAGCCCCCCTGACTGTTTCCTGGAACACAACTTCTGACAAATGAATTTCCAGGATTCCAGTGTCCCGTTCCCTTACAAAACTAATATTCCAGTTCACTGGTGTCCCCGCCAGCAGGATGTGATTTGGTTGCACAGTCTATTATGTTCCAGAACGTGAAAGGTCAGGTTTAAATGGGATTTTTCATTGTAAAAGTCACCTACATGAATGACACGCAATACCACCACAAGGCATTTGTAAAGCAGACTCCAGGATTATGGATGCACCATTTACTTCTGTTTATCCCCCAAACAGGAAAGGAAAATATTTGCCTCTCCACACCTCAAACTTAAGAAATTTCCCGTAGCTCTGTGGACTTTGGTGGCAGAATGTCAAACAAACAGGAATGCAGGGAGCAATAGACAGAGCAGGACTGAAATCCTGCCCTGAAGTTTCATTCCAGCCGGGCTCCACCCCAGGAGCTCTGAAGGTGCTCTGTGCTCCAGGTGCTGGGATGCTGCAGGTGCCAGCACCTCCCAGTGCCAGTGCACAGGGATGGGACACATCACTGCCCACACGTGAGGAGACGCAGGAACTGAGCTCGGTGTGTGCCCCAGTGTGTTCTCCTCGCTGCTCAGCAGCACCCAGCCCATCCCAAACCTGCTCTCCCTGGGTGAAGCCCCATCTCTCGGTACCATCGCCCATCTTTCTCTTCACGCTTCCAGTTTTCACTGCCAGGATAAAAGGGTTTTGAAAGCAGACTCCTCCGAGGACTAAGGGAAAAAAAGGATCAAGATGTGAGACTCAAGGGGAGAGGGGAAAGGTTTTGGGGACAAAAGAACAAAGGCACTTTGGCCTTTCAGGATCACGCGTCTTGCTCTGGCTTACTGCAGAAGATGCAGAAGAAAGGGAGAGCCCTTTCAACACAGAAAAGCAGAGAAAGGTTCAGCACAGGGAGCAGCAGGAGTGAGAGCAGTCCCATTATCTGCCAGAAGTAGAAATAAGACTGGGGGAAAGAATGACTTAAAAATAAAAGGAACATTAAAACTGATGTTTCCCGGAGCATACGTGTGTGTGTTTCTTTCCAGGAGGAGGGCATTTGGAAGGATAAGCAGGGTTAAAGAGCCTCATTCATCTTCCCCTTACAACTGTGCTGACTCAGAACCTGGTCAAACAAGTTTAATCTTTTTAGCAACAACAAAGAGAAGTGGAAGGAGGGTGGAAAGAAGCCAGCCTGGATGGGCAAAGAGGGAGAAAAAGAAAGCAGAGAAAGAAAACTTCCTTTTTACAGCTTTTGGTTATACATTCCACAGTAGAAATGTGTCCTGATAAGCTTGGGAAGAAAACCAGTGTCCCCAGAGTTGTGGCTCTCTGACTGTGCTCCTCCCTGGTGCTGTCCTGCAGGAGGGACAGTGGGGACCAGGTGGGGACAGCACCAGTGCCGAGCTCAGGGTGGTGGGGGGTGGCAGAGCAGTCAGAGGCACAGTGAGGAGGACATTTGAGAGCTGGGGATGGAGCTGGAGTCTCCTTGTTCCCAGGCTCACACACTGACACACACAATGTGTCACACATGGTGCCAGCCAGATGCTGGCAGCCCTGGCATCCAGCAAACCTCAGCTTCACCGCAGCCCGGAATATGTTTGAGCTCCCTGGGCCAGAGGAATATCAGAGCAAGGCAAAGAAACTGCTCTTGCCTTTTTTTTTTGGAGAAGAACAGCATGAGGACACCACCGTTGTGTTTTTCCTGAAATGGAGGTGTTCATTAACAGCACTGCTCTGGAAGGAAAATGGCCATCACAACAGGAGAGAGAATGCTTTAAAAAATCAAATACACCGTACAAAATAATCTTGCACTGGCTGGAAGATGAGGTCTTTTTCATCCTTAATTTCTGTAATTCCCAGTCATGCTGAGTATGATGCATCCTCATTTATAATGTAAGAGTTAAAGTTGGGGCAACAATTATTTTCAGGATCCTATAATCTCAACTGTAAAATTTCACCCCAGGCTGAAAATGAAAGAGCAAATCCTTCACTTTGGCATGAGCTGTGTGAGACACAAAGCAGTTCCACTGCTAGCGAGTTACGCAAATATAAATGCACATTAGATTCCCCACTTAACTTTTTTTTTCTGATCTTGAGCCAAAAATAAGATCTGAACTGAAATATGAATTTTTCATTGCATGTTTCTGATTCAAGATGTAAAAACAGACTTCCGAGGCTGCAAGCATCTACCTGTTCCCCACCTCCAGAGCCCCGGAGATGTTTTTGCTGAGCACACACCCTGCAGACAGCCTCGGTGTCTGGCTGTGCTGTCGGCTGCTGTAGATCCTCTCTGGAGCTGCTCACTCCAGCCCAGCTCTGGAGCCCTACCTGGCTGCACACTGCCAGTCAGCTTCAGAAATTAAAGGGAAAAAAGCCTGGTGAGTGCTGCAGAACACGGCCCCCCGTGGAAAGCTCTGTGCACAAACAGATCCCAGCTCAGCAGCCAGCGTGCCTGGCACCATCTGAGCCCAGCCTGGCTCGGGTCTGTGTTGTGCTGAGCTCTCCTGCCCCAGCCACGCTGTCTAGGGAGCAGCAGCCCTGGAAGGGAGAGCCTTGGATGGGAAAGCTGGTGCTCTCTCAATCCTGCCGACCTCCAGACCTCAGCAGCCCATCTTTGTGTGGGAAAGGGGTGCTCTGATGTGAGGCTGTTTTGCAGATGCAGACACGAGCCCTGCAAAGCACACCAAGAGCTGAAATGGTGAGAGGCTGGGGATGGAACGAGCAGGAATCCACATGGATTGATGGCAGTGGCAGATCTTCATCACATGCCACCAGAAAACACCCACAGGTGCAGGGACACCTGGCAGGCCACATGAGCCCTCTCCTTTGGTTTGGTTTGACTGTTTTTTCCTCCCTTTAAGGAAAAGCAGCATTCCCCACCAGGGTTGGCTGCCCAGCATGTTGGGCAGGGCAGGCAGAGTCAGACCTGTCCTCCTGGCCCAGGCAGGAACAGCAAAGGAGCCCGACAAGGCAGAAAGACCAAAGTCCTTCTTTTGGTCATAAAATCTGGCAGTGCTACGACAGGCTGGGGAAACATCAATTACTGTTACTGTTGCTCTGGCCATTAAAAGGAGGAATGGCCCCTGCTCTGGAGAGGGCTGCCCTGGTCTGATCTGGGAAAGCATCCCAGGACAGCCCTTAAGCACCTGCTTAAGATTCAGCTCATGTCAAAGTGTTTCCCTCACTTGGGCTGGAGTAAGCAAGCACTTAAGGGATTTTTTTTTTTCCTCCAAGCAGAGACAAACCATGGCCACACAGACACAGGGCTGGGAGGAAAAACAACAGGGGAGGCTTTTCCCTTTCAAAAGACCAAGATGATTTGAAAGATGGCAAGAGTGAGTCTGCAGAAGAGCCTGTGCCGTGGGACACAGGGCAGGTGCATCTGCAGGCCACGAGGGAGAGGGAAGCGCTGAAGTGCTGTGCAGCTGCAGACAGCTGTGGGTGCAGCTGTGCTGCGGGGGCAGATCCTCATCCCCCACGCCTGCACCCACCTTAGCTCAGGAAAGCACACCCAGAATGACCTCCAGGCAAAACCCTTCATCATGTTCAGCTTAAGAGTGTAAGGGACTGATCTGAAGCAGCCTGGCTTGCCTGGAGTGGGTGGTGGCAGGGGCTGCCCCATCTGCAGGTGGTGAGAGTGGCTGAATAGCAGAGTGGGACATGCCCCAGTACCTGCCTAGAGCACGGGCTGAGGATGGACACCCCATCCTTGGGCACTCTGCAACAGCTCCAGTCATGCTGAGAGGGAAGTCAGACACCAATTTAAACCTGACTGCAGCATTTACACACGTTCACACATTTACACACATTCACACATTTACACACATTACACACGTTCTTTTGTCCCCAAAGCCTTTCCTCTCTCCCCTTGAGTCTCACACACATGTACATAAGGCTGAGAGATGACAGAATTATATAATTTGCTTGGTACAGATTTGCTGCTCAATTTTGCAAAATGTAGCGTGTGATGCAGATTGCTATGAGTGTTTGTTTTTAAATACCAGATTAAATGGGCACATAAAATTACCGTAGCCTTGAGCTGATCCATTGCTCTATGACATTTAACGTTGGGTTGCATCAGTCATGCCATGTTGCGTTGCATCACATAATGTAATGTGACATGACTGATGAATCCAGACCTCCTGCTCCATCACCAGGGAAGGCTCACCAGCCTGAGAGCCATGGCTGGTGCTGCCACACTGCTGCTCCTCCTTGGGCTCCCCAGCCAGAGCCCCCCAGGATGTGCAGACACACACAGGAGGGATGAGCAGGGTTTCTGGAGCCTAAACATGCCATAACAGGCTTTTCTCCATTTTCAGCTCCTTCTCTTGGCTCTGGAGTTGCCCCACAGAGTGCTCATCTGGTGCTCAGCACCCTCAGCCCTGCCTGGGCCCCGAGGAACCCTCAGTACAGGAGGGGCTGGCAGAGGGCTGCACACCCTAAGTGGGCTGGTGAGATGGGGATGGAAATCCACACTAAGCTGCAGGGAAGAAAAATGGATTGGAGAGAGCATTAGCTAAATCCCTGAGTGAAAGGAGCAAGGGGGCTCGCTGTGCCGCCGATGCTGGCTTTGAAGCACGGGAGATAACGCTCCTCCTCGGGCTGGGAGGGAAGAGACTGCCTGGGGACCTCATGCCAGCTGGAGGGAGGTGCAGGAGAGAAGAAGGGTGCTCTAGAGCTGCCAAAGGCTGCCCTGCACCTCCTGTCTGTCCTAAACATGCTCTGAGAGGGAGGCAAAGAAAATCACAGGATTTTTTGCCAAACCCATGGGGAGATGAGGGACACTCTGCAGCACCAAGCCCACCTCCGCAGGCCCAGCTGTGCTGCAATGATGCAACTCCTCACTCTTCACGAGATGGAAATACTGTGCCTACACCCTGGAGGCCTCTCCTTCACCCCCACTGTGGCTGCAGCCTCGCCTGGGATGCTCAGCCCCCACGGCTTCCCTCTGCATCCCACCTGCCTCACGCTCCTTCTGGGCACAGCCTGGAAATCAGATCAAGGAAATTATCTGGGCTAAAAATAACCTAGATATAATCCTTTAAACTGCCAGAGAGGCAATCAAAATTACGATATTTAGGGATTTGCAGGCAGTAGCTAAACGGAGATTATGGTATTTAAATTAGCAGGGGAAGGAAGGTCCATGGGGCCGGGCCCCTCTCTGAGCAGCCCCGTCCCAGCAGGGCCAGGCCCAGACACTGCCCAGGCTCACTGCCCCCTCACTCCCGGCACAGACACAGTTAATGGCAGTGAGATGGGAGCGGTGGAGGAAGCCAAATTGGAGTTCAGTTCTTGGAAGAAGCGTTATCCCACAGAGCAGGCACGGCTCCCTTCCCAGAGGGCTGGGCGCGTTCCCTCAGCCAGCGCGGGGCCAGCGCGGCCCGTTCAGCCATGACCGCTCACACAACTTTTACAGGTGACTGTCCCCTCTCTGTGCCGCTCTGCCTGGACACTTGGCAGCAAGGACACGGCCAGAGCGGGGTCAGCCTGGCTCTGACCAGCACACCCACAGCAGCACACACTGACCCAGCCAAACACCCCGGGGGAGAGAGCCCCTCACTGCACCCGCTGGGCTTCAGCCAGTGCGTAAAGCCTCCTGGAACATGCAGGGCTTAGGCCCCAAAATGTGGGGGATTTAGGAGCCACAGCCCTGCTGAGCCCAGGGATATGGGCTGGGGTACGAGCCACCCTCTGCTACCTGTGTACAGCCCAATGTACATAATGTAATTTATATATTGTGTACATAAAGAGGATGTAATGTCCATCCTCAGTATGCACACCCCAAACCACAGCAGAAATTATCCACGGAACATCAAATACTGAACCAGGAAACTTCCCTAAGCCCAGCATGGGGTTAAGCTCTGAAATGTCTCACCACAGGATTGTACAGATGATTAACATTTACTTGAGTTCAAGAAAAGAAAGGAAATGAGTAGGAGAAAATTCCCTCGTGGGCTGAAATATCCCAACCCATCCCAACCCATCCCTTTCCAGCTCCTCCAGCCCACCGCAGTGCTGGGGGTGGTGAGAGCCCTCGGGGAGACAACGGGGCAGTTTTGCTCTTCCTACGCTCTTCCCAGGGCTGTGGGGCCAGAGCCCCTCCCAGGCTGGCTGGCCCTTTACTATGACCTGTTATGACTGCTCTTAAATCCTTAAAACAGCTTAGTTTAAATGTCAGTGAAAGATCACTGGGAAGAGCACATCCACAGCCGGTATCAGGGCTCTGCTGACAGCAGGTGATTTGTTATGTTGCCGTAACACGATCCTATCTCCAGCCAGCCCTCCGACGCTAACATCAGTTCTGAAAATGCAGTATGGGCAGCCCAGACAGGAAAGGCTCTGGAAAACTTTGCCCAGGATAGAGGCACTGCCATCAAATCCTCCAGGACATAAAATCCCTCCTATCCCTTCATTCCCAGTAAAGGTGGGGTTAAACATCCCTCTGTAATCCTACAAGGACAGGTGTGGTGGGCTTGGAACTAGGTGATCTTTAAGGTTCCTTCCAGCTCAAACCATTCTCTTACTGAATCCTCTTCCAAGAAGACTTTCCAAGTTTCCCAGTACTGGAGGGTGCTGAGGACTGGGGCACCACAGGGCAGGGAAAGCCTGGCCGATGGAGCTGAACTGCCCACGAGCACAGGCACATGGGCCCAGCTCTTTTCTAGGATTCTCTGTAAATAAAATCTATTTCTAAGATCTCAAACCAATGAATTTTCCCAGTGGATCTTTACGAAGTTATTTAGCTGGAGCCTCTTGGTAATTGTGATAGATTGAGACAATCGTCCTGGCTGGAGAGTGGGCAGCAGCAGGAGAGGGGATAAACATGGACAGCAGCTCAAGGCCCTGGAACAGATTTGATTTACACTGGGGACATTCATCAGGGCACAGCAGCCTGAGAGGCACAGTCCATCTTCAGCTCCAGGGGGAACAGCGGTGGGAGGCACAGCCCCGGGAACGAGCCTGCGTCGAGGGCTGAGCAGAGCCCGGCTAAGGATGGCAGCCTTCCCCTTGGGACAGCCTGCAGGTCTCAAATGGCAAAGGCACCCGTCACCCCAGATCACTGCAGTGATCTAAAAGCCTCCCAAATCCAATCCTTTAAGGAACAAGATAGAAAACTATAGAAGTACTGGGAAAAATAAGTGGCTAACACCCCTGCTCCCAAGAGTCAGCAAAAGGAAGCAGCAAGGAGGATGCTATGGCACAATCTGCTGTAAGGTTTGATGCTAAAAGAGAAAGAATTAAATGCATAATTTTACACAGCACTTTAAAAAAATCTATTTTCATTTTCAGAGATTGGATTTCCTTCTGTCCCTCTCCCAGGTAATTTTCTCTCTACTCGGCCTTATGCTGGTGATTTCTCACCATGCTTTCAGCAAGTGTGAATGGTGAGCTGCTTTGCAAACTCTGTTCCCTCTAGACTCAGATTATTATTCACTATTGATTCATTGCATCCATCCACAAAGATGCGGACTGCAAAATATCCAGGAGCAATACAAGAAAAGCAATACAAAATACCATTAAAAATGTAAAGAGCCAGCCACCCAGACACAGACGTGGGATATGAGCAATGGCAGCATCAGCAGGCTGTGGCACCAGCTCCCAGCTTCCCTTCAACAAACCCAAGGGAATCTGAGGCAGAAGAGGACAAAAAGCTGGTGTCTAATCCTGACTTTGCCCACAAAAGCTTTCCAGGGGAGTAAGGGCAGCAGCCCTGGTCAAAGGCAACAGCAGCAGGTCCAACTTCTCCCCAGTGCACCAACGGTGGGAACACAGGAGGGTGCTGTGCCTCACAGCAGCAGGGAGAGATCCCAAATCCCCTAAGTCCTAGGTATCCCACTCTGTCTCCTGGTGATCTAGAGCAAAAAAACTTCCACCCTGTACAGCCCCACACTCTACAGCAGCCCCAAACCACCGGTGATGGGAGCTCCCTGTGTGAGACCATGCCCAAGGTTGTGAGAGGAGCCTCAAAGTGAGATTTCCTAGAAAGGTAGGCAGGATGCCAAGGGACTGATCCTTCTGCCGTGCCTTTGTGGAGGTGAGGAGCCTGGCTTTCCCCTGGCCAGGGCTCAGGCATGGCAACTAACCCAGACATCCTCTCCGGGCAGGGCAACAGCAGGCGTTTCCCCACCACCCTCATCCTCCCGGCTGCAATTCAGATTGAAAGCGATTTAAAGCTCGTCTTTGCAGACTCCCCCCTGCAGACTCCCTGTGAGCAGCACCTCACAGCAACATTCAGAGGGCACCAGAATTTCTCCATCTCCTTCCCCCTGTAAACCCTTCTCGTGAAAGAGAAAAGAAGAGGAAAAATACATGGCTTACTGCATACTCCAAGCAGGAAAACCTACGTACACAGAGCACAGAAATAATCTAATTCAGGGCTTTGTTTTCAAGAGTTTAATATTCATAATGCACCTATTTTTATATTAGCGCTACCCATGAATATAAGTGAATAATTGCAGCTGATTAAAGACAAAAAAAGAAAGGAAATGTTAACACTGAGACAAACAAACACTGACTGTGTGGTAAATAGAAACACTCAAGGATTGAATTCCCTGGATAAGAAGTGGGAGGGGGCAGTGAGAGCAGAGAGTTCCTGCCACAGAATTCCTCACAACTGATTGCAGCTCGTGTTCCTGCTTGTACCTTCCGACAAATAATTTACAGTGCTAATGTAGTTTTTGCTGTCCAAATGGTCTCAGCCCCAGTGTAATACTGTGTTTGTCTTTTCCTATCAAACACCAGACTGAATTTGTGTTCCCTCCTGTGTACCCTTCCACTGGTGCTTCCACACAACTAAACTGGGCAGGCTGGGACCACTTCAGCTGGGCAAAGGGAAGGCAGAGCCCAGGGGATGGGAGCACTGGGAAAAAGTTCCCTTCCCTCCAGCTTTCCATGCAGCTGTCCCTGATCCTCACACCTCTGCATGGGGAGGTGCCACCAGCCCTGGGAGATGCTCTGTGACCCCTGGCCCTGAGTGAGGGGCACCCATGGGTCCCTCCTCTCTATGGCACCAAAACAAAAGTCTCTTTGTCTTGAAAAAATACAATTGGTTTTCTGACTTCTGGTCAGATTTTCCACCAAATTTAACACCCTACATGTCGTGCTCAAAACAGAGCCTCTAAGAGCATAAGGCATGGGGTGTTAAGGTTTATTTTATTATACAATATTACAGCCATTCGAGATAGATTGTATCCCCTGGCAGTTTCAGAAAAGTTTTTTCCTTGTATTCATTAGAAGGAAAATAAAGTGCTTGCAAAGACTGGGAAATCCCCAATTTCAGTTAAATTGAGTGCATTTCAGGGACTTCACCTTCAAGAAGGCAGCAAGATAATTTACATTCTGACCTAGATTTCTAACCCAAATGTATTTGCCTGAATGGGAAATGACATTTCATTTGCTCAAGGGTTCTATTTATTTAATTAATTATCAAAGGAAAGGGATGGAAAGAAAGCCTTTCCAGATTTCTACCTAAGAGTTGGGAAGAGATGAGACTAATTCTCTGGTCACACATAAGAGGGGGAAGAGTGGTCCCTGTGAGGTCACTGAGCCTTCACTGTGTGATACCCAGGTCCAAAAATCTGTGCTGAAGCTCGAGTTTTGGGTCAGTCAGTGCCTCTGCCCAGTGGGACCTCAGCCCACAGACACCCTGTGCTCTGGTCCATGTGACAGCAGGAGCTCAGACAGCAATGGCAAAGCCCAAAGATGTCTGGGGATACACAAGACGCTCCACAAATGTTTCCAGGAAGCTGGAGTCCCAAACAGCATGAAATCAAGGGGGTTGCATGTAGGAAAAAATACTGTCTCCATCTAGGAAAAATGCTATCCCCATCTATGGGAGAGTCCATGAAACAGCTCAGAAGGACCTTCAAGCACTGATCCATTTGCCTTCACAGCTTGGGAGCTTCTGGATTTCTTTCCCAGCTCAGTGCTGAAGAGGGACCACAGCTGCTGTGGTTTGTGTTTTGCAGGATGGAGGAGCAGCAGCCAGCAACAGGCAGAGAGAGGAGTCCTGGTGACCCCAAGCCTCCTGCAGACACCTCCCTGTCTCCTCCTGAATCCCTGCTTCCACATCCCTCCAACTCACGGCATTGCTGCTGCCCTTCCAAATAGCCAATCTCACCCAGAACAGCACTGCACCGTCCCTGGCTCCCAGCTGCTCTCCCTGCATCTCTTCTCCCTCTGCACATTCCTGATGGAGTCATACTGAGTCAGATGATTTCCTGCTCCGGGAGGAATGAGGGCAGCAGCACATCTGAGTCAGACAGCCACAGGACCCTCCAGCAAGGCTCTTTGAAGCTCCTCACCTAACAGACTCTGCAAAAGGCACGTAAGGAGGGAGACAGAGCCTCATATTGCACCACAGAGCTAATCGCCATAAGAGAAAAGCCTTTGTGCACCGTGAAGTGCAGGTCAAAGCAGCTCAGCTCGAGTGCCATCAACAGCTCCTTGTTGTGACACAAACAGATGCTCATCACAGAGCGATAGACAAATGGAAAAAGCAGGACAAATTGACATAATCACAAAGTAGCACCTTTAAATATGAGTGTGCTAAGATAAAACCTGCCCCTGCTCTCCACCTGCGTTCTGGCAGGTCCCTGGAATAGTTATGGCTGGTACATGACAAAAACCAAGTCATTAGCTCAGTATTTGCCGGCAGCCAGTGCCAGACCTGTGGAATTCATCTGGCTAAGAGGTTTATTTTCCTCTGCTTCACTCCTGACAGAGCCATCTTTCACCAGGCACACGTTTCTCCACCCTCCAAGCAGCTTAGTGCGGTCCCACTGAGGACAGGAGCCGCTCAGGAAGATTTCCCAGTGAAATTCCTGAATTGCACCTTCTCTCCTCTCGCCAGGGAGCTGCTCCTCAGGCTGCATACACAGCCTCCAACACCACTTAACAGCCATTGGGAAATAAAATCTCCCCTTTGGCAAGCGTGGGGTGACTCTGGGCAAAGGGGGGATAAGGAGGGTGGTGTTTGTGCTCCGCGGAGCTCCCATTGTTCCCAGCCCTTGTCCCCCTGCCCGATCCTCACTGGCCAGCTGCCTTCCTTCCCAGCCTTTGGAAGAGGATCCTTCCCTTCCCTTTGTCCCTGCCCCACTCTGCCGGCAGCACTGAGAGCCCAGCACTGACCTCTGACAGGAGCCAGCAAAGCCACAGGGACACGGGGACACAGGGACACAGGGACACAGGGATATGGGAACACAGGGACACAGGGACACAGGGACACAGGGACACAGGGATATGGGGACACAGGGACACAGGGACACAGGGATATGGGGACACAGGGATATGGGGACACAGGGACACAGGGACACAGGGACACAGGGACACAGCCTGGCCAGGACAGGGAGCATGTAGCACGGGTCAGGGCTAGGCAAAGAGTGGAACTCGCATACTAAAAAAGAATAAAACAAACAGAGCAGAAGAAAAGTGTGAAAATGAGCCCGATGTTGATTATGGGAAATATTCCTACAGCGGAGGCTCCTCTTAAATTATCCAGGAGCTGCTGGATGAGAAGGGCAGTGAGCCTGGCAAGTTTTCTGTGCATGCCCAGGCTCCAGGAGCAGCTGCAGTGAGAGTGGCCGTGCCCACCGCCCTCCCTGTGCTCCGGGGGCCCGGGTCACACAGCAAAGGCTCCGTCTGGGAGATGGCTCCGACCCGGGCAGCGAGACAGGGATTGCACATCGGGGATCAGAGCATCCCTCAGCCACAGCCAACCCAGATCACCCAGCTCTGAGCGTGGCTGGCAGCACTGTCTGTCGGGGGATGCAGGCTCTGCATCTCTCTCATGCTGTCTGGAGCCGTGAGTGTCTGTACAAAACCCAGTGCCACCTCCTTCTGCCCTAGTGGTGGCTCCACAAGGCCACAAGGACTCCAGCCCACTGCTGGCAAGGATAATCCTTCTGCTGTGAGTGCCTCGTGCCCCTGCTGGGCTGACTCCAGCTGCCCAGAGCCCACCCTGCTCCCAGCTGGAGCTCCTGCCCCAGCCTGCTCCACCTTGCCAAGCTCTCCTGCAAGGGAGGGGGAGCAGCACCTCGGGCACCACCGAGGAGAGCCTCAGCTGGCACCAGCCAGGAACAGCACAGCCTCAGCAAGAGGAGGCTTTGTAGCACAGGTCTGTTCCCACACCTCCAGCCCATCCTGGGAGACACAGTGACTCTGCTCCACACAAGCCACATGCTCCTGCACTGCTCTGTGCTAAGGACAGGAGACAAGTCTTTCCGTGGGCATAAACCCGGCACACAAAAATAGATAATTCTCTGCTCCAGCCTCCAGACTGTGAATGTCGTTGAGGTAATAAATTGCCCCCAGCTACCCTGTGCCCTCCTGACCCCAGCCCACTAAGGTGTTTGCAGGTCACCGTCTGGCTCACCTGATGCATCCCAAAATACCAACCTCCTCCAGAGAAAACCATGGAGCTGAATCAACTATGGGAATCAGCTCCACACACTGCTCCTAGCACGTGCAGGCAGCTCCTGCCGCCTGCAGAGCCGGGCTCCATGCTGAGACAGCCCTGCCTGCAAGGACCTGCCCAGCTCTGACCACACAGCCCTGCCTGCAAGGACCTGCCCAGCTCTGACCACACAGTCCTGTCTGCAAGGACCTGCCCAGCTCTGACCACACAGCCCTGCCTGCAAGGACCTGCCCAGCTCTGACCACACAGCCCTGCCTGCAAGGACCTGCCCAGCTCTGACCAGGTAGCTCTCTCTCTGCAAGGACCTGCCCAGCTCTGACCAGGTAGCTCTCTCTCTGCAAGGACCTGCCCAGCTCTGACCAGGTAGCTCTCTCTCTGCAAGGACCTGCCCAGCTCTGACCAGGTAGCTCTCTCTCTGCAAGGACCTGCCCAGCTGTGCCCAGCTGTGCAGCACGACCCTCCCGGTCCCCGGCTGCCCTGGCCGGGTGTGGAGATGCCGTGCTGCTGCAGGAGATAACTGCTCTGGGAAGCTGCTTTACACTGCAGGGAGCATTCCCATACAAAAAGGCTTACAAAAAGCTGGTGTAAAGAATCTCCTTACTGCCGTAGCTCCAACCTAGTAGGAGTATAACGTGTACCCCGACATACATCTGCTAAGACCTGGCACTGTAGGGTTTATTTTTTCCCTAAGTTATTTTTTACCTCCCTCTGGTCCTTGATTTACCCTGCATGGGAGGATTTATACATTCCAAAGAGCCTGCAAAACGCTTTGTGGAAGAGTGCAAAAGAAGGGTAAAACAGCACTGGTGTCTGCTTCTCCCATGGGCTGGAGACAGCCGGCCAGGGGGGAAGGAGGGGAGTGCGAGAGGAATCCAAGGGCTGCTGGGGTGGCCACACGAGCAGCCCCATCCCAGTTCCCCTCCCAGCTTCGCAGTGCCTGTAGTGGACAGAAGGCAGGACAGGCTGGGGAAAGCATCACCTTGGCTGGCCGAGGGTGCAGCTGCAGCTCACCCAGCGAGGGATCCATGGGATCACCCAGCGAGGGATCCATGGGATCACCCAGCGAGGGATCCATGGGATCACCCAGCGAGGGATCCATGGGATCACCCAGCGAGGGATCCATGGGATCACCCCCGTGTGCTCCCCAGCCCGGGGACCTGGCAGGGACACCCGGCTCATCCCGGCCTTGGCTGTGACCACAGCCAGTGGCCTTGGCCAGCACAGCGGCTTCCCAGGGATGGAAGGACAGCAGGGCCAAGTGCCCTCGAGGATTCTGGCACTGCTCCCCAGCAGCACTCGCAGGGACGCAGCTGTGGCAATGGGAATGTGCCGGCAGAAATCCCCCGGTGTCAGCGAGGATGCGCCAAGGGGGGAGCCTGTCCCCCAGCACAAACACTGCCCAATTAACACGTCCTGCTTCTCATTCCCACACTGCTGGCACATTCTCCCCGGGCCCTGAGGAAGCAGAGGAGCTGCTCTCACCCTGTTCAAACCAGGGGGCCACTGCACAAAGAAAGGGCAGGGAAACCCAAACACCATTTTACCCAGATGCTTGACACTGGGTGATCAAAGCCTTGCTGAGAGGAGCGGCCCTCCATGAACTTGCGGGGAAGCATTTAGCCCAATTTCCTCAGGAAATGAGGCTGGTTGAGTCACAACTATTAGTCACAGTGCCTAATGAATTCTGAGCCCCTCGGCCAAGTTCAAACACTGTCTGGAAGGGGAGTGGGTGCGGTGTCACATTCTGAGGGGTTTTGGGGGGCTGCAGAGCGGGGCTCAGGAGCCACATCCCGGTGTGAGCGCTCCCAGGATCAGCTCACGCTGTCCCACATCAGCCCCGAAGGGAGGCTGACCCAGCTCAAACACCCACAGCCCGCTTTTCCCCCTGCTGTGTCCCCCAGGAGCAGGGACACCACCACGGGCAGTGTCTCTCCGGAGGGACCGGCAGCAGCAGCAGCCTCCGTGCCCGGCCAGGAGCTCGCTCCGCTGCAGCCCACGGCTTGCTGATTTATGTTTAAAACACAGACAATTAAATTACATGGGAGCTGATGCCGCTAAATGCATAAAGGCACCGAAATGCCAGGCCTCATCGGGTTGCCATGTAAATCACCATGGTTAAGCTGGTAACTGAGAGCACAAATAGCAGGGCTGAGCATGCATCACCCAAAACTCCCTGGCAGCAGCAGAACCCGGGGGCATTTCGGGAGAACCTGCAAGGATGAAGGGGCACGATGGATGGGCTGGCAGGGGGGCCTTGACCCATCGGGGGGATTTTATTTTGGGGATTACACCCCAGGTCAGAGCCACCGGGGAGGGAGAGCCAGGCTCCAGCAATTTACACACCCAGCAATTCAGGTTCCAGTGAACTAAAATCAATACAAATAAAGGAATAATAAGAGACATTGCAAGGATGGATGGGAAAGAAATAGCCAGCTACTCTGGTAGGAAAAAAAAATGACAAGTCCTGCTGAGCTCCAGGCAGTTCCATGGAGGTTTAGGGTGCTGTGGGGCAGATTTAGGGCGCTGTCCACATCAGGGTCCTCTGCAGATCACAATCCAAGCCACATCAGGATTTTCTCCTACAGGGAAATTTTTGCTCCTCTCCAGCCTGAGAAACACCTACAGATGTGCCAGTGCCCTGAATGCTGCCTCAGAAACAGCCCAGAAGCCAAAAAAGTTGAGAATGTTTTCTTCAGTGCCCTTTCTTAACAGCTCTGAGCACTGGACTTTTGCTGCTCATTAATTAACTCGTTGTTAATTAACGAGCAGCATTCCTGGCATGTGTCATTGAAGAGGAGCTGAGTGCAGTGGTGGGGAAGGCATGGGAGAATGGGAGAGGGGAAAGGCATGGGAGAATGGGAGAGGGGGAAGGCATGGGAGAATGGGAGAGGGGGAAGGCATGGGAGAATGGGAGAGGGGGAAGGCATGGGAGAATGGGAGAGGGGGAAGGCATGGGAGAGCAGGGGAGCAGCTCCTCTCAGCAGATTTTCACAGCAGGAGTGACGGAAGGCACGGAGCTTTGGGGATTTCTCTGGAAACATTAGTGCTGCCAAAGGTCACCCATTTCTGTGAGAGCTCCACAATTCAAACAAGCAGCCCTTGCAAGCCAATTAACAGCAAATGTGACAGATCTGGATTTTATTTATGTAGCATCTAGCAAACAAAAGCAGATTTCAGCCCCATCTAACAGGGCCACAGAGCCTGGCAGGGCCACGAGCTGGGTCGCCTTGGCTTGCTCGGTGCACTCAGCACGTCCCCATGGGTGTCAGGTCTTCCACAGCAGCACAGGCTGTGGCAAAAAGAACAACCCACAAATTACCACCCGTGCCACAACAAGTACATTTAAACTGAGAAAAAAAGGCAACCCGCTTCCACCCAGAGCACAATTACACGGTGCAGTTTATTGCCACCAGATGTTGCGGTAGCCAAGGGCACAAGCTGCTTCAAAAGAGACAGCACACACCAATGAGGGAGTGGATCAGCTGGCTAGCACGCCTGGCAGCCTGGCTGCCATCCCTGGCTTGGGGCATCCCATGTCTCTGCCTGCTGGAAGCCAGCAGGATCTGCTGCAGGGAAACTTGGGACCTGTGTCCAAGACCTTCTCCCAGAACCTGCTGGGCACAGAGCTGAGTCCTGGGCTGGGCTCAGAGCTGAGTCCTGGGCTGGGCTCAGAGCTGAGTCCTGGGCTGGGCTCAGAGCTGAGTCCTGAGCTGGGCACAGAGCTGAGTCCTGGGCTGGGCACAGAGCTGAGTCCTGGGCTGGGCTCAGAGCTGAGTCCTGGGCTGGGCTCAGAGCTGAGTCCTGAGCTGAGTCCTGGGCTGGGCTCAGAGCTGAGTCCTGAGCTGAGTCCTGGGCTGGGCTCAGAGCTGAGTCCTGGGCTGGCCCAGGCAGCCTCGGCTCTGCTCATGGGTGGCAAGGTGCTAAAGAGCAGAGCTGGAGTCAGTGGCACCCTGGCAGGAGCTGGAAGTGCTCCAGCTGTGCTCTGCAGGGCAGGTGTGCAAAGGAAATCCAGATCCAGGCCACAGCTGAGCCCTCCTGGCTGGGGGCAGCCACCTGCAGAGCTTTTTTTTGTTTGAAATCACGATACTGCACCACAAGTCAGCTCAGCTTCACTCTTCAGGCTCTTCGGGGGCGCTGCAGCATTTCCCACACCGCAGCTGGACCTTGGGCACACAAGGGACACACCTGTGACCCGCTGGGCACACAAGGGACACACCTGTGACCCGCTGGGCACACAAGGGACACACCTGTGACCCGCTGGGCACACAAGGGACACACCTGTGACCTGCTGGGCACACAAGGGACACACCTGTGACCCGCTGGGCACACAAAGGACACACCTGTGACCCGCTGGGCACACAAGGGACACACTTGTGACTTTAAATTTAAAATAAAATTATATAAATTTAAATAATAAAAATAAAAATTATATAAATAATAGAATTTTTGGTATAATTAAAAAAGTTTAATAAAAAGACAATCAGGAGACAGAAATAAAGCAAGTAGTTAAACCAATGAATAAATATGGCTGGGTGTCTTGACATTTAGCCAAGAGCACACCTTGCTAACAAAGACTTGTTTTTTAGAAGCTCTGGTCTGTTGTATATTTATTGATCTTTATGCATGATTCAAATTAGTTTTTTAAGTTTAGATGTTCTTTTGTTTAGTTTTAACTTCTCCCCCCACAGTAGATTAATCTTTTTTTGGCTTTGTTCAGTCTCACAGTTCTTGAAAACAGGTTCAATAAATTCTTCCCTTGGAGCTCTGGTTACTGTTATCTTCATCTGGATAAGATAATCTAAGAATTTGGGGGGGTGAGTTCTGATTATCTTTTCATTTTTTGGGTTATATGAATGAAAGCAGTCTTTATTTTAATACTTTGTTATACCTTAAGAAATATAATAATATTATATTTCTATTATATATCATAAATATATAAATATATAAAATAAATGTATATAAAATTATATAATATATAATATAAATATATAATATAAAATATTTATATTATATATAATTATAATATAATATATATGTGTCACATATATATTACATATATATTATATACAAATATCATATGTATACAATATATATGTAATGTATACATGTGATATATATATTATATTATATTTATATAAATATAAATATAATATGTATGTATCATATATAAATTACATATATATTATATACATATATCATATGTATACAATATATATGTATCACAGTACTACTTCTAAGTTTGGTTAATAGCAGAAATAAAAGAAACTATATTAATACAGCAAAGTTTTCTAACATCATGCATGTAGCATTCATTTGAACATTTGCAAATAGCCAGTACTAAAACCTGTATTTATAACACAGCAGTGCCCCACCCCAAAGTGGTCCCCAGCTGAGGGTGAGGAGAAGGACTCTGTCCCCTGTGCCAGCCCTGGCATGCAGTGCTGCAGCAGCAGGAGCATGCAGTGCTGCAGCAGCAGGAGCATGCAGCGCTGCAGCAGCAGGAGCATGCAGCGCTGCAGCAGCAGGAGCATGCAGCGCTGCAGCAGCAGGAGCATGCAGCGCTGCAGGAGCAGGAACATGCAGTGCTGCAGGAGCAGGAGCATGCAGTGTTACAGCAGCAGCAGGAGCATGCAGTGCTACAGCAGCAGCAGGAACATGCAGTTATGCAGCAGCAGGAGCACGCAGTGCTACAGCAGCAGCAGGAGCATGCAGTGCTGCAGGAGCAGGAGCATGCAGTGCTGCAGCAGCAGGAGCATGCAGTGCTACAGCAGCAGCAGGAGCATGCAGCGCTGCAGCAGCAGGAGCATGCAGCGCTGCAGCAGCAGGAGCATGCAGCGCAGCAGCAGCAGGAGCATGCAGTGCTGCAGGATTCATCAGTGCCACTCGCTGCTGGGGCTCGCACACACCTCAGCCCAGCAGGGGCACTACCCAGCTTTGTCGTTGCAGAAGTACTTTTCAAATATACATATAACAAACCTAACATCAAAGATCCTGAAAGAGAAACTTCTTTCAGATGATATCCAGGGCTCAGCGTCTCCAGAGCACAAACAGAAGGGATGAATGATGCTAGAAACAACAAAGAGAAGTAAATTGTCTCCTCTGGATGAACTCAAGCTTAAAATCTCCAAAAGGAACTTGCCTTGCTTTTGTCTCTGCTGAAAATCCACCTCCTGCCTGGACAATACACGGCTATTCAGGAGGCAAGAGGCAGCCAGAGAGCTGCGCTGGAGCCTGGATGAGCTCTGTTTACAGCCCCAGAGCTCTCCAGGGGAACAGCTGAACCTGAGCATTTGCTTTGCTTGGCCTGTTCAGATCTCCATCATATTAATGTAATATGTTGATTAACAGCAACAGGTCACCCTCTGAGGAGCCTTTCGTTCAATGATATCGACAATTCCACCAGAGCTCATCTGCACCCCCCAGAACCAAGTTACACAAGGCTCCCGTCTGCCCCTTTGAGCTGGTTGAACAGAGGGAACCTGGGCTGAAGTGGGATTTGTGGGACAGCCCTCAAACCCTCCTGGATGGTTCACACAGGAAAATGCCTGGAGCCAGCCAGAGCAGCTTCAAGCCCTCCCCACAAGAGCTGCAGCCCCTAAAGGTGGCAAGAGTGGCCCAGCAGCAGGGCCCACGTCCCCTGGGCAGCAGCAGAAGGGGCAGCACCCATCTCTGAAAGGCAGCAGGAGCCAGGCTGGGAGCACGGAGCAGCACCCAGCTGCCGTGTGTCACGTAAGGAGAGACATCCCCAGCCATTACATAAATTGCTGATTCGCCATTTAACAAGTTAGCATTAATATTTATTGCAGCATGTTCACAATTGTAAAGATCTTCATTTAAAATGTTTTGTGCCTCACACCCTGTCAGCAGGGAAAGCACTATAAGGCAGGAAGCAGGCTTGCAGGCTCTAATGCAAAGTGATGGCTCTGGCTTCAGAAGGGAAGCCTATTTCCAGCAGGAACATCTGCTCTCGGCGTGGAAAGTGGGTACCTGGTCGAGGAGACCGGGAGCAGATGGAACGGGAAAGCTTCTCCTCCTCTTGTCACAGACCCACAGCAAGTGAGGTTCCCCACCCATCCCCGTGCTCCCCTCTCCTCCTGCTCCAAAGCAGCCGTGGAGCAGGGGGTGGCAAAAACACTTGAATTGTTCAGGCAGCGAGGCTCTCCCAGTTTAAATCCAGTGCCAGGAGCCACGCTGCTGCTGGCAAGGCACTTCCCCATCTCTCACACTCCTGCAGAGCCACAGCCAGGCTGGGGAGGAGAAGAGATTGGCATCTCCGACCTCGGGGAAGGTGAGAGCTGTCAGCACACCCGGAGGAGGGAGAAGGAGAGGCTGAGCTGAACCAGGCAAGGGAAAGGTGAGAGGACTGTGAAGTAAAAGAAAGATTAAGGTGGAAAAGTGAGAAGAACTTAATGCTAAGATCTGTTAAACCTCCCTCTTGCAAAGTCTTATGCAGGTGCTTAACTTTGCAGGCTGCGAGTAATCCAATTTAAGTCTCGGCAGGATTTAACAACTTTAATTCAGGGGAATTAATGATAGTGCGCAAAGTTAAGCGCACGCTTACTGGGTAAAACAGTGTGAAAAATGCTCCTTAGGAGAGAAAGCTTCGTGACTTGGGACTTTTAGAAGTGGAAAAAAACACCATCAAATATATCGAGAAATAATCTTGCGCTGGGTTGGAAGAAGCGTTTGATGTGACCTAAAAGTCTCTTCCATCTCCGACTTCTATTAGTCTGTGACAAGACTTAAAAGGTCAGCCAGTCCACCCCTTTGCTAATGCAGGATTATTCCCCTCAGCACAGAGCCTGTTACTTTGCCCAGTCCAGTTTCAAATGAAAAGCCTTGCAAAACTTCCTCTTCCCCAGGACCATTATCCTCCCAATTCTAATGTGTTTCTTTTTGTCAATAGTTCTGTCAGTATAATGAAATCCTCACTGTGCTAAATTGCTAAAAAAGATCTAAAAGTCGAATCTTCTTCTAATATGACATGAAAGTGCTAGTATAAAAATAGGATTGTATTAGCGATTCTCCACTGTATTGTATTAACATCCTATTTCACTTAAGGGAGGCAGGACTGAATTATCTGCGGATTCCTCCAGCCACTGCTCTTACAGAGCTGTGTATTTGGGGTTCAGAGCTGCATGACTTCCCATTAAAGCAATACAATAAAATCCTCTGCGGCATGCAAAGTGCTGAGGCAAGCGTTGGGGCACGTGCCAAGCCCAGAGCCCAGCCCTGGTGTTCCTTGCACCCAAGCAGAGCCCACAGGCTCTGCAAAGCGGGGATGTGGAAAGCGCTGCGGGGAGGCTGGTGGTGAAATGTGACGGGGTAGGAAAGAGGACGGAGAGGAAAGAGAGTCTAAGGAAATGCCAGGGTGAAAGTACCCATTGTGACAGCACAGGAGCTCTGGCCCAGCCCAGGTGAGAGAAGGGAAGAGCTGGGGGCAGAGCCCCTGCATCCTCAGTGCAGTAAAACACACATCTGTAGCCAAGAAATTCACTTGCCAGGGAGGGGTCTGATGCTCACATCACTCTTCAAGGAAAAAAGCTCTGGCATCCTTCAGGAGGGCTGGGGAGCAGCACTGGAGGGGTGGGGAGCAGCACTGGAGGGATGAGGAGCAGCACTGGAGGGATGAGGAGCAGCACTGGAGGGATGAGGAGCAGCACTGGAGGGATGAGGAGCAGCACTGGAGGGATGAGGAGCAGCACTGGAGGGATGAGGAGCAGCACTGGAGGGATGAGGAGCAGCACTGGAGGGAAGGGGAGCAGCACTGGAGGGATGAGGAGCAGCACTGGAGGGATGAGGAGCAGCACTGGAGGGATGAGGAGCAGCAGACACCAGAGGTGATGCTCACAGCTCTCTCAGTGCTGCCAGCAGACCCTGACCCGCTCAGCAGAGCGCTGAGCACAACCTTTGCCTGCTGCTCAGTGACAGCTACACACAGCTCTTCCCCTCTGCACCGGGCTCTGAACTGGCTTTCAAGCGAGAAACTTTGTACATCCTGTTCCTATCAGGATCCAACAGAGGTTAATACAGATTTTTGCATTACCTTGCAATAAAACTCAATGCTACCATAGCCCCATTTTCCCAAAAATCAACTCTGAATACTTGGAAAGCCACTGAGCTCCGGTGAAGCTGTGGGGAGCATCCCATTTACCAGGAATCTGGGGAAAAAAACTGTTTCATCTTGTTTCAGCCCACTTCTAGTCACTATTCCCAGCATGTTCTGCAGCCGTGCCCTCCCTGGGATTTACTGGGGCTTATTTTCCCAACACATGCTCCTTCATTGCTATTCTTTTTCTTCTTTTTCCCTTTTTTTCTTCTTTTTTTTTCTTCTTTTTTTTTTCCTTTTTTTTTTTTTTCCTTTTTTTTTTTGTTAACTGCATAGCAGAAAGCTATTGAGCAGAAAGCCAGTGGGGAGCCACAGCTATTGTATCTCTGGTTTAGTTTCTTATCTGCTGAGGGGTCCTTTTGTGATTGTGTTGTGGAAGGACACGGAGACAGCGCCTTTTATCACCAGCACAGCATCTCTGGAATGAAAGGAGAGGCAGCGGGGATGCAGATGTGACGTTAAAGTATAAAAATCCACCATATGGTAAAGATTGCTTCAGCTACAGTCTGGTCAAGATGTTGACACTTTGGTTATGAAAAGCAATATGTATCTCTCTCCTGGTGGTTTCTGTTCAAATTAAATGTTTTGTATCAGGCAGAGAACTAATAAAGAGCCAGGTTTTCCCTCGACAGAGGACTAGTAACAAATATGGAGTAATGTGAAAGCTGACTTGAAAATTACTATTCCCAAAGATGCAATAAATGCAGAGATAAGATTTGCTTTGAGGACTCGAATGAGATAAATGCTAAAGGTGCTGCTGGTGGGAAGGGAGTCCAAGGGGAACGAGCAAAAGTGAAAAAGGAGCATTTAAGAAACACACTCTGACCTGTCAATGTTTCTGTTAACACTGAATACCTCCCGGACACCAGGTACTGCTTCAGCCTCCTCCTTCCACAGCTCAGCACGAGCAAAGGACCAGGAAAAGACAAAAAAAAAGAAGTTATCTGGGTGTCAACCACTGAGTGTTGAAGCAAAACTCAGCTCCAGGCTCTGTCAGGGCTTTGGGCAGGGCGGCGGTGCCCAAAGGATGGGATGCTGGGGAGGTCGAGGCACAGCGGGCAGGGCTCGGTACAGACAGCCAGGGGCGCACAGGGACCGGGGCTGAGCTGGAAATGAGAAACTGAGGTGTAAAACCAACGTGAAACCATCCCAGGCTGCTCCTCCATTGTGGAGGAGCAGAGGTTCCAAGCTGGCTCAGGCTAAAATAAACTTTGCACATCAAATATTGAGGAGGCCGAGCCCTCCTCCCGAGGCTGCGGGCCCGGGCTGCGCGCCCCGGGCGGGCTCGGTCCCGCTGCCGCTCCCCGCATCCCCAGCGCTTAATGCGAGCTAACAGCCCTGCCAATGACTTATTGAACAGCAGATCAAGAAACATCCCAGCTCTCTTTGGAGACTTCAAAAGCAGCTGAACACTACCAGTATCCTCCGATAAAGACACAGCTTTGCTGTACCATCTGCCTCGGGGGAGCTTCCCTCCGCCGGCGCTGCGGAGGGGAGAGGGGCTGCCGGGGGAACATCTCTGGGCAGAGGGGACATCTGTGGGCAGAGGGGACATCTCTGCCAGGGGGGGACATCTCTGACAAGGGGGGGACAGCTGTGGGCAGAGGGGACATCTCTGCCAGGGGGGGACATCTCTGCCAAGGGGGGGACATCTGTGGGCAGAGGGGACATCTCTGCAGTGGGGGACATCTCTGCAGTGGGGGACATCTTTGCCAAGGGAGGACATCTCTGCCAAGGGAGGACCCCGCCACCATCCAGTCCAGCAGCTCAGGGGACCCAGGGTGACCCTTCCCCTGACAGGATCATGGCTGTCCAGCCAGCCCCCATCACCTTCAAGGAGGTGGATGAATTTACTATGGCAACAAGAAGGAAAAATTAAAAAAAAAAAAAACAGTATAATAGTAAAAAATTATTTTCTTTTTTCCTTTTCGCTGGGAGACCCTCTCAGCATGGCTGTGAGTATCAATGCTGGACAGCTTCCCTAGGCCATGAGCCAGGGTGAGGCACTGCAGGATGCAGAGCCATGCTAGGGTTTGGAGACTGGGACTAACGATGGAGGAGGGAGGGTAGAGAGCCAGAGCTCACTGCCAGCTGAGCCAAACTCCTGCCTCACCCAGCCAGGCCAGCCACTGCTGTGCTGGGCCTTCACACCCACCAGCACCTTCCTGACAGAGGTGGAGGGTGAACCACAGGAAGGCAAATGGCAGCAGGTTGGAGGCTTTCCCTTGGAATTTAGAGCTGGAGACTTTATCCCTTTTCTCAGTCCCAAGCACAGGCAGGCAGGGCTGGAGCAGGAAGACAGGAGAACCAGTGTGCTCTAAAGGAGACCTTGGGACTCACTTGCTGAGCAAGGAAAGAATGTCCTCCATCAACAGATGACATTTCCCACTGGGAAGCAGGGAACCTAAGTTCCATGACCAAAGTCTCTACCCCAGGCTGAGGTTGATAGGAGATTTGTTATTGATTCACTGTGGCCAGAATTTCATCCTGTGATTTAAACCTAACTCCTCCAAAGAGAATAAGATCAATTTTACAGAGAATCAAATACATAAAGAACAGCCTTTGAGCTGGTGTGCAGCAGACACAGAGAGGGGAGTTTAAAAAAAGGTTCTTTCCCTATCAGGAGAGTTAGGAAAGGGAAAAAAAAAAAAAAAAAAAAAAAAAAAAAGGGGAAAAAATAATCTGGAGATTGTTTGCTCATTTTCCCTTTCTCAGTCAAAACAGCCCTGTCTCTGCCTCCTCTCCTCATGGGCACCAAGGGAGGTTTCTGATGGCAGTGCCAGGATGAAGCTGCTGCAGTCCCCACCCCTGGAGCCTCCTGCGCAGATCCCCACCTCACATCCAGCCCTTCCAAGGTGGTCCCTGCCCCTTGAAGCTGCACCAGCACCGCAGTGGCCAAGCTTGTCTGACCTGCTGGGGTCTCACATCCACCAAGGCTGGACCAGGTGATGGGCAGCCCTGAGGGTACAGGGGGACCCTGCCCCAGTGACCTCCACGTTTGGGGATATGAGCTCCCACCAATCAGCCTCCATTCCTCCTGGCTGGGAAGCTGAAAACCCTTACACTAAGCTTCTCCCTTGGAGGTTTTATTATCATAATTCCTTTTTATTTTTGCCTTGGAAGACAATTCATCACCCTCAGGCAGCATAGATTGGCCTCTGCCAAGGCTGATGATCTGCTTCTGTGCCGCTTTCCCCTAAAGCACAGGACCAACTTGGAGCTCCTGATGTCCTAAATCTGTGCAAGGCATCAGCCTGGTGTTTGACCCTCTGCTGCCATCCCAGCCACCTTCCCTTGCCCTGGCAGGAGCACCTGCCAGCACCACGGCAGAGGCTTCTGCATGCAGCCACCCCCTGCCCATTATTTAACTGCAATCCAGAGACAATTTTTCTTGGGAAAAGCTTTTAAGCTTGATCAGTGATGGGGTTAATATTGTTTGCCCTGTGTCTCAATTTTTTATCTGTATTAATGGAAACTGCCACGGCAGGGTTTTCCACAGCGGCACCACAGTGCTGCTTTCTTGGGTTGTTTTATCTTCCAGGCTGGGTTGCAGTGACTGATCACAGCCATGTCCCCACAGAAGCTGCCCAGACCCCACCAGTGTCGCGATGTCCACCCTAAAGCCCAGAGCTTGTCCCCAAAGAGCCAGCTGTCCTGCAGAGGGGAGGGCTGGGCAGGAGGGAGCAGGGCTGGGAGCAGAGGTGAGCTCTGTCATTGTGCACCTGCCTGTGTTTGTTCTGCCACGGCTCTTCGGGGATGCTCGCTTACATCACGTTCAGGAGGAAAGGACGACACCACAAAACAAAAAGCAGCTGAAGTTAAACAAGTGGAAGCTCGCTGGGGCTGCTGGGGAAGTTGGACACTGGTTCCTGCCCAAGGCAAGCAGGCAGCTGGGCCAGCACCTTCCCCACCAGCACCAGACACGGGAGCAGAACCTGGATCCAGACAACAGAACAGCAGAACAGCGACCACCACTTGCCCCTCTGGGCCCACAACAAGCCCTGAGCAGAGCCCTGCTTCAAAAAGAGAGATGTTAAATATTTTTTGCTCTGTGCTTTCACGCCTTTGATTCCTCCAATTTATTTATTCTTGTCTTTGTGGGCTTAACAGTCAGAGTGTACAATAAGTCATTGCTTCTTAATCCAATTTGGCTCTATTTAGATATTCCAGTTTAATATCAAATGTAATATAGAATAATGTCCAGAAGAAACAGGAACAAGATCCATGTCTCTGAAGCAGCTCTGAACCTTGCCCAGTGAGGGCTGCCTGCTTTCTTTGCTAATTTGCTAACCCCGGGGTGGGTTCAGCACCCCCAGAAACTCTCTGCCATGGGGGAGGGACAGCCAGACCCCTGCCCAGCCCCAGGAACCCTCTCCTGGGGAGGGTGGGGAGCTCAGGGGACCAGGGATGGGATCCCACCGGTGCTGGGGGAGCGCAGCCCATCTCCAGCTCTCTTCCTGCTATCAGCAGTGTCACAGCCAGCGCTGCCCGGCCGGAGCCCCCTGGCCCAGGGACATCCCTGGGGCTCGCTGCACCCCGGGATCCTTCCCTCGGCACCCAGCGGCTGCCAGCGTGGGAGCCAGCACATCCCTAAGGGCCAGCGGCGTTTCCAGACAGAGCGATCCCGGTTTCATCTGCAGCAGATGCTCAATCCCTCCCTCGGCCCTTCCCGGCCCTTCCCGCTGCCTGGGCTCAGGGGACCCTGCGGGGGACAGGGACAACCGGCAGGGACACGTCTCCAAGCTGCCATCCCCAGCCGGCACAGCGAGGGATGGACGGGGGGATGAAATCAGGAGCAAAGCCAGCGCTCCGGCAAGTGCTGGATGGGGCTGGGATGCCGCGAGAAGAATCTTCCTCCCGGGGGGGTTTCAGCCCCATCCCATCTCTCAGCCCTGGGCCCCCCAGTGAACCCCACTCAGCCTGGGCAGCCCCAGACGCTGCAGGGAGCTCACCTGGGCACTCCTCCCCAGCCTGGATCAGGTCCTACCTGGGCATCTCCTGCCTGGGTATCTCCCACCTGGGCATCTCCTACCTGGGCACTCCTGCCTGGGCACTCCTGCCTGGGCATCTCCTACCTGGGCATCTCCCACCTGGGCATCTCCTACCTGGGCACTCCTGCCTGGGCATCTCCCACCTGGGCACTCCTCCCCAGCCCGGCTCAGCTCCCGCCTGCCAGCTGAGTCCTTGGTGCTGGCACGGTTTGGCCCCAGCTCCTGGGTGCAGGCAGGGTCACAGCCTGGGAATGTTCCAGAGCCTCCTCGGGCACGGGAACTGCTCTGCTGCAGCACTGCTGCTGCCCAGACCGGCTGCAAACCCCCCCCAAACAAACACCAAGCACCAAACAACCCCCCCCAGCCCAGAGTGATCCCCTTCTAGCCAGAGGGTGTGAACAGGCTGTAGGTGCTGGCACCGGGCTGGCTGTGAGCCATCACCTGCGGTCTCTGTGACAAAGCTGAGCCCAGGCCAGTCAGACCCTGCTGGTTTAAAGTGATGGGGCCTCATCCAGGTGTGGTTACCTGTGTGCAGCTGACCTCTGTTCCTGTGTGTCCCTGTCAGGCAGGATGATGCAGCTCAAGCATCTTCCCACCCCAGGGACAGGGCTGATTCCCACATCACTGCTCCTGTTCCTGTTCACCTTGGTGTCACCCTGACTGAAGCACTGGGCGAGCCGAGACCTTGTGGGAGCATTTAGTCTGGTGGCCACAAGGTGCTCAGATGCTCTGTGTGTAGGAGTGGCCCATGAAGCACTGCTAATTCAGCAGTGGATGCTCCTCACCATCACCAAAGCACTCTCCTGAAAAACTACAGAAAAGAAATTCTTCTCTGCCGTGCCTCTCATGGAGAAGTGTGCGCTGGGGGTGTTTGCTCACTGTGCTCATCCCTCTCATGGCCGTGTTTCCCGTGCAGGTGAAGGTGGCAGTGCAAAGGACCAGCACCGTGCCCAGTGTGGGGGCTCAGAGCCTGCCTGTCCCGCTCCATCACCGCTGGGGATGGTGCTGGTCCCTCCTCAGGAAGGACCATGAAAGTTCTGCCTGAGGTTTGCAGCCTCTTGGGTGCCGAAGCTGAGCAGCTGTGGGACAGGGACGGGGCTGGGGTGGCACCCAGCCGTGCGCTGGCTTCTGCAGGAGCAGCACCTGGAGCCCGTCAAAGCAAACCCACTGAGGCGTATTTAACCAAACACTTACTTTCCATTTTATTCAATAATTGCTTTAATACTAAAATGCATTAGATGCTCAAAGCAGAGAAAAGAAAATCACATTTAGGTGGAAAACAAAGTTCTCATCAGATGAAAAAATCCCAATGTGGCAGGTACACCATTTGGAAACAGAATCATAATAATTTAATAAAGCTGCTTTATCATCTTCATAAAATAGACAGAATGGTGATTCTTTTTTTTTTTTTTTTTCCTTTTTCCATTTTGTTGTTTACAATGATTCAATCACTGTGAAAATGTACATAACATACATATCAGCATATACAACAATTTATTCTTCATATACTCGGCAACGGAGACACCATGACGAGACGTACCGCGCTCGGTGCCGCGCCCGCCGGGGAGAGCCGGCTCTGAGGGTGTCTGGAGCCGGCTCTGAGGGTGTCTGGAGCCGGCTCTGAGGGTGTCTGGAGCCGGCTCTGAGGGTGTCTGGAGCCGGCTCTGAGGGTGTCTGGAGCCCCCAGCCCAGGCAGCAGCAGCTGAACATCAGCTGCCAGCGGCGGAGGCTCCGTCTCAGTCCCGGCACAGCTCGCAGCGGGGGCGGCTGGGCTTCTCCCCGGCGGGGACCGCAGCTCACAGGTTGGATCAGAGATTACCCATAGCTGCAAAAGCAGCTGGAGCAACAAGACCATCAATTTTCCCCAATGACAGACAAATGTGTTTCCATTCAAAATTAATTTTTTTTTTTTCCTTCCCCCCCCGTCCCCAAGAATAATTTCAACATATTCATCAGACAGTGTATTCTTCACAAAAGCAACTCGTTTCCTATTTGGAAAAACTAAAAAAAAAAAGGAATTCACTTTTGCACAAAGTGTGATCCACAGGCCACCTCCAGCTCACAACAAACAGGGAACGGCAACAACCTCAGCAGACAGTGCTTGGGGGGGGATTTTTCCAGCCATCAGTTGTGCCCCCAGGCCTCCTCCATCCCTCCTGGCACAGCCCTGCAGCTCGAGGGGAAGGCCGGGGGCTCCAAGGGAAGAGCTTGGCGCTGGCCCCCGGCCCCAGAGCTGCTCCAGTCGGGGTCCTCGTCACGCTCGGGGGAGAATCCTCGCTGCTCGCCGGGACAAGCAGGGGAGCAGAGCAAGTTTGCCTGAAGGAAACCGACAGATCCCAGTGATTTTTCCTAAACCAAATCTGAGGACAGGTTTAAGTTATTAAAAAGCACGATAATTACATCTGGAACCCTTCCAAAAAGCCTTCCTGCCCGCCCTGCAGCTCGGAACATTTTTTGCATGGCCAGTTTCGATGCAAGTAGGAAAAAAACCAAGAGACTGCGATTTGCCCAAGAGCCTGAACTCATCTCGAGTGACACAGAGGGACAGTGACAAGAGTACCAAAATATTCTGGAGAGGGCCAAGGCAGCAGAGCCAGGGCTGCTCCCTGGGTCTCCCCTTGGCCCTGCACAGCAAGGCTGTGCCAGGGAAGGGCCCCTCGCTCACATCCCCCGCTGCAGCCCGGGTCAGCCCACAAAACTGGTGTTTAAATGATTTTCTTGGAGGCATAAGGGTTTACTGACCTCTTTAATGCCCCCTTTTAATACAGAATTATTTCACATTCTATATCTGCTGTGCTTTTATTCAGAGTGGCAAGGAACGTTTCCTCTGGGTAAATTAGAGAAATGTTTCTATTTTTTCTTGTTGTTTTTTTTTTTCCCCCTCTCTTCCTTTTCAGTTAGCATCTATTTTTCATCCAGAACACGAGGCTGGTGGTGGCAGCTCTGCAGGCAGGGGGCAACGCTCGGCAGGAATTAAGGGCTGGTGCTTTTCCAGGCAGCTGGGGATGATGATGGGGCACCGGTGGGACCCCCACTCCCCACCACGGGCCATGGGGAACCCGGGTCCCCTCCTGGCAGAGGTGTGGGGTGGTGCTGGGGACACATGGACACGTTGTTCTGTGAAACCAGGAGCACCTGACAGATGGGGCATCGCAGGCTCTGCGCTTTCCCTCCCCCCCAAAAAAACCTCCCAGAGCTGACAAAACCAGGTAACATCAGAATAAACTCAGCTTAACAGTTACAGAACACCCAGTTACTCCAACAGCCCCGAGCCAGCCCCTCTCCCCTTCGCTTGTGTTGTAATAAAACACACATTTGGGGAAAAAAACCAGAAAGAAATGACAGCAGTAACAGTACACAGGCAGGAAACAGAAACAACATATCCCTGAAAAATGGGCTCAGAATCCAGAAGAGGGGAGAAAACCCCCAGTTTGCCTTCTGGAGGGATGCAGGACATCGTGGTGACGCGTGGGACGGGAGCTGAATGAGGTAGTCATCACACCAGTGACGGAAGCATCACAAATTTCATTAGACAACTGTTTTTTTGTTGATTCTTTCCCAATTCCTGGCCCTAGCAAGTGGCAGGGGGAGCAGGCTGACTCTGGATCTGTCTTGGACCAGCTGTGGCTTCAGGCAAGATAAATCTGCCCTAAAGAAATAAATGGCTGGAGTTCAATTTTATTTTGAGGATAATAACAACTGGAACTTGTTTTCTTGTTGTTTTTCATTTAAGTAAATCAAGTAACAAATACTTTATCATGATATGTAGACCTAGAAAGACTCTTTCTCTAGAAACCACTAATTTCAACTTGCTGGTACAGCAAACATTGGCAAGAGCTATATATTTTTCCTTCCATAATCAATTTAAAATTCTAGGAAACATTACTGAGGGTAGGAAAAATCTGCCCAGTGAAGGGTTAATAATAATAGCAATAATAATAATAATAATACACTAACTGAAATCCTCCTACCTTACTCATACCTCACTGAGGAATCATCGCTGCAAGAGAGCAGAGAGCTGTGGAATCCCTTCCCTCTCTCCCTTCTACAAAATGGCTATTAAAGTAGCTCAATTTTCAAATCAATTTTATATGAGTAGATTTGTACCCACACAAAAAAGTCCTTAATTATGAGAAAAAAATAAATAATTGCTTTAATTTTTTCTCCATTAAGAAGGCACATTAATTGAATTAGTAGCGTTGTTACATATTACCTGTCTGCCCCTAAATTAACGTCACTATTGCTCATTCCATACTTATTTATGATGCAGGGATAGAAAGAAATCGGAACAGTCTAAAATCCATGCCATGATGTCATACCTACATGCACACTCTTGGTGCAATCATGGCTAGGAAACGCTGACTTGGAAGTGTGTGTGTCTAATTGAGAAGTTAATTTAGATCTCTTAAAATAATTCCATCTCTTTGACTTGGAAATGACTGGAGGCGAGGGATATCTAAATCTGGGAACTGGAAAAAAACCAAAATAACCAACTTCTGGAAAAAAAAACCTTTCCATGCATTGCCTCGAAATTATGCAAAAGAAACTGGTAAGGGGAAAAGTTCAGCACAGTGCATCCGACAATTGCAATCCAGGCAGGGTTTTCCCAAAAATGCCTTCCCATAACGCCCTGTCCTTTTCCTGCAGGAGCTGGGGGAGGCTGCAGGCAATGGTGGGGGCTGGAGGAAGCGCTTGCTCCACGGGGGCTGCAAACTGCAGGCTCCCCAAAGTTTAATTAAGATGATTGTGATTTATTTTTTTTTTTATTATTTTTTTTTTTTTTTAAGCCTGAAAGCCTTTTGCCATCACTAGACATACAGTAATTTGCAATATCAAATACAATAATAGTACAGGTAAGTATGTGACAGCAAAAGGATTCATAAATGCAGGGGTGTCCATAGCAAAACACCAACACCTTAAAATACAAACAACCTCGTGCTGGGTGAATTTGAACCGAAACTCACCCGACTGCCACTTTGAACAGTCCCACACAAGAAACAGCCGCGACTTCGTCCGCTACAAAACCGCCGGGGTGGTAACTAAAGGTGTCCGAATAAGGAATTTGCCACTCAATTCTCTCCAGGAATGGAAATTTATCTTCGTTTTGAGATACAAAAATATATAAACTCCGAGGAGGGGGTACCGAGCGCTCCTGAGGACTGGGGGGGTCTGGCTGTGCCCCCGCCACCCGCCGCCTCCCGGCAGGAGCAGAACAGCGGCTCCTCCGCTCCGGCTGCACACACCCTGCCGCCTGGCGAGACACGTGCGATTGTCACATTAACGATAGCTTCGCTTATAAACAATACATTTAGGGAAAGCTTTTAAATACAGCAATCTGTGAACCATTGGTAAGCGATAAAAACAATCTGCGCTGGGAGTCGTGCGGTCCCTCGTCCTCGTCCTCCTCCGGCCGAGCGCCGCTCAGAGGACGATGTCCTTTAGTCTCCGGGCGCCGGGCGAGTCCTTTTCCCGGCGCTCCTGCAGGAGCGGGTTGCCCTCCTGCCCGCTGCTCTCGCTGTCCGCGCCCCGGGGCTCTGCCTCGGAGGGCCGGGAAGGACCAGTGTTCCCCAAGGGCTCCCGGCTGCCGGCGCAGTGCCCGGCCCCGTAGGGCGCTCCCGGCTTGCCGGACAAGGGGCTCTTCAGGTGCAGGGGCGAGGTGATGGGGCTCACGGCCTCGCAGCCGTTGCCGGCCTCGCGGACGGCGCCGCTCACCTTGGGGCTGCAGGCGGCCGAGTCCACCGTTCTTTTGCCTTTGGGGTTGGCGAGCCGCTCCTCGGCCGGGGGCTCGCCGCCCTCCTTGCCGAAGGTGGCGAAGGTCCTTTTTGTGCTGCAGTCTGCGTAAGGCTCTGCGTCCACCGCCGTGGCCTCGATGGACAGGGCGATGACGTTCCTGCCGTGCTCGGGGGACTTGGCGCGGCTGGGCACGGCACCGCGGGGCATCCAGCACCTGTCCGAGTGGCCCAGGATGCGGCACTCCTCCCGGCAGTGGAAACCCTCGCTCTGCTCTGCGGGGAGAAAACACGAGGCACGGTCAACGGGGTGCCCACAGCCTGGCCTGGGGGAGACCACGCTGAGCCAGGCGCTGAGCTCTGTCCCCCTCCCGAGCCGCGGTGATCCCACCCCAAACCTACACCTCCAGCCGTGACTGCGCCTCAAACTGCCGCTCTACGGACTGGAGCTCAATCTCCAATAGGTCGTGTGTCACCTGTCAGCACCAGAACAGAAGCCTGGCGAAGGAGTGACGGCAGCAAATCCATCACGACAGGGCTGTCCATGTGTCAAGCCCTCAGAACCAGTGGCTCCCGGGTTTAGTGACCAGTGTTAAAAGCCACCGTGTTTTAAGCTTGGTTTGACGTGACATTTAAGCTTGACTTTTTGCAGAGAGGGGAAAGGAACAGAGGGAGGAAAGAAAAGGGGGAGGAGGGAAGGTTCTTCGTGGTTCTGTGTATATGTGTGTTTTAACTTGTTGCTTAATCCCCAGCTGACCTCTCACACAACAAAGGCTTTATAAATCTACAAGATTGTCCACTCCACTGAAGATTAAATGTGTCATTCCCAGTGCTGGGGCTTTATTCATACAGGAGCAATAAAGATTCCCTCTCTCGACTTGGGGCTGCTGTCCCACCACCACTTTGCAGTGCTGAAATATGGACTGGTGCTTTAACCCCTTCCAAGGACCCTCCATGAGTAGGTCCAAGGGCTCCCAGGTGAGTGCAAAGCCTCGTGCCCGGGGCCTGCGTGCATTCCTGCGCTGTCAGTCAACCCCAGAGGACTGCACAGCTTCACCCCCACATCACAGATGGACAAACTGAGGCTCGGGGAAGCAGCCAGGCTCAGCCAAGTGCAAAGCTGGAAATCAAATTCAGCAGTTTCACCATGCCCAGCCTTTGCTGAGCATCCGACCGTGGCTCCTGCCGAACGCCGCAGGATCCTGGCTGCTTTTCAGTCTCAGCTTTTCCTTCATTTGATAAGAGCCTGTAATTGCAGCCAGCCCTCATAAAGCACAACCCTTCCCCACGCAGAGACGTGGCTCCTTCCTCCCATAACCTGCACACACTCGCAGCAATTTCGGCTCTAATGCCATTAGCCGGACGAGCCCACGCTCGGCCGGGGCCGCTTTGATGGATGGAAGGAGGCAAAGGTGCAGACTCAGCCCGGGTTTCCTCCCCGTCCGTCTGCGAGCCGTTCATTCTGATGCTCTGTACATCTGTGTGCATAACCTCCGCTCCTCAGACACATTGGTATTTCCACCACATGCGAGCACCAGGGCAGCTGATAAAAATTCTCAGCACATAACACAATGCACCAAAATATGAGCAGCTTAACACTTACAGAGAATAAACGAGTAAAAGGCAGACCTCAAAAAAAATAAAAAAAAAAGAAAAGGAAAAAAAACAACAAGGAAAGGTTTTTTTTTTTTTTAAAAAAGAGAAGAAGCCAATTAATTGAAAAATATATGGGTAAAACATCAGCTTTTACTCTACATCAGAGCAGCAAGCCAGCGATGTGGAGCACAGGGCTGGGTGGAGGGGCGGAGGTCTGGCTTTTGGCAGCTGCCTTTACAGCAGCTTGAGAGAAGGATGCCCAGAGCCCTACACACAGAACAACCAGCACCGAGCTCTAAAAGCCCATGATCTTATACTTTGATTCTGTTAATTTCAAGTACTTGAGCTAAATAGAAAGAAAAAAAGAAAAATTGCCTAAAAAATGTTGCTGTCTCCCTATTTATCCACAGCTTAACTTCAAAAGGGTGCTACAGGCATACAAAGTTGTGTAGTCTGGCTGTGATAGCAGAGGACTTGGTGATGGCTGGAGGGGCTACAGAAATATCTTGGATTCTCATCCCCGATGAGACACTGATTTATTGTGCTGTGTGACCTTGGGCGTGCTGCTGGAGCACACATCACTTCAGTCTCACCACAAACATGAAAAGCTGGATCTGGGAGTGTGCTGGGCTGGCTGGTCCAGCACAGGGAGGCACAGGGGAGCTGCTTCTCCTCACCTTCCCTGCCCAGCAGCACAGCTCAGCCCCAGATCCGTGGCACTGCCATAGCCAAGGCAAACCTCACTCCAGAGGGAGCACGGGCAGGTTTGGCTTGCCTTGACCCATTTATTCCAAACTGGCACATTTTACAGCTAGAAACTATTGGAGATCTTCCCTGACCACTGCAAGTGGACATTGCTCAAAGCCTAAAGAGGCACCTGTGCTTTAGAGCAGTTCATTCAAGGGCACTGGCCTGGCACCTCTCTGCCAGGGAGATGATCAGCTTTGGACATCACCATGCTTGTCCAGAACCTGCAGCAGCTCAAGTGCAGGGAGGAAAGGAGCTGGAAAGCATTACATTAAATTGCACTGTTTCAATCTTTTGTATTAGGAAGGGAATGATAACAAGTATCAAAGAGGCCAGGCTGACAGGCAGAGGGGCACAAGTCACCATCATCCACAGACCTGAGCCAACAGGTAGTTCCATGGCACATTCTGTCACTCTGCTTCTGTGCTCAGCACACATCTCAGCTTTGAGACCATGCCCTGCAGCCAGGAACCATCCAGCTTTCGGGGACAACATGTGTCTAGGCTGCCCAGAGCAGCCTGACCTGGCAGCAGACACAAGGACCAGCACAGAGCCCCAACCAGCCGTCTCTTCTCCATGGCAGAATGGGGATCTTCAGCTACCCACCCATCCATCGCTGTCCCAGCCCTGTAGCTGATATAAAATACTATTTTTATGCCTCAAGCAAGGCCTGTTGATACATGGAAACACCATTCCTCTGCTATTCCAGGTCCACAGCCATGCACAGCAGGGTCTGAGCTCCTCAGTGGCTGACCCCAGGGCTGGTCCCTGCACCCTCCTCCTGCCCCAAGCAGAGGCAGGCAGGGAGCTCCTGGTGCTGCCCTTTGCAGCTCAGTCTGACTCACCCAGCCTTGATGGCACCCAGGATGGTCATTCACGTTCACATTCCATCACTGTGCTGCTCTGTATTGTTCTTTACCACTTTAACAACCAGAAACTGGACAACAGGAAACTCTTTCACAGCCCTAGAACTGCCCTAGTCAATACAACTGTTACTGTCTGCACTGACAAAATGTTCTTGATGCACGGAGCAAAGCCCAGGTAACAACCACCACACACAGGGCACGGTGAGCCAACACAGGCTGTCCCCACCCCTGTGCCAAGGACCAGCAGCTGCAGGAAGACCTGGTGGGAGAGATAAACCCCCCCCACCAAGCCAAGACCCTCAGCACTTCCCAATCCCACCGTGCAAGCTCTTGCTCAGAGGAGCAGGGACACAGGGAGGATGCCCAAAAGCCAGAGCCCAGGAGGAGCTGGCAGAGGACATGTGGTGGCCACTGCAGCAAGAGCCTCCAGCTCCACGCAGCAAGGGCTCTTCTCTCGTTACAGGGGGATTAAGGAGTGTCCATGGTGCACAGAACCCCTGTCTCCTGTCCAGCACCCATGCACCTGCAGCAGAGCGAGGTGCAGCAGGCGCGCGAGGGCCCGTTCAGCTCTCACAGCAATTGAATTATCTCCAGTGGAATTGCAGCGCTGGCCAAAGAGACAAAGTTAAATCGTAGCAAGGTGCAAGTGCCTGGGAATGTAATATTCCTGATAAATGGCCAGATGACATGTGCTGTTATACAATCTAAGGTGCAATTTGGGCGATGACAATAGTCCCTGGAGTTTCCATTTCCAAACAGCCGCTCAGTTCAATCCAATCCATGTCAGAGCAGCTCTGCCGAGGTGAGTAAGTAGAGCTCATCTGTGCTATTACACGGGGAGCAAGGAAGAGGAGTGGAGGAGCTGCTTGAAAACAAAAAGGGGAGCAGAAGAGGGACTGGAAGAACCCCAGGGTGAGCAGCCCCAGCCCCAAGCCCCCGTTCCCACGGCGGTGCCTGGACCTGGGCAGTGCCACAGCTGCCTGGTGCAGGAGCCTGGCTCTACCTCCACATCTCGGTGTTTCTTCAGCAACCCCATGATTATACTGTAATCACGATGACACTGCTCCTGGGTACAGCAAACAGCACGATCATTAAAAAATTCATTTCAAAATCTTCCTGGAAGCTAATAAATTTTACAGCAGTTTCAATCCTTTCTCATTGCAACAAAGAAAAGCTTAGTTCCAGACAAATTAGAAGTAAATTGATTGCCTTAGGGGAATCTATTCAAATATCACTTTTCCATGTTAGAAATCTCTTCCTGAAACAAGAAGGGGAGAACCAGGGAGAGCCAGCACGGGAGCAATGTGGAAAAGCAAATCATTAAATCTCAGTTCATGAAACTGAGGGGCTGGGGGGGGGGGAATCAAACTTAAAATAAAATGCAAATGTCTCACTGGGGTGCAGGCCCAACATTTGTGACAGAATTTATGAATAATAAATATGAATAAATAGTAAACACGAAGGGATCAAACACTGTTGTGGATGTTTACTCATGGTTAGCCATCTTTCATGGACAATGTGCAACTGCATTATTTAACACTCCTCTTCCAGCTACTTCAGGGTTTCTTTTCAACTCCAGCACCTTCATTTTCTTGGGGGTGCACGCACACAAGGTGCAAGGCTTGTCCCACAGCCCCTGTGCAGCACCCAGCACCCAGCACAGCAGAGTCCCCTCCACCCCTCCAGGAGTGGCTGTTCCCAGCTCGGGGCACTGAGCACCACATTACACTCCAGATAAAATATAAGCTCCAGCAAAATACAAACAGTCCCCAGCCATGGCTCATCATTCTCTTGTAAATTAAGACTCTGCACCTCTCCCTTATCTCTTCTAATAGCATAATATCAGGAAACAAGAGGTGGGGAATAGTGTATTATGTTTGTGACCTATGGGCTTTACAGAGCCTTCCTCGCCTTTCCTAATAAGAAATCTCCAGTCAATGCTAATCCTGGCGTGGCTTCCCCTGCACAATGCTCAGAGGATACTAATAACCAGGGACAGTGACAAATGCTCTTTACCGCAACAAGAAGCCTTTCTTTCCCTCTCTTTCACCATTATTCGGGATTTATGCAAGCTAAAAATGCTGTATTTTTAATCCTGGATTGTCTGTCCTAACACAGAAGGTCAACAGTGCTTGGGCAAAGCACTGGAATTAGTTTAATGGAACAAGGGCTGTGATTTAGATTAATTTATTGGGCAATTGCTGCTAAGGAGCCATGGCTGCATGCAGCTCACGGGCAGTGTTTGTGCAATGGTCAGCAGAGGTGTGCGAGAGGGCTCGATCCAGCTGCTGCAGACACAGACAGCTCCCAGGAAATGCTGAGGATTGCCACTGATTTACACCAGCCACGAGCTGGCCCACTCACCTGTTCCCCTGCTCCGTGTCACACCAGTGACCCCCTCTCTTCTGCACAACTGTCCCTGTTGTGTAAAACTCCTGTTTTACCAAGGAGGGCTGAGGCACAGCCAGGCCTGGGTGCCTGGCCAGCTGCAAGCCAGAGGGGAAGGAAGGACAGACCTGATGCAAAGGATCTTCTCTGGGGATGCTGATGCCTTTGGGATGAGAAGCAGGCTGTGGGAAGCAGGGTGATCACCAGAAGCAGAAGGGGCTGGAATGTGGGTATGCCGTGTGCTACAGCAGACCCAGCAGGTATTATGGGCTGGAATGCAATTTAATGCTGGCTGCTCCCCTTTATCCAGGACCGCAGGCCAGTCCCCACCTCATTCACAAGGAAAAATTAATTCCCTTTCAGAAGGCTGGCGGAACACACCATTTAAACTCCAATTAATCCTTTCCTTAAGTGGTCCGTGGAGCTCGCGCCGGCCCCTGAGCGGCGGGGATTTCACCTCCGAACCTCCACTGCTCCTGCCTCCATACAGGGCTCATTAACATCCTAACTGGTCTGGGATGTGGGATCCAGCCCTGGGAGAGAGAGGAGAGCACTCTGGGCTCTGATGGACCTCTTCCATCCCGAGCCATTACTGCTCCACAGCTGATGGGCGCCGCTCCCATTAAGGCTGCACGGGCGCAGGATGCAAGCCCTGACTTCATTACTGGAATTCAATTTCATTAGCACCGGATACAGAGGGATTGTCCTAAATACACTCTTCCTTATACTCTTTTCATGTTAATGCAACCATTTGAGTATATTATACCCTGCAGAGATGGAAACATTTCTAGTCTGTTTAAACACATTTCCCACAATTGGGAGCAAAACTTTGTCTCAGTTTATGCCTCTGACACCAGCTGCCTTCCATTTAATGGGACTTTAGTCACTGAAACAAATTAATCCAAAGGTTACTGTTCTCTGCTGTTGTCATAGACAAAGCAAATTCACATATTCTGTCAGGGAAAGGCAGGACCAGCCAGGCAGCCACATTCCAACAGCAGCAATAAATCAAATTATTACTCTGTCCTATTCAGAATCAGGCACTGGTCAGAAAATGGCAACTCAACGATTCTGATAAAAATCCAACAAAACAGAAATTACAGTTGGGGAAGATAAGAAGCAATTCCTGGATGCCTGTGCTGGGCCAGCTCCTGGTCTCGGGGGGCTCGTGGTTCGTGTCTTACTTCAACCAGCACCTCCCGTGGCCAGGACAAAACAGAAGAGCCCCTCCTGATGGTTCTCCTGCAGGGATGTGAAGGCCAGGGTGCTGCAGGGAGGCTGCCTGCCCCTCCTGCTGCCACCCGCCCAGCACGGCTCCCCCGTCCCTGCCATGTTTCTGGTGGCTCCACACAACAAGTGAGAAATAAAGGAGCCGAGGTTATAAACGCTGATACATAATTTACTCCTATTATCAAGATTAAACACATCTTTGCATGCTTAGCATAAAACAACTGCCTTTCCCCAGATTTCTCAAGGACATGCATAAACTTCATTATTATCTAAATAATCAAAAGAGTATTTCAATAGAATATTTAACTGTCTGCCTCCTGGAAACTCACAGCCTTAATCTAACACTGATCCTCTGTTGTCCTTCATGTAAATATTGTTGGGACGTCAGCCAAAGCCTAGGGAAGTGAGCTTCATCTTGGTGGATGGGAATCTCTCGTGTCAGATACAGTCAGCCTGACTAATGAGACCTACAGCTTGCCAAAACCTACAGCCTCGCTGTCTGTTCCAGCCATTGAACGCGCTCAGAAACCCAGTGGCACCAGCCCAGCAGTCTACAGATCCCAATCAACTATCAATAGCTTAAGTGTAAGTGATTGTGTATGAAGTACGAGCCAAATGTGTTTCCTTTTTCAGTTTTAGGACCTTCAGTATTGTTATTGCACCAGTAATGCTTGCACGGAATTAATCATAGACGTACCCACAAGGCAAAACATTATGAGAAGCTCTTTGTACTTTCTAAAAGTGTGCAGCTCAGAAGAGTGGAGGGAGCTGGAAGGCTTCCCAGCACAAAGGGGCGTTCCCCATCATCAAGAGAGAGCGAGGGAATTTTACGCCTTTTCTTAGAAAACCGAAATGTTGGTTGCTGGCCATCTCTCATCATGACATTGACCTCTCATGCCTCCACCCTGGAGCTCAGCATTATCCCCTCCCTGCTGCTCTACTTTGAGTCTTTTTCAGATGAACACGGGGGTTTTTCCATGCTGGTGGACCTTTACTCTCAAGTACAGGGATGCACCACGACGAGATGTTTGCCTGGGGGGGCAAACCAGAAAATCCCACAGGGATGTGGGACAGCCGCAGGGACAGGTCTGCAAAAGCTGCTCTACATTGTCCTGCACCCAGGAGTGACCAGCCCCATGACCCACAGGGACACTCCTGCTCTCTCTGCATGGCCATGGAGCTACAGAGAGGGCTCAAATCCAGCTCCACACCAACGAGGCAATGCCAGGGAAATGCCAGCTGTGGGTTACACTGGCCCCAGGGCTAACAGAAGAGATGATAGAATTGCCAAAGTCTGAGAATCTGATCCATTTAATTAGATAAAACTTTGTTCTGGCAATTAAGTTTACCTTCATTAATCCAGAGGGGAGACAAACGTGCATGTAAAACTACTGTAAGGTCAGTAGTTAAATCTAAAACCTCTTTATAAGCTTGGGGAAATGACTTTACCTGTGAGTCACAGACAAGCTCAATTCCAGCAGCCCAGCTGGGGTCCCATCCTGTCCCACCCCACCCCGTTCCGTGGGCCCCACAGCCACGGGGGTGAGATGGAGAACAAGCCCTGGAGCATGTCTGGGGTTGTCAACTGCAGAGCCACAGGGAGATTGCTGAACAACAGGAATGGGAAATAACTGCGTTTTCATGGCCTGCACTGCAAGGAAAGCAGTCGGGCTCCACAGCTCCAGCCCTCCTGGCCAAGCTGCTGCCAACCCATGGGCACCTGGGCAGGGACTCTGAGTGCTGCCTGGGGGGCTGCACACCCCACTGGGATGGTCCCACACAGCCCTTGCTGTGGCTCCAACACAGAGGTGGGAGGCCCCTGTTCCCCAGGGTGGGGAGATGGCTCTGCATTTCTGGTTTCCCGAGGCACATTCCTGCAGCGCTGCTCCGAGGTCAGGCTGGATTGTGTTGGCTCCTGGCCCCAGCTCACAAGGCTGTCAGCTAAATTGCACCACAGCATCGTTACTCCCAGTGATGGTGTGACAGACAGACAGAGCCCAGCTGGATTTTCAAAACCTAAGCACTTCGCAACACTGACAGGCAGGAAAAAAAACAACCACCAACCCACAACCCTCTTAGTCTGAGCAGGTTTTATCTGGAAATACCCAAAGCTAGTCAGCACAGGACCCCACAAAGTCATTCCTCCCGAACCACTTTCCTGACCAAACCTTTTAAGTGTCACAGGGAAATAAAGAGCGATAGGCACCAGCCCCAGCGGCGTTACCTGATTAGTCTGGTCCCCACCGCATCCTCAACACCACCCTCCTTCAGAGGGATAAAGCAAGGCTGAAATGCCTGATGTCACTGGTGCTTTCAGACAGTCAGCACAAGGAGAAGAGTCAGGCTCATCACCCTGGAGTTCAGCACGGGGAGCAGTGATGCAGAGCAGAGATGCCCCAGCAGCGAGTGGGCTCACCCCAAACGTGCCCCTCTGCACCAGAGCCAGCCTGGTTCTCCCCCTGAGCACGGGGAAGGCAGAGGGGAGGCAGGCAGCACAGTCCTGCAGCAATTCTGCTGGAGCCTCTCTACAGGGACCCACCCTGGCTGTCTGCAGCACAGGGATGTAATGCTGCCTCTCTGCCACTGCTCGCTCGCCTCATTGCTGAAACACTTACACATGCAGCATGCATTAGAATTAAAAAACCATTAAACCTCGGAAAGGAAAAACTTTGACAGGATGCGTAATATACCAAGTATAATTAATTAAATTGGATGAGGCACTGGGGGACGAGAGAAGAGTGGATGGAGACTGTTCTTGGAAAAGGGATGGTAATGCACTAATGTTCAGTGTGTGCCATTAAAAACCAGCCTTGAAGAGGCGAGGATGAGCGACAGGGGCTTCCAGGGATGGCACCAGCCAGTTGGGCACCTCGGATGAGCAGCAAAGGAGGCGAGAGGGTGAAATGCAGCCAATTAGAGTAATAAAAAAATGGTAATGAGGGTGGAAAAGGCACAAGAGAGATGGAAAAGCAGAAATGGCAGCAGGCTGCTAAACAGCAGTGCCCTACCAGTGAGAACCTCCTCCAGAGAGCTGCTCTCACCAGGGCACAGACAGCAGACCACCTTCACCAACCAGCTCCAGGCTGCCTGGGGCCGGCACAGGCGAGAGGGGATTCATCCTGGAAAGCATCTGACTCTCTGTGGGATTATTCTTCAGCTATTTGTAACTGCAGGTGCAGTTCCTTAGCGTGGGTAGCACCCTGCTGCATCCATCCATCGCCTGGGGTGGGTGAGAAGCAGCAACCAAAGCTGGGGCCAGGGTGGGAGCATCAAAGGCAGCCCCAGTCAGCACAGCAGGCACAACATGATGAGACAGGCACAGTCTGGCTGTTCAGCAGGACAAAGTTTTAACAGGCTTAACAGCATCAGCACTGATCATTAGGCAATTACAACTGCTGAAAGTTGACAAAGCACCAGGACCAAATGAATTATCTCCCCAAATCCTGCAGGCAGGAGCATGGAAAAGAGAAAAGTCATTGTCAACAGCCTCTGATAGCTCACTGGGTGCAGAGCAGTAACTAAAAACTAAAGGGCTGTTCATTTACTTGCTGTTTTGAGAGATGAAAGGGAAAGGCCAGGAAATGAGATCTTCAAAAATATTCTCATCACTCAGGGAGTGGTGGGAGGGAAGGTCCTGGAAACACTGATACAGCCAGGATTGCTCAGCGCCTGGGGACATCTGATTCAGAGGAAGGGACTGCGTGTGTTTGGAAAGAGAAGGCAGATTTTGGCTGGGGGAGCTGGCTCCTGAATCATCCCCAGCGTTACTTGCTCAGTTCTGCACATTCCTGCACTGGCCAAGGGGACAGTGCTGAGCTCCTCCCCAGGATGTGCCAGAACCCAGTGCCCCAGGGCTCTGCAGAGCCCAGTCCATGCAGGAGCACCGTGACTCCCTGCTCTGCTCCCCTGCAAGCCCGGGATGCTCAGCCCTGTCACGCTGCTCAAGCACAGCCCCTTGCTCTGAGTGACTAGGCACGCTCTTCCGAAAAACATGCAAATGCCATTTAAAGACTCTAAGTGATACAGAATATATCACATCCCTTGGGAACCTGTTCCAGGGGGTAATTATTCTAATTCCTAAAATCATGCATCTCATTTGCAGCTGGAATTTTCCAAGGCAAAGCTCCATCTCCCAAGGCTCTGTCTTGTTCACTCAACTAGGGAGATGCTCAGCAGAAGAGATCTCCTCTTCCCTCAGCTCACTTCTGAACACAGCCTCAGATGACCAAAGTCTCCAGCAAGGTTCAGAGCACGTCCCCTGAGGATGCCATCTCTCTCGGGTCCTATTTCAAGCCCAGTGGTCTCAGCTGAAAGAATCCTGGTGGATTCTAAAGGCTTTGAGTGAGGTCCTAAATGTCCAGACACGTGTTTGGAGGGTGGGAGCCAATTTGTTCACCTATGCCCAGGAGCTCCTGCACAGTGTCCAGAAGGCCAGGGGACATGTCTGCACTGACAAGGCATCTCCATCTGCTTGCCACAGCTCGGTGCTGCCTGCAAGGCAAGGCTGCCCAAAGAAGGGCTTGTGTGGATTTTTACAGTGAATTAATTTAACACATCCACCTAGTAACAATGGGGAAGACTGACAAAGCAGAGGTCAGCCAATGAGGGAATTGCCAGGTAGAATTGTTAATTTTAATTACTTGTCTTCATTAAGATGAGGTTTCTGGATCCTACAGTGATGACTAATGGGTCAAAATATTTGCATGAGTGAATAAACTTCCGTTAAAGAGTGGAACAGACACAGAATTTTTTTTGGATTTTACAGGGGCTTTTCCATGACATGACGCAGAGAATTCCCAGAACCCTGCAGTGTACCAGAGGGGAGCAATCCGTAGGTGCAAGATAAACATTTTTATGAGGCACAGAAGTGCCCAGAAAAAGCACGACAAGGTGGAAGTAAGCGACAAACGAGGTAAAACATGGATTATACTCGAGCTGTTTGTGTCTCCTTGGCACTTGAATGAGTTGCAATACAAGCATCAGGGCTACCTGTGCTCCTGACAGCACTGAAAGGAAACAAAAGTTTGGAACAAGCCAAACACATTCAATTTGCTTGAATAATTTAGGCTGCTGAGTTATCATGTGCTTCATGGCCTGTCATCGAGAAGAGCTGCACTGCACAGGGAAGGTCTGTAAATCAATGCATCTGAGGGACCAAAACTCATCAGGGAGAGGCTGCAAAAGCAACTCCTGTCACAACAGATGCAGGACAGGGACTCACTCACGAGGCTGTCGGCATTCCTGGGCTTCAGGGCTGGCTCCCTGCACACCCAGCAGGACATCCTGAGCACACAGCTCCTGCTGTGTTACCGCTGAAGATTAATAGATTACGTGAACACAGGTTGATGTGCGGTGAAGGAACAGCAGAGTTTATTTTTCCCCCAGGATTTATAGGCTCCTGACCACGGCCAGGGATGGGATGGTCAGGATAACACTTTCTCACTGCACTGGCCATGAGAGATGCCCATCACAAGACGTGGAACAGAAAGAATGTACACATATCTATGTTTACAGTTACTGTCCTGGGAAAGTCTTTAGAAAACCATGTCAGCAAGCTCAGAAGCTGAGTTTTCAGGGCGACACTGCTGGAACGTGCAAAGGGGCTACAGGAGAGCTGCAAGGGACTTGTGACAAGGTCATGGAGTGGCAGGGCAAGGGGGAACAGCTTTAGACTCCCAGGTTAGACAAGACATGAGGAATGAATTCTTTACTGGGAGGGTGGTGAGGCCCTGGCACAGGTTGTCCAGAAAAGCTGAGGGTGCCTCACTCCTGGAAGTGTCCAAGGCCAGGCTGGATGGGGCTCTGAGAAACATGGGATAGTGGAAGGTGTCCCTGCCCATTGTAGGGGAGCTGGAAGCAGATGATCCGTAAGGTCCCTTCCAACCCAAAGCATTCTGTGATGATGATGATGATGATGATGATGATGATGATGATGATGATGATGATGATGATGATGATGGACTGACAAACACAGAGAGTAAAAAACAAATCCAAGCCCAGTGTACACATACTGACCTTCCAGGACATACCTGAGTGTACCTGACTCTCCTCCAAGGTATTTATACCCTCCAATCATGCAGCTACTGTTCCCAAAAGACACCTTCTCTGACAGTTCCTGTATTACTACCACGCACAATTTTAACTTCAGGTTTCTAGCCAAATTCCTCCTCCCACACAAGAGCTGCCCCTTTATAACTTCTCCCCAAGCTGTAGCTGAGCCAGGATCACAGGTAGCTGAGCTGAGAAAGTTCCTCTCCTGGGGCAGGTGCCGAGGCTCCTCGCCTTTGCCTGCTGAAGGCTCTGACTGGGAACGTGCCCGAGCAGACGCCGTGCGCCGAGCTCGCACCAGCTCCTCCTCTGCCTCGTCTCTTTACTGAAGCCAACACTTCCATAGCAGTCAGAAGGAATCAAGTGCTCGACCTATTTTGGTTTGCAAGAGATGAGGACACCCACCTCCCTTGGCTTCTCACAAAAATTTCCAACCGACGCTCTTCACTCTTTCATTTTTCACAGAAAGCAGTGCAGAACAGCCACAAAACCTGCTCTCTCTCCAGCACTCACCCAGCAGAGCCAAGTTTTCTCCCCAGGAAGTGCCTGAAGCTCCTTGCCTTCCACCCCCAGCAGCTGCAGGTGCTCAGTGCCCCCCAGGACGTGGCAGCCCGTGTCCCTGGGCAGAGGGAGCCGCCTGTGACTGCCCAGCCGTGTGCCAGGGCAGCTCTGCACTCCCGGGATGCCAGGGAGCATCTGTGGTGAAATCTCACCCAATGATCCAAGATAGTTCTCTCCAGCTGGGACTGACTGAATATAGCCTGGGCACTGGATGATGTGGGAAATCAGTCGTAGCCGAGCACAAATTGCATGCATAGAGGTAATTACTGCAGCACAAGGTTGGTAGCACCACTACCCACATGACAGTATATCTCAGCAATTTTCATTTCCTACTGCTTCAATTTAGAGAGGGGGTTTTTCATCTGGTTTTTTTCCTTTTTTTTTTTTTCCCCTGTGGTTCAATTTATGCTCCTTTTCCTGCAGGGACTGACGCTACCCCAGGATTTCTTTGGGCTAAAGCTCTGGTTTCACTACAACCACTCATTCCACACACCCAGATGTCCCCCTGTTTATGACACCCAGACCTCGAGCCTGGCCCATCTCGACCCAGCTCCAGTGCCCTGCCCCAGGAGTGGCTGTCACTGCCCAAAGCTGAGGTGGCACAGCAGTGACCACCTGTCACCTGCTGGCGTGTGCCAGCACCCCCAGCCAGCTGGGGATGTTGGTGATGGAACACAACGTGAAGCCGGTTACAAAGCAAGCTGCTCTTCACAACTGGAAAAGGGTGAAATGCAATAAGGAAAATGGAACAAGAAGGGGTTTCTGCTGAAAAACAAAAACATTAGGAGAGCTAATGCTGAGAGTGGGGAAAGGGATCACTACCATTACAGATACTCATCAAAAGCAGGGGCCACATTATGCGTACTGTGATTATACACATCCTGACTAACACAGATCTACAATATAACACTTGCTACGAAGAACTTACTTTCCAAACAGACACAGGGGTTAAATGCAGGCTGGAAGGGGAAATGCCTGTGCAAAGGCAAGCACACCCAGCCAGAGCCTGGCACAGCCCACGCTCCTGCTCCCCAGCCCGCCTGCTCCCCACGTACCTGCGTGCACCGGGAGGAAAGGCTGCCAAACTTCTCCATAATTCTGTGACCCATTTAAAACCATCTAGTCTTACATTCATATATGCTGTATGAGAAATAAAATATAGCACTCACGAGTCTTGAGTGGCAGCACTTCCCTCAAGACAGATAAAAGCTGAGAGTTCTCTTTGCTGTTTGGTGCCAATTATTACAGAGTTTTGACTTATATATTATTACATAGACCATTTAGTAAAACAACCTACATACAAACGCAGTGCTGTGCCTCCCTTCAGCAGATTTCTGCAGGAACTGGAGCAGTTCAGCCACTCACCCATAACACTGTATTTTGGTCCTTCCCCTGCACCCAGGGGAGACACAGTCCCTGCCCTACAGCTCTGCTCAGCTAATTAACAGAGGTCAACATAATTTATCATCATCACACATATAAATGGAATTGCACCAGGCTTTGGAGGGAAAAACAGCAGGCACCCCACTTGTGTCAGCTGCTCTGGAGCTGCTGCTCACACCTGAAGCCCCCAGGCAGGGCTGGCACCCCAAACCTGCCGGGCCCCGCAGAGCCGGGCTCACCCCGCTGCTCCTGCTGATTATTCCTTTAATAAAGGGCCCTGTATTTTCCAGCGGCTGCAAAATTGTTGCAGGTTGCCATGGTAAGCACACACTTTCCCATTTAGCAGAATAATAGGCAGCTTTGTATAATTCACTGATTTCAGATGATTTCTCACCCCAAGCGCGAGTCGCTCAAGTTACATAAGTCACCTGTTGTTTAGTCAATCTGGCAATTTTAATTAGAAGAAATTTTTATGATTCCTCTTTGCAACACTTAGAGTAGCTCTGCCACCAGAATGCCGAGATGTCTGTAAATTATACAGGTCCCAATCACATCTTTTTTTGCTGTTTTAATTACAGTAACATTGCAGCATTAATCATGTAAGCCTCTGTTAAACAAGTAACAGCCATCCTCTATCATAATTAAAAAGAAAGGCCAAGCAAACAGGAGCTCTGGAGTTTACCATATTTTCTCTGAAAATTATATTTTAACTTAAGAGTTTCACAAACAGTAGTTTTATTTGGCTCTAATTAGTGTTGTGAAGGAAACACCGAAAGGTTAATAAGAGATGGTTAGTTTGTAATGCAAGTTTCCCAGTGCCAGCCCCAGCAGTTCAGTCTGTTTTCAGAGTCATTAACGATGTGGATTGATTACAGGAGGAGATTGGGAAGTGCTGGCTTGCTGTGTTAGCAGAAGGCTTGGTTTTATTCATATACCTTCCCTACTGTTAAATCTGATGGCCATTACCTTGACCACTTTGCCAGTCTTAACTGCTGTGAGAAGGAAAGTGTTAAAGGTTTCCTTAGAAGTTACTGGCAAAGGGGGAAAAGAGGCCACATGAGCCTTTTTCTGGCTTGTTTGTAAGGCAAAAGGAAGTGGCAAGCTTGCCTGAACTGTTTATTTATCTTAAAATATCTTAAAATTCAAGTATTGGGTAGTGGTTCTGGAAAAGGAGGCTTTGGAAGAGCCAGGGTTAGAACCATCCCATCTCCAGCTGAACCCTGAGACAAAGATCTCTGCAAAGGTTCTCCTTGGGCTGGAGTTTAGGAACAGTTAACAAAGTCAAGCAGAAATAGAAGCTGAAACTGTCTAATCTGAAATACCTCTTCTTCATATCTCCTACAAATTGCCCTCCAGTCACCCAGCAAAAATATGGGTAAGCAATGACTGAATTTGACAAAATCTCATTAAAATGTACAATAAAACAGTAGAAACTCTCCAAATTTCTGGGCTGATCATTCATCCATTACAAACCTACACAGCAGGGCATGGATTCAAGTTTTAATTTTCCTCTCCAAGTTGCCAAAATGTTCACATCTGGTGAACGTTCTCTGTGCTTAGGTGGAAAAAAATTGATGATCTAAAGGTTATAACGCCCGTGACCCTGAATGGAATAATTTCAGTGATGAAGACTCTGCAAGAACTATCTTTGAAGGAACCTGAAAGCTGAAGGAAGAGTGCCAGGAACGTGGGATACAGGACAATGCTTCCTATGCAAACAAAGGAGGCTGCACATCTGTTTGTTATTTAGTTCTGCTGTTGCAAGGAGGGACTGGCTTCACTTACTGCTAGAGATGACTTCAGTGTCACCCCTGCCCCCCAGCCCTTTCCAGCAAGGACTTCTCCAAGCTGTGTTACTGGGAAGCCAAGGGAGAGCAGCACAAGGGATCTGTCTGTGCCAGGCAGCAAGTCCATGCAGGGATTAAACCTCCTGGAGCCACCCCAGCCCTGCTCTGCTGCGACGTGAAGGGGGTGAAGGGAGCCGAGCTCGACGGAGGGGCCGCCTGTCCCTCTGCCCAGCTCTGCCCACCCACATCTCCCTCTGAAGGAGGAGATGAGCTACATTCAGTGCTCTAACTAAAGGTATTACGCCCCTCAACAATCCTGGTTAGGGAAGGTCAGCAGGAGCTTGGGGAGGATGGAGAGAGCGTGGACAAAGCATCAGTAACCTCCACACGGAGCTGACTTGGATGCTCAACACGCAATCATTTAAGAGTGTGGGAATCATAAGACAATCAACTCTTCTTCCCAAAGACCAGCTTACCCACTTGTCAGAAAAATCCTTCTCGGGGCTTTCAGAGTGCTGTGAGGAGCTGATTGCTCCCTCCAGGCCGGCCACTGCAGGAGCAGCACTGAGCTCACTGAGGCTGCTCTACCAGAGCTGTGCAGTAATACAGAAATCAGAGGAGCTGTAATCACTGACACTGCCCTGTAAAGAAAGCTTACAGCATTTATCCATCTTAAGGGATGTGCTGTCACTCACATACCAGTGTTATACTTTGTGTCTTGTGCTGCATATATGAATACAAGACAGTAGGTATTTTTATTAATTTGTAGAAACTTCCAGAGAAATGCAGCCTCCAAAGCCCTAGAATATGTCACTTAGGTCTTTATGTACATGCTGCTCTACAGAAAGGCTTTTCTGCAGAGTGAAAGGGGGCTGTAGGTAGAACGACTGCTGGAAATCAGCTTACAAAAAATTCAACGGTTTCTAATACCTGTGTTTGCCTCCAGTTAATACCATTAGTCATGTTCTCAATTCACAACTGAAATACACCCAGATACTATGGAGATGAGCCTAAGAACCAATTGGAATATTCCAGATAAAACCTGATCCCCTAAATCATGATACATCTGAATAATTTGGGATGCAACCAGCAAGAAAAGTTCCAGTGAATATCACAGGCCCATTTCTCCTTTACATCCAAATCTTATTTCTACACTGTACGATAGTATAAAGAAGACTTAACATAACTATTTAAATATAACCCATTTCTATTCAAAGAACCCTTCATCTTGCTGGAGTTTATGGGTCTCAGACACAATTAAATCTCCCCTGTGAGCAAAGTTACACAGATGTGGAAATGTATGCGGGATCAGGTCTTTGCAGATGACATTTCATGTGAACCTTTACTGCTGATCTGGCACCAGAAAAGTGGAAGTGATGCTTTTAGAAGCAATTCTCTGTAGAGATCCATTACTGACATTGCTTAAAACCCTCTCATTTTGATTTTAAAGCTTTTTCACTATTATATGGCTGTGGTGACTATTTCTAACACTGCCTTTTTTATGATTAGTGTGTGCTTATTATTTTCGTATTTTCTATTTTTATTTTTATCTTAAACAGTGAATCACTGCTTCATTGGAACAATGATTTTCTTTCTGTAATTGATGGCTAAAATATTGGCCAGCACTGAGAATTAAGACAAGTGTGAAATCTGTTGCTTCTAACATTAAAAACTGATATTCCAAGTATTTCCTTTCTGATTTCTATGCTGGCAAGAGCTCCTATGACTTACAGAGTACAAGAATGGCTCTAGCTCAAGGCAAGGTGAAAAAGGCACTAGAATACATTTAAGTGTATCTAGGTGCTTGTGCACATCCACACAAAGAAAACAAGCCAGACCTGCACAAACACAATGATTGGAAGAGGGCAAAGGGATTTAAAGAAAAAAGTACCAGTATGAGCAAAACCAAGGGAGGAATAACTACCTGAATCACAAAACAGAGCATCCAGCCTCAAAGATGCTAATTCAGGTCCTGAGGGATCTAATCAACCTCTTTGTTGAAGTAAAGATAAAACTTTTTGACAGCAAACGCTTTCTGATAAAATGGAATTTTCAATTACCCTGTGAAACATCTGGTCCACGCTGCCATTTCCAGGGAAAGCCACCACCACAGTCTGCAGGGCTGGGAAACATTTCCCGCTGAGTTCTCCCCGCGTTGCTGGGAGGAACAGGTGTCAGAGCCCCATGGCAGCGCTCCCGCCAGCACGCACGCTTCAGCTCCTCCTGGAAACCAGGCCTTCCTCCAGGGCTGCACTTGGAGCCATGGCTACACCAGGACGTGGAGAAAATCCACCCCATCTTGCGGTGAAACACGCCAAGACACCGGGGGACGCCGGGATTTAACCCCATCCTCCAGCAGACTTCTCCAGCCATCCCAAAACATCGCTGAGATCCAACAGCCGCTTGAAAACACCCCTCTCTCAAAGAAATCCGTCTGGAAGTTCAGCCCAGGCCGTCGTTAGGAAGAGAGCAGCACATATAAACTTCCAGCAGCGCTTAACACCTCCACAAATAAACAAACAATTAACCAGCAGCCAGGCAATCGCGGAAGGTGGAACGGCACCAGTGCCCGCCTTCCTCTGCATCCCATTCGGTGTCAATTAGCAAGGGAAGGAAAACAATCCTGGGCGACAATGAACTCCAAATTGGGCACATATTAGAGCAATTAAAGCCATCTTTTCATCAGATGAATTTATAATCAATAATTAAGATCCTGAGGTAAAGAGGGACTGGGCAGAAGTCCTGCTCCCAAAATACGCGACGTGGCTGAGCTCCAGGCAGTAATTTCTGATGACCTGCTGCTACCCACTAAAGCTCAATGGTCTCCATGCTATGGTTTGGCATTTTTCTGGAAATCTAAGTCATTTCCAAAGGAGGAGAAAGGGCTCCTGCCAGTGGGACTGGCAGGTGGTGTCACTCCCACCCTAGAGTGGCACCAGCAAAGCGAAACTGGGGCCCTCACACCCAAGCACTCACCACTGGTGCCACTGGTTCCAGAAGACAAAGGAGCTCGCACCCATCCAAGCCCACCTTCCTCTGCAGGAAATGCAGCATCCCAGTAGGCAAAGGCTGGCCAGAGAGGTCCACACTGACCACCCCGAGCCACCACAGAGGGATCATCCCCTGCTACCCAGCTACCAGGACTCCTGCCAACCGGCCTTGGCAGATCTGGGGTTACCCACCGGGCAGATAAAGACTCACAAATTATTGGGACTCAGTCTGAGGGCTGGCCACTCAGGAAGGACTCGTGGTGCCACAAGCTGAAGTCCATGCCCAGCAGAGGCTTGCCTCAGGAGAACCACGGCAGAGATCATTACCATCAATGTGCAAAATCCACCCCATTTCTCTGGGATTACACGAGATGCAGTTTGGGCAGGGACAACAAGCAAAAGCAGAGCACGGGTACATGAGATGCCATGCTGCTCTACAGACAAGAACTGTGTGTTTGGAGCAGCAGTCAGCCAATAGTCCTGCACATCCTTGTCAATGAATTTCTTGTGTTTCCTCCCCATCCTGCCACTCTGCCCCAAAATCAGGTAAAAATTACCAAGCCCAAACCATTGCTTTAATCATGTGGGAAACGCTGTTATCACCATCATTTCAGCTTCTTGATTTTCCTGATTATTTTCTGCAGTTCCTGTTTGAGAAATCAGCTCAGGCAACACTCTGTTTAACCTTTTTTTCAGCTTCTGTGACAGTAACCACTCACTCCCCCGCCTGTACTGCTCCTCTCATCACTCCACCAGCACCCTGACCACCTCACGGGGTTACCCCGAGCTCTTCCTCACAAGGATCCCACAGGACAAGAGATTTGGCTGCAGCACACCTGCCTGCAGGTGCAGCACCAGCACGCTGCTTCCCTCCCAAAAGCAAACCACACCCAGGAGCACCAAGCCCCTTGGCCACTGCAGGATCGGGAGACAGACAGGTTGTCTTCAGAAGTCACCTTCTGGAACACACCTGATTTTTGGGGTGTGTTTTACATGCAGTGAGGAGCTCATGTGGACTGAACCATTCTACTTCCACCTGACTCGTCCGATGAGCTCTGCCTCCAACTCAGCCTCTCTAACTTACTTGCATTGTTATCAGAGCCAGCACACAGACTTATCAGAAATGTAATCCCTGTAAAACTCTATCTGCAGTCCATTGAGATTGGATTTTTTGCTGAAGAAATGTGACAAAAAATTAACAGATGTTGCTCAGACCATTCACCAGGATGGGAATCAATTATGAACATTTCTGCTTCTACAGTCATCCCTTACTACAAATGCATCTTAGGAAACCCTCTCCTGATCGAAATGAAAAAGCATTTCTTTGTAATAGAAGAATAATAAATGATAGCTATCAGCCTGCATTCTCTGACACGGTGCTGGTCCACAGAGAATTAAACTGACACTGTACAGTTATATAAATGTTTAATTTTTTTCATCTTTGGCCACAGTAGGGTTGTCTGGAAATACATTATCGCTGCGGCTGCCATCCCTCTCCAATTAGTGTGGCTGGCAGCGTGGAATGTGTAGGTGACCTCTGTGTTCCCCTCCTCGTGGAGTCTTACAGGGTTAACTATGGCCATTTAACAGACTCTATCGAGAATTAATACAGAGATCAGATTCTCTCCAGAAAAATCCCACACTCTGTGGCGCAGATGGCAAGAACTCTCTCTCCCCCATTTGACTCTTTTATGACAGCAAAACAAAGGCTTTTAATGATGTTTACCATGAATTGAATTAAACAGCTGAAGACCAGTTCATAATCACAGCATTTTGTTTTCATATCCTTAAGTCTTTTAGCAGTGGGGTTTCCAGTGGAGCCTCAGCTACAGCTTATCTCAAGATATAGCCAAGTGCCCCAAGGCTCCCCGCGCCGGAGCACCAAACCGCACTCAGGCTTCCTAATTGAAAAAGACAGGATGTTTGCATAGGATGTTTGCATCCCTCAGACATTAAAAGCGACATTCATGGCCAAGTACAAATGACACTCGGGCTCAGTTGAACTCCTCTGACTTCCTTCCTCTAGCTAACACCAGTCTGATTTCAGAGCAGGACTTCATCCCTGCACGTGGGGACGGTAAGAGCTGAAAGCTGCCACCTGTGCAGGTGAAAAGATGCAAACCCTCCCCCACCAGCCTGAGCTAATCCCCTGTGGGACACCTGACTAATTGTCTACGTGCTCTGCAGACCTTTGGGAAAGCTGAGAGCTCCAGGGCTGGGACAGGAGCGCTGGGAAGTGCACACACTATCAGTGCTCGGGAGGGCAGGCGGGCAGGGACCAGCCCTGGGCACAGCACCCCTAATTCCAGCCCTAATCCCAACTCCAGCGCTCACTCAGGCAGATGCTCAGGGCCTTGGGTTTTCTGCCTGTGCATAGAGGATAATCCCAGCTGTTCCCTTACCCCACAGGCGTGGTGTGAAGATTAATTTACACCTCCCCAGCACTCTGACCATGCACAGCGCTATCCCCAGCGGGCACTAAGTGTCCTCACTGCACACCCAGCAGGGCAGCAGCAGAGCCCCTGGTGGCAGTGTTGGGGGCAGTGGGCACCCCCAGGACACAGCAGTGGCTCACCTTGCTCGGGGCCCTGGGAGCCCATGGAGGGGACGCTGGTGTTGAGCACATCGTTGACGGCCGTGTCGCAGTAGAGGCCCCGCTGCACGTCGTGCTCGCTGTCCGTCTGGTCGCTCTCCTCATGGCCACTGTCCTTCAGACTGTTCCCCTCCAAGTCCTTGAACGTGGAGCTGCTGGGGAAACACAGCTGTCACATACTGGGTGGGACAAGGTGGCCCCCGACACGGCGCTGCAGCGAGACCTTGGGGTGGGAGGTCCCTGCCCTCCACGGCAGCCCACAGAGAGCGGGGAACACTCCTCTGAGCCCCAAAACACAGCAGGCTGCTCCTGCCCCGGGGTGTGGGGTCAGCCTGTGGGTGCCCTCAGGCTGCCCTGGGTCTTACAGAAGCTCAGAGTGAAGCAGAGTTTGAAATAAAATTTAAAAAATATACATTAAATGAGCTGTTTCCACATCTTGGCTCTCCCGAGTTGTACTACCTCATATTGAAGTTACACAAGATCTAAAGCCCAGTTTTCTAGGTTATAAGCCAAATCCTAATCACTTAAAGCTTAAAAACAAAAGTCTTCCCGGAAACAGGAATGTCTTTTAATCATGATGATGCATTTTTATTTTTAAAAATAAACCAGTGATTCTGGGTCCAAGTTCATGCAGCTTTAAGGAAATCTGATACACAGCCAAACATCCTTGACAGCCTCTGCAAGGATGTCCAAGGACTGAGCTGCTCCCAGATTTCCCCCAGGGGATGAGCAGCCCCAGCATGGAAGGCAGCCCCAGGCCAGAGGGATGGAAGAAGGGCAGCTCCTAGGAAGACAGGCTGAGAGAGCTGGGATTGCTCATCCTGGACAATGTTCTGGGAAGACCTTAGAGCCCCTTCCAGTTCCTAAAGGGAACTCCCAAAAAGGAGTAACTTTTTACAAGTGCAAATAGTGATAGGACATACAAAAAAGAGGGAGTGACTTTTTACACAGGCAGAGAGTGACTGGACAAGGAGGAATGGTTTTAAACTGGAAAAAAAAGAGTTGAGATTTAGATATTAGAAAGCAATTCTTCCCTGTGAGAGTGGTGAGACACTGGCACAGGTGCCCAGAGCATCTGTGGCTGCCCCTGGATCCCTGGCAGTGCCCAAGGCCAGGCTGGACAGGGCTGGGAGCAGCCTGGGACAGTGGGAGGTGTCCCTGCCATGGCAGGGGATGGCATGGGGGTGATCTCTAAGGTCCCTTCCAGCCCACCCCATTCTGTGATTCTCTGAAGAGCTGCATTTCTGGCTGCACTGGGACCCAGCACCCTGAGAGGGGCCGTGCCCCAGGACCCTGCACTGCTGTGAGCAGCAGGGACACCAAGACACACCTGGCCCAGGTGGCACAGCCTTCAGAGCACCCTGTGCTCCTTCCACTCCCAGCCTTGGCACGGGAAAACTGCACTCACTGGGAGGATCCACCTGCACCCACTTCTCCAAACTTTCTCACTGGCTGGTTTGGTGTGAAACGTCAGTGACAGACACGGCCTGGGCTTCAAAGCCCCAAAGAGCTGGAGATTTTCATTACTTTGAAAAGCCCTTTTGTGTCTCCACGGAAACCAAGCAGACCACCTACCATCTGATGCTCTGCAAAAGCACACAAGGGGGGAGCTCTGAAATACATATAATAAATTGGTAAACCTTCAAACATTTCCTTTTAAATAAAGATGTCCCTATTGAAGCCGCTGACTTTGATTCCAGGCGACATCAAAGATTTTTAAGTTAAGAAAGCACTACAAATCTACAATTCATTTGTGTGTGTGTGTAGATGAGTGAGAGAGGCAAGCAGACAACACAGGAAAAGTACAAATAGATTAATTAAGTGCTGGATTTGAGAAGATTCACTCACCAAAGATAGCAGAGATACAGCATCTTCATAAAGGCAAAGGATGAAAATGATGCCACAGTATGTTACAGAAAGTATTTTTTGCTCTCAGATGTCTGCACAGCATTCCTGGCACCCGTTGTACTTAAGATACAAGACAAAGGTAGAAAGCCAGGGGAGCCGCTGTCCTACACGGAGCTGCTGCTCGTAATGCGCAGGCAAGCCGTGTTACGAGGCATTTATCTTCCCTGCAGTGAGCCAGACCGTAATGCAGCAGCCACACCACACGTTTCCACGGCTGACACTTCTCTAAAGGATGGGCAGGTCTGGGGGAATCGGCAGCAGCAGCATTTCCCAAACAATACAGCCTCGGAGCAAGCCCCACTGCGGCAGGCTGGAGCGCTGTTTGCCTTTATCTTAGGTGTGAACGAGGAAAGATTAATAGATTTGGGGTTTTTTCAGTGTGCCTGAAGACTCTCTGGCGAGGAGCACAGGCCAGCCAACTCTCCCAGTCACATTAGCATCGTTAAACACCACGAGCCACGCAGGCAAATACACCTGCTGAACCCGCGCGGCTCCAACAATGCGCTCGCAGCTCCCTCACTGCTCAGCTTTTTGAGATGTAAACAAATGGGATCTCAGCCAGGCAGATAATTGGATATTTTTTACTGCTCAGATCAGATCTCAACAGTTCAGGGCTGGCTTCTGCTGTCTGTGAAACCCTTGGTTCAGTGATGGCTTCTGCAGAGCCGCCGAGCGCAGCCCCGCTGGGCACGGCTTGCTCCCCACACCCCGGCCGGGCCCTGGGGAGAGGAGGGAGGTGGGCAAGGAGCTGCTGGGCCCATCCTGCACCCCAATCCTCATCCTCCTGGTGAGGAGCACTGATGGTGCTGTGTGAGTGCCCTTCCCGGCCTCCTGCCGCTGGGGCGATGCTCAGAGCTGAACCCCTCAGCCCAGGGGGTTCAGCTGGGTCACCCCGGCCTGAAACTCCCAGAGACATTCCCTCACCACTGCTAGGCTCTGAGGAGAGCAAACCCAAACCCAAAGTGTTCAGTTTTCCCAAGGGTAACTGCCAGGTTGCAGTTGAACTGATTGTTTCCTTTCACACATGGAAAAGTCAGCCCAGCAAAGCGCTGTTTGCCTTGGTATTCAAACTAAAACAGCGAGCTAGAACTGTGAGCTGCATCCAAACAAATTACCTGCCCCCAAACAACTTGGCTTTTTAATTTTCCCTGCCTCACATGGCAGGGAGATCTCACCACCCAAATCTATCCTTTTATTCCTGTGCATTCAAATGGAATAAACTCCCAGAATTTGAAAGTTGTCAGGGTAACAGCACTCTACCTCACTTACTGCACCTTCCCAGAGAGAAAAATCCAAAGAGAAGGAAAAAAAGATTTCCTTTATTACAAACCATGAGCAATGGGATTTAATGGGAAGTAAGTACTGTTTTAAAATCAAATTATTACTCTTGAAAAGTTATGCATATTAAAATAAGCAAGTTGTATATGAAGCAGTAAGAAAGAACATTAAACCCTTGGGATTTGGCTGGGCAAAGCCAAGCCCTTCAAGCAAGCCTACATACCTTTTTATTAAATGAGCTCTGCTGTTCACGTAGTTGGAATCAAAGGAGTAGTTTTCAGTCTGGAAGGAGGAAAAGAAAAGGGAGATGGTTACAAGTCTGATTTCTCCATGACTGGGAAGAGTCAGGTTTGCAGGGCCAGGATGAAACCCTGCGAGAGGGAAGGAGCATCCCATGATGGCACAGGCCCCTGCAAGCAGGACAGAGCCAGGCATGGAAAACTCCAGTACCTGTCAGTCTTTCCACCAACTTTCACCAAAAAAAAAAGCTGGCTGGTGACCACAGAACAATTTGCAGAGAAGAAACAATGTGACTGTGCTCTGTTACAAAACTAATTGCTTTTAATTCCCTGATGGACTCAGTTCTGTGTGTGTCAATTTGACTGAAAGTTCAAAAGGTATTTTTCTTATTAGTGTATAATTAACATGTTAAAATATTTATTGCATAGATATGTAAATGCCAGCAAGGTAATCCCTTGCCAGAGAATTTAATGTGGGCACTTTTCTTTGTTTTACATCATTTCATTTGCAGAGACAGTGGGCTCTGTTATTAATAAAAAGGCAAACAATGGGTGACATGCTTAAAAGTTGGAGGGGAGTAAAAGAAGGGGAGAAAAGTCAAAGGAGTTGTTATTTGCAAGCAAAACCCACTAACTCGTTCTGCACTTGAAATGCTGTCTTTTAACCTCAGATCACACAGGCCTGGCATTCTGGTGCCAGCAGCAGGTAAGGAACCAAGAGGAGCAACCAGAAGGTAGAGGAGAGAGCAGGGGGACAGCCACGAGACCACGGTGGGAGCTGTGCAGAGGGATGCAGTGGCAGGTGCATGGTAGGACGTGATGGGAGATGCTTGGTGAACCACAGTGGTGGAACACGGTGGGACCTGCACAGCCTGGCCAGGATCCTTCCTGCACTTCAGGGAGCCCTGAGGATGCAGGATCTTGTACAAGCCAGGCCCTCCAGCCCACCTAAAGTCGCCCCAGGTCCCAGCTGGGCTCCCAGCAGCCCCACCCCTGGCCCTGGGGATGCTCCCTGCCTCCTGAGCAGCAGAAGGAGCAGTCTCTGCTCTGCTCCCCTTCCTCCAGGACACAAATGGGAACATCCACCTGCCCCACCACAGCCCTGCCCTGCCTTCCCTCTGCCACGCTGCTCCTCGCCCCGTGGCTGTTCTCCTTCCCAAAGAGTCGCTCTGGGATACTATGGCCTGTTTTTATGGCAATTATGAACATGGTAAAAATAAATGCATGCATCTTTAATGTCTCAATAAATAAAGGAAAGCAGAGTCTGCTGCTAACGTAATCACAATGGCAGGATGCAGGGAGTGGGGCCACTGCAGCAGAGCCGAATGCGAAATCCAATCATACCCCGGCAGAGGTTACAGGGCTCTGCCAAGATAATAAAGCAGAGGCAGCTCTGGTTAAGTGTAACCTTTTCTGGAATACAGCACAGTATCTAATTTACCAAACAGGAACCTCCCAGAGAGAAACATGCGAGGAGCAGCGAGCTGGGGGAGTTGGCCTAGCACTCAGCACAGCTCAGTTATTACTTTCACACAGTAATTACTGCTGGAGAGTCACGCTGGAGATTTACTGCACAAACTACTGGTCCCTGCAGTTCCTGCATCCGTGCTCCTGCCGGATGACTTTGATGCTTACAGCTCAGGAGCAAACAGACACACACACGTTTTCAAAGCATATGATAGCCAAGAACCTAAATAGCACAGAAAATACCTGATGCTGTGCTCAGTCCCAGCACTGCCATCCCCAGCATTCACTGTCACCCCACAGCATTCCCCCCAGGCAGCCTCACAGCAGACCCCAGCCTGCAAATGAGCTGAGAGCAGCCAAGCAGTGCAGGGCAGAAGGGATGGGAGCCAGTTTAGCACAATCCTGTCACCTCTGTCACCCAACACTGGCAGACCTGGGAACAGCTCCCACAAGCCCAGAGCCCCAGCTGGCTCTGTCCCTGCATCCCAGCCCCACCAGCACGCCCAGCAGCAGGGAGAGCCCCTGCACCCAACATCTCCACCCCTACGTGTGCACAGTTCAGCCCTGGGACAACCAGGAGAGGAACAGCTGGCTGAGAGGATGCAGACAGCAAATTTCAATAGTTACAGGTACACTGAAGAGCTCTAAAACACTCTGGATGTCCACTCTGGATGGACAGTGCATCGCCAAGGCTTCAGGGGCCACAGAATACCCAAGGTCATCCACAGGGAAAGACTGCCACCAAAATCCCCAGGTTGAGGAGACACCACATGTGCTGCCATCAAACTGCCACAGCCAGAACACAGCTGGCACTAAATCCCCCTCGGACCAACATCCCTGGGAGCTTTGCTACTGATTTCAAACCAAAACCAGCGACCATATCCTGGCTCAACTCGTTCACTGATGAGCAAATTCCCCGTGACTCGTGTTGGATGGACTGGAGCCATGTCCTTCCTGGGTGCTCCCTGCTCCCTGTGTGCCCCTCCTCAGGATGCTCTGCACCACTGATGGAACCCAGCATCCACACGGAACACGAGGGTTCCCGAGGGGCTGGGCACAGCATCTCTTCCCAGGCTTGGGATTTCCCCACCACTGGACACAGCACAAGTGATGATATTTACTCCCAGATTTCAGACAAAACAAGGAATGACATGGCCACAGGGATGGGAAATTCTCTTCCCTGGGTGTGCACCCTTGGAGGTGAGAGCTGGCACAAGGCTGGGCTGCCCATCCTTCCCACACTAGCACACTCCCTCCAGCCCAGTTTCTTTACTTAGCCATGGGATTATCTGTCAAGGTCATCTCCATGCAGAGCAGGGGATCACAATAGAAAAATGAAAAAAGAAACAAGAGTTTTCATGGAGAAGGGCTGCTTTACAGCTTGCATTATTCAATCAAAGTTCACTTGATTTAATTCTAGTTCATCCTGCAAGGTGCAACCACTTACAAACAGAGGCAAAATGATGGGAAAGGAGAGTGTCTTCAACATGTCAACATTTTAATTGGGAAAGGATCCGCTTCCTCTCTTAATGAGACCCAAAGAACAAAGTCAAAGCACAAAAAAGAGGGAGAAGGTAAGGCTGGCTGGCACCGATGAAAGTGTGCTCTTCATCAAGTGCATCACTGAGAGGCTGGCCCTCATCTTCTTCATTATTTTGGCAAAAGCAAATGAACTGTCACTTTCTCACTAATCAGCATCACTCCTGTAGAAATCAAAGGGGAGCCCAGCCCCAAGTCCAGCCTCTCCTTTCCATGTTCAGAGCCAGGCACAGCGAGGACCTCCCAGCCACACTGCCAACCCTTATCTCCTGCTCGCTGTAACTGAAGAAAGGATGCTCACACTCGTCATGATCAGCCCCACAGCCTCCGTGCCATGAATAAACAATCCATTCCAGACACTGGGAACGCTGAATAACACCTTGCATGAAGCCTGTGCCCTCAGCCTGCGTTTCTCTTGAAGGAGAGACACCCTGCTGTCCTCCAGGCTCAGGATTTGCTTTCCAGATGCCAACGTGTTGGTGTCAATGCCATCAAAAAGAGCCCTGGCTTGGCATACAGCTTACCACTGCCTAGTTTGAAAAATGCTTTGAACCACTGCCTTAGCAACACAAACATAAATATAACAACAGACACACTCCGAATTGAGCAATCAGGAGGGAAATATTAAACTTTTTTTTCTCCCCTAGCGGTTGCTTTTGGTTGAGGACTGCCAATTCCATTAAATTAAAAATAAAATAAAAAAAAGATGTACAAACGTCAGTACAACTCTTCTTGACCTGGATATTGACAGGGTGACTTCCCCGACAGCAAAAGGTCTGTTAGCACCAGGGCACTGCTCTAACGACTGCTCACTCCCTGCCTCAGAAACAGAAATAAACCCTGGCGGATCCAAAGGCAGTTTAAGAGGAACTAAACCAAGTGCCAGCAGAAAGGTCAGCGGGCTGCAGCAACTCCGGGCACGAGCAGCACTGTGGAGTGCTGGAGAGGCAGAGGATGCTGGCTGGGGTCAGTGCCCAGCACAGGAGGGACGTGTCCTGGGCCATGCCAGCAGGCTGGGATCAGCACAGCCGTGTCCCTGCAGCCTGCGAGCCCCAGGACACATGCTTGGCATCTGCTTCTCTAGCACTCTTCCCTCTTTTCAGCCATTTCAGATGTGGGGTATTTTTCAAACCAAACTCCACAGAGGGGAAAATCCAGCTTTCTCCACAGCATGTGGATCCAGGCTCTCGACAAAGGGTTTGGTTCCTCAGTCCACACATCAGCCCCCAGCCAAGTCCACGGTTGTCTGGAGCTCGGCCCATCTCTCCCAACCTGAAGTGACAGGCATCCATCCATCTGCCTCAGAAGACGGCTCCAAAGCATCTCAACGCAGGGGTTTTGTGCCCTTCTTCTCACTTCAGGGTGAAAACATTTCTGTCTTTCCACAAATTATTGTAAACCTGCTGCAACCTCCTGCCAAAGCATGTAGGGACTCTTCACAAAATCAGCTTCATAAAAATGACACATTTAGCACCACTTTTTCAGGGTTATCCCTTGAGCCTTTTTTCCCCCTGTGTGCCTTGTTAATAAAGCTTGCATGTCACCCTTTATTATTAAAAAACAAAGCGGACCTTTCTCCAAGGCTGCAATGTGCATCTCTCCTTTTGGGTTTCACAAAATCCTCCAGAAACACGCGACGCTCCTCATCCTCTGCATCAAGCTGCACATCTCCACCGGGAGCACCAGCCTCCTGCCTTTCCCTCTGTGCTGCAGGCATCACTGGGAACCACAGAAATGGAAAATTGTTCCCAAAAATCCACTGGGCCTCCCTGGTGGGAAGGGTAGGGCTTGTAAGACCGCTTCTCCTGGTCCTTCTGTATCCTCAGTCCTGTTCTCCATGGGCCACTCAACCACAGGCTCCAGCATCTGCAATAGAACTGATGCTGCCTATTAGGAGATCTCACCAGCATTTAATTCTCATGGTTTGAATTATATTGTGGGTGATACAGAATTCATGCAAATTAAATAAGGACGCTCCAGCTGCACTTGGGAAACAGCGAAAATTTCAAAGTAGGGACCAGGTCAAATGAAGTACGCATCAGCAATGAGGGAAAGCCATTATCATTTAGCAAGCTGCTTATTTAGCCCATGGGAAATAAGGAAGCAGTCTGAGGCTCCTTCCCACGGGGGGCAGGTGAGTAGGAAACCCCACAGAACACTGGAATCGAGCCCCAGGGCCTGAGAGGAACAGCCAGGCTGGGGCTGATCATCTCACACCCAGAAACACGGCTGGGACCCCAATGTCCTCACACCCAGAAACACAGCTGGGACTGATGTTCTCACACACAAAAAAACGGCTGGGACTGATCCTCTCACACCCAGGAACACGGCTGGTGTCCCTCTGTACACCAGCAGGAGCCTCAGCAGACCCAGCTGGGGCTGGGAGGGCATCACGAAGATCGAAGATCGTCAGGAGGGATTTTCCCCGTGTTTGGGATGACAGGTAATTAGCCCCGTGTTCCCCCCAGTGTGGGATGGAAGGTAATTAGCCCCGTGCTACTGGAGGACAGTGAGGACAAGGCTGCCTAGAGCGGGTCAGGGGCCAGCAGCTGTGACCAGAGGCAGTGCCTGACCCACTTGAGGAGCTCTGCTCCTCCTCTCCCTGCTCGCCACAGCCCCGCTCTGGCACGGACAGCACCTGCAGCATCCAGAGCTGGGGAGATGCCAAACTGAGCCCCATCTCCCAGGTCCTGACTCTCCCACACCGGCTCCTCCTGGCATGGTGCCTGTCAGAGGTCTGAGAGCAGCAGCAGCCCGAGGCTTTTGGTTAAACACCAGTGCAAACTCCACCCAAATTCACTACTGGGGCTTCCACCACGGGGGAGAATGGGCAAACGCTGACAGACACAGCGCGGGGAGCGATGGCCAGGTCACACCGAGGAACCACCACCCTGTCCCCTGCCAGCCAAGCTGTGCCTCTGAGACCCCTGCAGGGCAGGGCCAGCACCTTTGGAAAGGACCCACCTGGCCACGGGTGGCCATCAGTAGCTCCAGCCACTCCACGGGCACTGGAGCACAAGCCAGGGGAAGGGCAGAGGACCAGAGGATAACCTCTAGCTGCCAACAGCCCCGGGCAAGACAGAAGGAAAGCACGAAGCAATTCAGCTCTGGAAGAGCATGTAAGAGGCAGTCACCTGGAAGAGCTGAAAGGACCTGACCTCTGGCATCTCCCTCTGCAGCCTCTCCCCACACCCAGCTCATTGACAGAGCTTCTCATGCAGGAGACTGCAAACTGTGAACTACCAACCAACGTCTCTGAAAAAGCAAGCGCATTTAGTATGTGATATTGATGTTTTATAATTAGATGTAATACAGCAGATCATTTTCCTGCACCTGATCAATGAAACCAGGGTTGGTTTGGGGTTAGGCTGCTTTGCAGACACTGATTGCTGCCTTAAGCCTACTGGAGCAGTGCCTCGCTCGCTTCAGCAGGAACAGGCAGAGACGAGGATGTGCAAACACAGCATCCATTTAGATTTACTATCCCCGAAATATAAACAGAATATTTATTTCTGGCCTTTTAAGTAGTAATTCCAAATTTAATGAGGTACAATGAACATTCCTCAGAGCCAGACTCTATGGCTACATAACACCACCAAGCCTCTAATTACTACTGCAGCTTAAATAAAGGACATTTCGTTATGATGGACATTATTAAACACTGAAGGAACTGAGTCCATCCTCCATTTTCTCTTGATGAAATAAAAAGCATTGCAGGGAAATCACTGGGAGAGTTCATCCCTTAGCATCACTCCTCTCATCAGCCTAAGCAGCAGTATCAAGCCAGACTGTATCACAGTACAAGCATCCCACTAATCCATGCTGAACTCCTGTCCCCTCCCCAAATAAATACAGGCTTTGTCATTTTTTGTTTGAAAATGGATGGGAGGCAAGAGAAAAGTTGCTGCTGAGATGTGATTTTGAAAAAAAGGTGTAGGATTAAAAACCCAGATTGAATCCAGGAGCAGCAACACACAACAAAGCCAAAATTACACCACTCAAAGCCACAAACTGTGTCACCCCGTTGGGTTTGTCAGCAGATCAGAAATCAACAGTATGGTTATGAAGAGCAAAAATGCAATCCTAAAACACCTGCTTTACATTCACATGGTATCTGTAGCCCCAAAGCTTTCTGGGGGGACACGGCACAGGGGTCCCTCCGCTGGAACCATCAGCAGAACCAGCAGCAGAAACCTGCTTGGCACCACCCCTGAAAATCTATTGAGAAGCAAAATCCTGACCCAAAAGCAGAGCAGGCTTTCTAGGGAGGAGCACACAAACATGTTTTCACACGGAGCAAGAGCAGCCAGGAGGCTGGTGATGCTCTGGCAGCCACCCAGTGCTTCACCCCTGGCTGGGACAGGAGGGATCTGGGGGCAGCAGGGCAGTGCCTCCCTCCCGTGTGCCCACTGATGGGCAGGGGGCTGAGCTCGCCAGCCCCCCGGGCACAGCCTCTGCCACAGGGCTCCTGCCTCCACATGCCAAGGAAAACTCCCTGCAGGGATGTAACAGCCAATAAACCTCATACAAAGGGGTTTTCCCGTTACCTGTACCTGGGACTTTCAGCTGTGTGATGGATCCACACACGCAGATCCCAGCACAGACTACACCCCTCCCTAAGCAGTGCGAGAAACAATCTGGATCTAATCAGCAGGCCCAGGGTGATGGGGCATGACTTAGAGATTTGTTAAAAAACCTTCCAGAACTGTCCTTTCCCTGCCTCCTGCCATTAGGAATGAAAACAAATGTAACAGAAGAACCTTTTTTTACATGTTCCCATCTCTAGGGCTAAATAAAACTCCCTGTCATTCACCTTCTGGAGTGGCAGGTCAGACCAATGCGTTTTGTAGGGAACAGGAGAAATCACAGATTTGTCACTGCAAAAAGAAGAAGAAAAAACAACAAGGAAAAAGAAAAACCAAAACCCAAAAATCATTGCAGCTGAGTTAAAAATAGGGAAGGCGTGAGGTGCTGCTGCCAGCTCTGCACATCGGGGCTGCACCCCGAGCAGGCACAGGCCCTGGGGCAGTCAGGGGGCACAGGCACCTTGGTCCTGCCCCATTTTCCAGTGCAAACCCCATTTCTTCTGATTTTTGGGCAAACAGACAGAGCTTCCCAAGCTACATCAACTCCCCAAAGTCATCTTCCTCCCACGGCATCACCAGAGGCCAGAGCCGGTCCCAGGCGTGCCCCTGGCACACGGTGACGGGCATGCAGACCCAGCTCTGCACCAGCAGCTCCTGCCTGCCTTCAGCTCAAATCCCCCCACACTGGCAGATAATCAAACCAAGACAAACGCTGTCCTGCATGCTCATGGTGTTATCATTCACATTGTTTATCTGGAATTGCACGGGAAGGCCTGCAATCAGGATTGCCTCAGGCAGCTCCCACTCAGAGCCTCGAGGGGATTTCGCTCACAACAAAACTCTGTATCAAAACCAGTTTTCCCCTATTTTCATTTTTTTTTTCCCTACTTGGGCAAGAAAACGTAGCTCTCCAGCCCACAAAATTACCCTGCAGCCATGAGACAGGCAGCAAATCTGAGCAGGACTGGCCTTCCTCCCACTGCCATCGCTGTCTCACCCTGCATGGGGAGGGGATGTGAAGCCTGGCTTTGCTCAGCTCAGCCCCTCTCACAGCCCCCTGCCTCCCAAAGGTGCCACCAGCTCCAGCATCCCTGGGGACACACCAGCAGCCTCTGCACAGCCCTTCCTCCCCTCTGAGCCACGCTGCCAGCTCTGGGCCAGCAGAAACAGGAACTCAAGCTAACAGGAGCCTGTGCTCTCCCAGAACAGGCTGCAGGGAAGTGAATGACAATGATTAGCTCACCAGATTAGGGGATCTCAGTCTGGCACTCGCTGGATGCCCCTCTCCATCCCCACACTGCCCCCTCCCCTGCCCACAGCCACCCCACATTATTAACAGCCTGGTAAACACAGCCCCTTGGTTATTACAAAGATGCCAAAACCTTACTACTTCTTGTTCCTTCCAGTTAATGTACCATAGCCGAGGATAAATTGCTATTACAAGGAACTAAAAATAAAAATGTTTCAGAGGCCGTAATTGGCTTGTCTTGTTGGGCTTTTTAAGGAGCCAAAGTACCAGTTCCAGGCTATTAGCCCTAAGGTTGTAGGAGAATAGTATAAAATATTTCTTCATTAAAACTCTACCTTCTCCATAGAGGTGTTATTCTTTAGGGTTTTTTTCCCTTTCCTTCTTTTTTCATTCCTCTTTTATTATTATTATTATTATTTTCTTTCTAAAAGACATGTGTTATCAAATGAGCTTTAGTTAAAAGAAGGCTTCGAAAGCCCAGAGGTGATATAAATAGAGCTCAGTGCAGCTGAAGAACCAGCCAGAGCCTTCACTCATCTATTCAGGTCATTTTTCTACAAAAATTACATAATGTTCCTCAGTTGCATCCATAATCTTGGGTCACTTTTAATAATCAGCACCAAATCTTGCAGTCCTTGGGGAGACAGTGCTCTGTGCTGGACAGCAGCCAGCCCACTGGGACAGGACCATCACCACCACAGGCTGCAAGGCCACCAAGGGTGCCCAGGCTGCTCCTGGAGATGGGGATTATGTTTTCCTTCCTGCTGAGGCTTCTCAATGCTATTTGGTTATTAGGAGTTAGTTACCACCATTACTCAGTATCAGCAACAACCACAACAGCCACGGTTTTGTTTTTGGAGAGAACCAGGAATTAGATTCCACGACCCTTGTGGGTCTCTTTCAACTCAGGATCTTCTACAATTCTGTGAACACCAAATGCATTTATTCAGCAAAAGGCTCCTTTCAAAGGAAGCAGATGCTCCGCCGAGCGAGGACGCGGCGGTTTGGCACCTGCTGTCCTGATGACGATGGTGGCGATGCATCAGCAGAACGGCTGTAATTTATGGTCACAACTTTAAAATTGGCTTTAAGTCCTTGTGGAGCCTGCTCCGACTGACAGGAGCACCTTGGGACTGCCCTCACCACGGGCATGGCACAGACCTCTCCGTGACAACCCATCGGTGCAGCACAGCATTACAATAAATAATGACAATATCAGTAATGTTGATGATCAATCTCTTGGTAATACGGCCCAGGAGAGGAAGCACAGCAGAAAAATTACAGCAGAGCCTCTAACCCCTTGCTTTTCCTGAAAGACAAGGTTGGATGACACATTTCTTTGTGAAACAACAACCCAACAGGTATTTACTACTTTTATTTTGTGATGTGAAGGTTGCTGCTAAAAGAAGACCATTTCTGTTAGGTACAATTGCTATTTTTTATAGTGTCTCAGCAATACCTTGTTAAAAAGGGCAAAACAACAGTTATTAATTACCCTAATTAACCCAATTCATAAGACACATTTGCGTGGCTGTCATGACAACTGCTTTGACTAACTTGCCAAGAATAGCTTAGCTGTCCATCCAAATAAATCCCTGATAATTACTAGTCTAGTTTACTGGGCTTCTGTGATAATAATAATTAGTGCTACTGTACAAAAGGTCACGCTAAACAGTTTATGAATGATGCATTTCTCATGGTGATTACACGAGTCATGCAGCACCCAGCAAATGGACACAGCCACGTCTCCAGCACGGAGAGCTGTGCTGAGATGGGAGCCCGTGGCTGCTCTGCCTGCAGACAGCGTGGCAGGATGAGAGGGAGACCTCAGAGAGCTCAGAGGAGGAAGAGCCATGAGTTGGGCTGAGCTAGGACAGCCACCGAGACACCTCCTGAACCGCGGCCAGCAGGCACCACGGGAGATGCTCCTCTAACAGAGACACTGGGAGACACCAAAGAGCTTCCAAGCCTGACCTGTCACATGCTGGTCTCTCACCTCACCGCCTCATTTCCCTCCCTGTCAGGGACAGAGGATCGTGGCTCACCGGTCTGGTCCTGGCATGCTTCCATCAGGTTTAGGATGAATGACAAAAGTGGGGTTAGATCACCAAAGGCAACGTGAGCTTGGGGTGGACAGTCCCAGCCCTGTCTGTCCTCACCTCTGCAGGAAGAAGGCCTCCAGCTCGCAGTCTGGGTGTCTCCAGAGCGAGCTGCAGCTCCAGCACACCCTGCAGCCAGGGGCTGTCCTGGGGGCACTGCTCAGCCCAGCACCGATCCTGCTCTGAGGCTGCTGCTGCCTGCAGGAGCCTCCTCCTCCTCCAGGACCTGCCTGTGCTCTGCCCTCATTTACCTTCACAACAGCAAACCCAGGCTGGTCAAATGTCATTTTAGCTTTGCTGAGGTTTATTGGTGAAAAGCCACCTGTGGGATCCCCTCTGGCTATACCTACACAGAGGCAAGAGAGGATGGGGCCACGCTGCACTGACATTGAAAAACCCTGCAAAACCCCAGGGCAGAGGGCAGTGGGGCAGGGATAGAGCCAGGACCTCTACTTGTAACACAGAGGACAGCTGCCAGCTCTGTGGAAATCCATGAAATCACTCCATTTAGAATAAATTCTAATTAAATACCACATATGGCCCTTATTGTCCATCCCCTGCTATCGATCAGAGGCACTGCACCTAAACAGGGTCTTAATCAGCAAATATTTGTCTGCTGCAGCCCCCTCTTCCCTCACCTCCACCTGGACTGGCAATTATTCTTATTGATTGACTTTAAGAGAGCACCATGCACATGCCTGGAGCTGCCACGCGCCGAGCAAACAAGGGAACAACGGCGGGCTCTGCTGTAATCATTACCAGGGCGAGCAATTGCCCTGTCACACATGGCAGGTTATGGCTGCAGACTGGAGGCAGCAAGGCCAGATGAACGCTTAAAACGTCGTTACAGTGTGAAAAGCGAGGATGTAGAAATGACACCTCCTTTCTCAACAAATCTGTTCCCCGAGCATCTCCCAGCTCCAGGAAGAATTCATCTCATTAAGGCTGAAGAGCCAACAGAGCCCTTGGAGGGGGGACATGGGATTGTGTCCTCTCTCTGCATGGCAAAATAAGCGCTGATGAGGACGTCTTAGATCTGGGGAAAGATGGATTTGAGGTCCCAGAAGTATTTGGGTACCTTCCCCAAAGGATTTTGGGCTCGCCTGCACATCCTCCCCATTTGTGGCCAAAAGTACATGCCAGAAGATGAAATGCTTTTATCAGACCAAAAGGAGAAATGAGGGAAACCTGATGCTGAGCAGAACATTCCCCAGTTTTCCCAAGTGAAGTCTGCAGCTCAGTTCAATATGTTAGTGCCTAATGAAGGTTTCCCCCATACTCTGCAGGGTACAATCATTCTCCTCCTAATGAGCATGTGTTAATGGCATATTAATTCTGACAACAACTAAGTGCAGAGAACAAGAGATGAACGAATTCCAAAATTCATCTGTTTTTTTCCCCAAACAAAGGAACCCACGGCGTGGCTGAGCAAGCCCCAGCCCGGCAGGAGCCCTGTGGCTCCCACAGCGATGCTGCCAGCTCTGGTTTGGGGCTCACCACGGGACACAGAGCCTGGACAGGACACGGCTCTGCTCTCTCCCTGACCCAGTCCCCCCAGCCAGCTGCACAGGGAGAGCTCAGCCCAGGCACTGCCCCTCCACACAGCCACCCTGGGGCTGAGCAAGGAGGCAGGGGAAGCACTCCCCAATGCCTGAGAAGTGTTCCATGGGCCCACAGGTCTGGGTGCTGCATCAGAGCCACCAGCCAGTGAGGATTTGCTTGCTGAACGTCGCCAAAGCTGGGTCCCTGCCAGAGCATCCAGATGTGAATCTGAATATGAAAAGTCCAGGAGGGAGCAGGTGACAGAGGCGCAGGCGCGGGCTCCGAGCCCCATCCTGCTGTCGGCGTCCCAGCCCATCTGGGTTTGTCTCAGCAAGTTTACATAAGCTCTCAGGCACGGAAAAGAACACACAGAATGGGTGTTTTCCTGTTCTTTCATCTTTGCTTGTGAAAACAGCTCCCAAAACCCTGCCAGCTCCCCCAAACCAGCACCAGTCTGCCGCAGCATGTGCTGCCCACCACCAGGCACTGCAGGCAAGAGGAAGCCTGATTCCCTCACTGTCCAAGCTCCGAGTGCTCCTGCCATCACTTACATTTACATTTCCAGATCGATAATCGATGCTAGAATCAATAACAGGGAATTTAGCTACATTATAAAAACAGTAAAATCAGCCAATACTGAGAAATGACTATTGAGTCCTGTGTTTTCTGTACTCACTTAGTCTAATAATGGTGAATGATATTTTCCAAGTACATTATTCAGCAATAAAATCACCGAATTATTTGATCTCTTTCTAACCTTTATGATTCTAAGCACTCTTTTTGACCCAGATTGAATGAGGCAACATCTGCAGAGCCTTTCACAAAATTGTACTCTGTGTGCACTATTGTAGGTCTGTTGCCAAAGATAAATGTTATTATTTTAAAGCCATCATCCTTCTAATAGATGAGCAAACACACTGCATTAGCATAGCCTGCAGAGCTGGAGCACGGGTGAGAAAATGCCAGAGGGGTTTCACTTAATGGAATTTTACATACCTGACTTAGGATGGGTTAATGCAATCCACCAACACGGGAATTTTAAAACCTGCCCTGTGGCATACACCTGCCATTACAAACGATGGTATAATCCAACAAGCTCCAGATCCCCGTGAGAAACGTTGAGGATTCACACCCAGATCTCAACAGGGTGTTGTGATGAGGACTTCACCTACAGGGCTCCAACACACCTTGCCCTACACGGTTTCCAGCGACCCGTCTGTCCTGGTGTCAGGTGGAGCAGGGCTGGCTCAGTTTCCATCAGAGGGTGTAGGAAGTGCCAAAGCTGTCACACCCCTGCCTGCTGCAGCATCAGCTGCACTCCAGCCCTCACAGACCTGCCAGAACTCTCTGTAATTCCATGTTCAACAGGGAGACACAGCAAGGCCCAGCACTAATCACTTGTCCAGATGACACAAGCCATTACTTCCCTCTGAATTTAGACAAGGAACTAGAGTGAGACACTGGAGCAGAGATGTGGTGCTGTCTTCTCCAGCAAAGCCTCCAACAGGGGCCACAGACAGGCTCTGCCCTGGAAGGAACAGTGGAATTTGGAGCTGCCAACAGCCTGAGTGTTCCTTTGCCAAGCCCTGGGTGATGCTCTCCTGGGGACAGCAGGGTCTGGAACTGTGCCCCAGGGGACAGGACCCAGCACAGCCCTGCCAGGGCACTGCTGCCTGCAGAGCGCCCCACCCATCGCCAATTCAGAGCACGCTCTAATTTGAATTATAATTACACTTTTAAGTACACAGATTACAACTATTTATGCTACAAATAAGACCATCCTGTATTTTAATTAACAGAAAATGATTGGAACTCAACTATAGCCTCTACTGGGAACAATATCTAATAATTTATTGAAGCAAGGCCATGCCAGCCCCACCATGGCAGGAGAGGGGGGGTGGGCAGGGCTGGGGGTCCCACCCTGCTGAGCCCTGACACAAGAGCAGGAGCTGCTGCCAGAGTGGGCAAGGGGCTGGGAGAGAGGATCCCAGGAGAGAGGGATCCCAGGAGAGAGGGATCCCAGGACAGAGGAATCCCAGGAGAGAGGGATCCCAGGAGAGAGGAATCCCAGGAGAGAGGGAACCCTGGAGAGAGGGATCCCAGGAGAGAGGGATCCCAGGAGAGAGGGATCCCAGGAGAGAGGGATCCCTGGAGAGAGGGATCCCTGGAGAGAGGTATCCCTGGAGAGAGACTGATCCCTGGAGAGAGGGATCCCAGGAGAGAGGGATCCCAGGACAGAGGGATCCCAGGACAGAGGGATCCCTGGAGAGAGGTATCCCTGGAGAGAGACTGATCCCTGGAGATCCTGCAGGCAGAGCCTGGGGATGGAAGCACAATGGCTCTGCCCCTGCTGGTTGATGGGAATTCAGGAAAGACCTGAGCAGGGCACAGGCAGGGAGGGCAGGAGCCCAAGGACCTGGAAGGGCACCTGGCTGAGGAGCTTCTCCAGCTCAAAGCCCTCAGGAGGGACTTCAGGAAATGGCAGCTGGAAAATACAGCTCTTCCACCCAGCCAAGCAGATGCACACAAGGTTATTCAAAGGCTACTGCACTTGGCCTCAGTGATGCCTCTGCTGTGCTATATGTGAAGGAAACAAGAGGGAGAAACCACACGGTTCAAATCACTCCATACAACACAAATTCACTTGGATACTGCTGTAAGAAAGCCCATAAAGTACCATGCAAGACTATCCTTTTGATGAAATTTTTAAAAAAGCTTACTAGAAATCTTTCCCAGTTTAAGAGAAAATTCTAATCTGCCATGTAAATATAGTTGCAAAAGCTTTTTTTATAGACTTCACGAGTTATGCATTAGAAATATGCATCAGAATTTCAAATTTTCCAAGAGGAAATATTTAAGGAACCTACCAACCCAAACCATTCTATGAATCTGTGAAAACAAGAGGAGCTTCTCCACTTCCAGTAAAAGTGAACCATAAAATCCAAAGCAGTAGCATAAAAACAAATGAGATGTATCTTATTATATGACATATTATATACTCACATAATTAGGTGCAATATGTAATAATTCTATACACACTTTTTGTATGCATAGGGATACAAGTGTTACCATGGCAGTGTTAATGTTTGAACCCCATGATCTGAGAGGTCTTCCCCAACCTAAATGATTCTGTGATGTGGCACATCACAAACACAAGATAGACAGTATGTAATATATAACAATGTGATCATACCCATGGCAGCACACAGGCCTTGCTGTTAAAGACAAGCAGCTACTGCCACACCAGCCCTAATCCTCCATGGATCCTTGGAGCAAACCCCTTTGGTCCCTCCCAACCAGGACCCTACCATGGGCTAGAAAACCCTTGGAGAGCCCAAAGAGCTGCCAGGATGGAGAGGCAGCCCCAAATCACCAATACAAAACGTGTTGTTTACTGGGGAACTTGCCAATGTTCAACTCTTAGTTGAATTCAGTCTTAAATGCCTTTTCCAACCTAAATGATCTGATGATCTTAGGAAAAGCCAGAGAGTGTTGAACTAAGGGCTTGCCTAAGACCCAGGGAGCGTGGCATGGTTAAACATGAATGGGAGCTGGCATATTTATCTCTGTTGCAAGGTATTCAAGTGAATTTCTCCATACAACAGCTTGGAGCGATTACATTAAGAGATGTATAATTTGGTTAGGCTGACCTCAGAATGGAATAAAGAGCTGCTGATTTCCATAATGTCAGCTCCGACGCTCAGAGAGGTCAGGGAACCTCCAGCGATACACAGAGCACTTTGGGAGTAGTTTAGCTGAGAGATCTGCTGGGATTTGGGGCGAGCAGGGACAGCAGACAGGGAGGTTTGGGGGTCCCCACCCCAGCAGCTCTGCTCGCTGGCGATGCACAGCGATGCTGGCCGCCCAGGCAGGACCAGGAGCAGTCCCCAGGGAGGGGATAACCAGTGGATGGCTGAAGCTGAGAGCATCACTCCTGTCTGGGGGGCTGCAGGATGAGGGCTGGGGCTGCTCAGGCACGGCAGGGCACGAGCAGAGCCGTGACCCACGCTCACCCGCCGTGGTGCGCATCACGTCGCAGGCACAAAAAAGTGCTGAGTTACAGTGACCTCCCAAGGAGAAAACAAGACTGGCAACGCTGCCTGCGAAGTCAGCCTTCCCACTAGTGCAACATCATCTCTGATAATGCTTTAATTATTACAGCTCTGAAAACAAGCCTCATTTCATCAGCCTGGCCTGTCTCAACACCGCAAACTTTCTCCGGGTTGGAAATCAGCTCCTTTTTTTCCCCTTTCCCCTGCTCTACTCACAGTATTACTCAGAAGCAAGCCAAATCCCTTCCAATTATGTATCATGACGTTTCCCCAGCGCTGCACTAAAGCAAGGCCCTTCACTTCTAAATGGCATGGTTTATAACAAATTGTCTGTTATACCAGACAGAAACTGATTTCCTCAAACCCAGCATATTAAAGTGAGTACATTCATTCTGGTTGTAACACACAAAATGTGATTATAACAGACACTTTGGGGGCTTTTTAAGGCTAGCAGAGAAGAGGAGGATAAGCTGGAGGGGAAGAAAGAATTGACAAGTAGAGAAATGACAGAGAAAGAGAAACAGCCACGCTGATTTCATTTCTTACAAAACAAAAATCTTTGTGTGTTGTAGAAATGTGCTTTAGTTAACACCAGCAGATAGCCAGAGCAAAAGCTGCCGGTGCTGCCTGAAACGAAAATTGCTCTATTGTGCTTAGAAAACCATTTCCCACAGCGAGAGGAACCCTTTCCAGGTAGTACAAAGCAGACCTGAAACCAAGGGGGCCTTATCCTGCAACTGTTGCTCCCTCAAATAATCCCTGCAGCCACCAGAAGCCCCAGCTAAACCAGTGTGAGTGAGGATTATGCGGGAGTGTATCAAGGTTGGGGGATTAGACCAGGATTATCACTAAAACCAGTAATTCCCCATCTTACTGATGGTGGCCATCAGCTCGGGAGGGGCAGCTGGCCACGGCTCTGGGAGCTGGTGGCCGTGTGGGTTCCCAGGGGACTCGGGTCCTGCTGGATCAGAGGCTGCTCCACCTTGACCTTCTTCTTCAGAGGGCCCCACCAAAGCAGCACCAGAGCAGGACCAGGCCTGATCCACGCTCTGCTGACAGCGTAACATCAGTGCTGCCACTCCCCTTCCAACACTGCCACCATGGAGCCACCCCAGAGCCCAGAGTCAGCCGAGAACTCCAGGCTAATTCCACCCTGGGACATCCAGCCTCTCAAGGAGGGCTGTCCTGCTCCCATGTCACACCTCCTCTGGAATGCCTGCCCTGGGCTGGCCACCACGGTGTCCCCAGGCGAGATCTGGGGACAGAGCGAGCTGCTGTCCCCAGGGTGATTCCCGTCCTGGAGCAGCAAACAAACGTCATCTCCCAAAGCAGTGCAAATCTGGGACATAAAACTGCCTCTGAAACACAGATACAGCCATCACACACATACTGTTCACCTTGTAAACCAACAAGTCAAAATCCAGGCATGGAAGTGTTACCCAAGGGTGGCTGCTCTACATGCAAGTCCTGTCCCTTGGATCCTAAAAGGCTGGGCATTCAGACCAGTTTCCACACCACCCCAATGCAACACGCATTTTTATCAAGGAAGCTGCCTAATGGCTCCTATTAATTTTGATTTTTAATCTCCTGGTACAACTCCCAGCAATATACATGCAAAACCTGACAAGCCCTTTTGGTTTCAAAGCTGACTTCTCCTCCAGCTCAGAAGGAAGATAAAAAAGAGTTCTGGGCAGCAGCAAAGCCTCTGAGCAGCAATGCCCTTGCAGCTCCAACGTGTCCCACTCTCCCTGCTGCAAAACAAGCCCAAACACTAACGGGGGCTGAGCCTCCCGCTGTCAGCCACGATCACCAGAGCTGCTCACAAACGCTTTGTGCCATCACTGCCTGCAGCCTCACGCCCAGAGCCTGTGGGCAGGCATCCCTGAGAGGCACCAGGGCACCCACGGGAGCACTGCAGGGTCACAACAGCCCAGGACATCACTGCAGGGTCACAGCAACAGCCCAGGACATCACTGCAGGGTCACAGCAACAGCCCAGGACATCACTGCAGGGTCACAGCATCATCCAGGACATCACTGCAGGGTCACAGCATCATCCAGGACATCACTGCAGGGTCACAGCAACAGCCCAGGACATCACTGCAGGGTCACAGCATCATCCAGGACATCACTGCAGGGTCACAGCATCATCCAGGACATCACTGCAGGGTCACAACAGCCCAGGACATCACTGCAGGGTCACAGCATCATCCAGGACATCACTGCAGGGTCACAACAGCCCAGGACATCCCCACCGTTTCCCCAGGCTCTCTTGGCAGCCGTACCCTGGCACAAGCAGAGCTGACAGCCAAGCCCAGCCCCACCCAAAGGGAAAAGCTTTACAAGGGTGGTCTCAAACTTCTTTTGCACCCTCAGAGCAGGGCTGCAGCCCCCACAGACACCACCCTTTAATCCTTTCCAGGTCACCAGGGAAAGATGAGATGCACCAACAAACTCAATTATTCCCAGCCCCGAGACCTGCCACCGCATTAGAAGAAACATTTCCTGAAGCTCCACAAACAAGCCATCCTTGGGGACTTTTATTTCAAGGCTCCTGACTGTTAAAGTAAATGAGGCTCACGTTAAAGACCAGCTACATCACAAACCCTCTGCTCCTGGGGCAGCCTGTGTCTGTCTGCAGAGGCAATCGCTTACCCCCAGCCACAGCCATCACATGCCAAGTGACACTGCCAGAGACGTGTTTACCTCGTATTTTAGCTGCTACCAACCCATGCTTTGCCTTCCCATCAGGAAAAGTCACTCCTGGGTGGAGCAGCAATGATATCTCCCTGATGCTGACACCTCATAAAGCCTCCCAGGGGAAACAACGCGGCTTCATCGCTGGAAGCAATTCAAACCAGCCCAGACAAAGTAGCACTGGAAGCACTGCAGGGAATGGTTTGGCTCTGTAAACTCTGGGCAGGGACTGTTTATGAAATCCTCAGCACCCAGGGCTGTGCCAGTAGCACCCTGCACAGCCACAGCATCACTCCACAGCGCCTGCTCCAGCAGTGACCGGCTGCAGGGACTCAGGGCTGCCGTGATCCTCCCAGGAAACAACTTCTGTGGAGTTCCTGCGTCACCCTGTGTGCCAGGACAGGGCTGTCACTCCAGCACCAATGAACAGACTCACCCACAGGGGGCATAGGGATCTTTAGATGCCAATAGAACCCACACCACCAGCAAGACAGCTTCACCTGCAACAGCTGGAAGCCTAACACTGGGGTTCTGCAAGAAACATCGACATTTCCACCCTGAACTAAACTTCAAACAGCTTTCAGTTGGGATTCCTCCACACCATACCCTGATCCTGCCCTTTTGCCCAAAAGCACCTCCGGAGAGCGAGCAGATCCCACCAGGACGTGTTTCCCTCGCACGTCCCTTGTGGGACTGGTGAGCTGCCCGGGGAAAACGTGCCACTGCCGCTTGGCCACTCGTTACAACACACAAACTGCTTTCTCCAGGCAAGCTAGCAGCTCCTCACAGTGCATCTCACCTGCACAAGGGATAGGAAAACAGGGCGAGCTGGAGCCACGGGAACAAGCATCCCACCTTCCTCACAGGAGGGTGAACAAGGCAGGGAAATCTCTGGAGGGCACATTGCATGAGACCCCAGCCCAGCTGCTGTACCAAAGAGAAGCACAGGCAGCACTGCCTTGTGCATGCAGCTGCCTGCCACCAGCTGAGTTATGATGCTCCTGATGGTCCCTCCATCCTCCCTGGCACCTGAGACCTCCCAGTGCCAGCATGCACTTCTGGATAGTGCCAGCATGTGATGGATTTTGTGACTGGTGGCGGTGAATCACAGGCTGACAGGATGCTCCACTGCTCCAGTGCCCATAGATGTACCAGCCAGAGATGCACTCCAGAATCCTCTCCAAAAGACCACTCCAGGAAGACAGCAATTCCCCAGGGACCAGCATGCCAACAGCAATGGTCACTGGGTTGGGCCAACACTGGTACACAACCTCTCAGAGCTGCTTCTGCTTCGGTGGAAGTCAAACACCAGGGTTCAGTAAGCACTCTGCCAATACCACCACAGCAGGACCAGGCCCCCGGCAGCAGCCCTGCAGAGGGCCAGGCTCAATTCTCTGCAGGACCAGGATGAATCTGAAGCAGCTCCACTGCCTTCAGCAGCAGCATTTTGCATTTACACCACCACCCTGAACACAAAACAGAGTGAGCCATAAATATTTCAGCTGCTTTTTCAGCTTTGTTATTCTGTTCAAAGCATGAAACATGACAAACCTTTGATTGTTTTGCTTAAAACCAAACAATAATTCAAAGAGAGACAAACAAGCAACGTTAAATGATGCCTGTGATGTACAGGAAAGCCAAAGAATTAGAAGAAACTGATGAGGATGGTGTGGATCAGAGCAGTCCCTTTCCCTGCCTTCGGCAGGTACCACACATCCCTCCCATGCCAGCCAGGGTCCTGCACAGTGAAGGGACAGCACTGTGCCAGGTGTGCAGCAGGTCACAACGGGGCATCCTGCACTGTCTGCACCCCCAGCACAGCCAGCTGCCTCCAGAGGAGCAGCCACCAACATCCCTTTCAACAGCCTTTGAAAAAAACTTCTGTGAAGGCAAGTGTCTCCTCCTTGAGCATGGCCACAGTCAGAGCACACCTGCAAAGCAGCCACCTCCAGCCTCCTGGGCGTGTGGAGACAGCCTGGCCTGGCCCATCCCCACCTGGCCACTTCCGAGGGTCCCTGCAGTGCCTGGGGGTGACACATCCACCCACGGCCACGCATCAGGGCTGCCCCAGAACCCACAGGCGAGCACCGGCTGCTCCCCCTGCCCATCCTCCATCCCTGCCTCCCCCTGGGGTGTCAGACACCCAGAAACCTCCCAAGTGTGCTCTGTCCAGCAGCCAGAGGCCAGCAGAGCCAGCGTGCTCAGTGCCAGCACCGCCAGAGCCGCGGTGCTCGGCTCCTGCCCGCGCTCACCTCGGGCAGCGGCATGCCGTTGATGATGAGGTCGGGCTGCTGGGGGCTCTGCCCCGTGAAGGTGTGGTGGTAGATGTGGTTGGAGCCGGCGTTCCTGTTGTTCTGGCTCTCCACGTTGAGGAAGGTGCTCTCGGAGCGGCGGCAGCCCAGCGGCAGGGTCTGCTGGTGGTAGTCGAAGTAGTTGAGGGAGGAAGTGAGAGAGGAGCAGCTCACAACGTTCATTTTATCCGTCTCCTCCACGTCCCGCGGTACCAGGCGGATGTCATTCTTGCTGATTTTCTTCTTCTTGCTCGATTTCTTCTGATGCCCGTAGGAGTACTCCGCGATTCTGGGGGACAGAGGGAAAATGAGAAGCTGAGAGCATCCTAAACCCTGCCCCGCTAAAAACAGACGCAGAAACCCAGAGGGCTTGGCCCCCATCTCCATGTAGGCTTCTTAGTCATGCACGTTACGTCACGGTTTGGGTCTGGTGGCACGACACTGTCTTTAGCTTATTCTCATATGCAAAATGTTTTCGGGTCAAATATGTAAAAAAAAATGGCAAGGAAGAATGCTTCTGTTTTGATCTGGTGTAGGTAATTGCTGATATTTAGTTAGTAGAAGTAAACTCCGGTCTGCAGAAGAGTAAAATGGAGATGTTAAAATCCATGAACTGAAAAGGGGACCTGCATTCATTTCCATGCCTAATAAGGATTTTAAAAGTGATTTAATTTGGTCTCCATAAAGAAAATTCAAAACGAATACCAGGTTTTTTTTCCCCAGTTCATTTTCCATAGCAGTAAATAAAGCAGCCCCAGAAGCAGTCCTAGCTGGCAAGCTCAATACTCTCACACTCCAAAGGCTGTTTGTTTATTAATGCTTTATCTAAATTGCTGGTGTTTTGACTGTCTCCTGATCATACCTGATCTCTTCTCCAATTCAATTCCATTCCTCCCTCGCCCTGACACGCACATCCCCTTCTGCCGGGAAATGCTTTCACCTTCTAGAAATCAGAGAACAACAACCGTGTGTTTTGCAAAGAAAAATGATCCTTTTTGACCTTTTTATTTTACTGCAAGCTTGTTTTTCTCTGCCTTTCCTTCCCTCTTTGCTTCCCACCTGCCAAAAGAATCAATTGATGAAGCGCCCTGCTTGCCTTCTGCAAAACACCAGAGGAAAAAAGTTACTGCAAAACACCACCCAAGCAAATAACAACAAATTATCTGCACCTTGCATTAGTTGGGTCTGCTCAGCTCAGAGTGACTGTAGCTCATCTTCCCACACTGAGCACCACAAGAGTCCCTGCCACGAATCTGTACATGCACAGCACTGGGCAACTCAGTGTTTCCCAGGGAAGCACATCAAATGCTATGCACAGTCAGAAATACACATTTGAAAGTCAGGATTTTGCTCCTCTTCTTGTTATGATAACAGCATAAAAAAAAAAAATAAAATCCAATAGCTGTGGCAGAAATAATGGGATGAATAAATAATACAGTTTATCTGGAAAGGCAAATCTTGGACAAATATTCTTGTTCCAGAAAGCTAATCGCCTGAGCAGGAAAACGCCACGAAGTCCAACAGCCCTCATATGTGCCTCATAAATTAACACGTTTTTTTGAAGACTCTCCAGCAGCTCTTGTGAGGAATCTCTAAAACAAGGCACTGCAAAGCCTGCAGGCGTGGGGAGAGGGTGCCCCATGGTCACTGCTGCTGCTGAGCCTGCCTGGTGCTTCCCCACCTCTGCAGCTGACTCCTGCTCAGACACACACTGATAACAGCCCCAGCACCCCCCTGAGCGTGCAAATAAATCACAGGAAGGCAGGCATCTCTGTTGTGCCAACAATCTATATGCTGCTGACTCGTCTAACAACGCTTGATGAAGCTTTAATTGTTTTGTTTACCTAAATGTTTAAGTTTGGCAATGCGAGAGCCCAATTATTTCCTGCAGGCATTCATTTTGCTGTCCTTTCTCTATTGACCAATTATTTAATTAAAGCGCACTTCATTAATCCCTAAGCCGTCACAGTAAACCCAGGGCTTATACGTATGTGAGAAGCTGTTAGGGGCACCACCACAACACGATTTTTATCCATTCAGGTCCTATCCTCCTTTAATGGGCCGAGCTGGCAAGAAATCTGGTCTGTGAGCTTTCACTTGAAGCTAGACATCCCATAATACAGCACAGACCGACCTTTATTTGCAGATGATTTTTCCCCCATCGAGCAAAAAGGCTTATATACGCACTTTCCGCTGTGAAAACGGGGTACAATGCCTCGACTCTCCGGCATTATTTCTGCGTAAATAAAACTTTAAAGCCCGCACATCCCCCCGCGCCGCTGAATTGCCAGGGGCGAGCGTGCGTTTCCAAGGTAGAGCAAAATTAATTTCCATCCCTCCTCTCTGAAACGACTCGGTGCCGAAGGAATGGAGAAGTCATGGCTATTTCACTAGTAACAGGATTAAACCATTTATGAGGCATTGCAGCTGCTCTTTTATGGCATCTGATTGATATTCATGTGTGGTTAGCATTTGTCTCCTAACTTGTGTAACACAGAGAATAGTAAAAGAGAGACAATAATCGCCGGGCTGTTACATATTCAGGGGACTGGATTTCCCCTATCAGCCTTTCAGCCGCTCCAGGCGCGGGGCTGACCTCCCCTCCGGCATTTCGGAGCCCGGAGCACTCATCCAGCCAGGGCAAAACGGCACGGAGCTGCAGAAACCCTCCCCGGCAGCATCCCTGGCAGCCCGGGCAGCTCTGCCTGGCTCCGGAGCTGCGCTGGGGGGCGGCCGGGGGGGCTCTGCCGCCGCTCTCCGCGCTGGCCCCGCGGCCGGCCGTGCCGAGGAGCCGCAGCGGGCACACAATAGCTCCTTTGAACGGCCAGCCGGCCTCAGGGATGCTCGCACCGGCTGCTGCGGGGATGCTGCGGTGCTCTCCCCCCCTCGCCAGCCCGGGGAGCTGTGCCGGGGACGGGGGGCTGCCCACGGGCACCAGCCGTGCCCCTGTTAAAGCCTTCTCCTCCGCGTTTTGTGATGGAGCACGGAAAATCGGGGATGCTGCAACAGATTGTCGAGCCGCACAATTAAGTCGATTCGTTAGTCCGCTCTCCTCGCGGAGAACAATTTCTTAAAGCTTAGCAAGAAATTTTCTTACGGGGACAGGAACCTCACTTTTGTTCCTAAGGCAAATCCATCCACCCCTCTTCACCACCCCCAAACGCAAAAGTAACTGCGATGGCAAAAATCAAAGCAGCCCTGCAGGTGCACGTAAACAAAGGTATCTTTACCTGCAGTTGTAGGTCCTGATTTCCTTGTTATCCCTTTTGCACTTGACTGCCACAAAGATCATGGTGACAAAAAGAATGGCTGCAATAGACCCCAGGGCAATAATGAAAATCAAGGAGAGGTTAACAGATCCTATGGACTCCTGGGCATCCAGGGCAGGAGACAGGTATATCAAAATCAAGGCAGAAGCAGAGAGAGATGTTTTCCCATGGTCATGAGCCACCACGATGAGCTCATAGGCTGTTTTGGCATTTTCCCCAAAGGCTCTGGTGGTCCTAATCTCTCCATTCACCTGGTCGATCTCAAAAAATCCTCTGTCTCCTTCCACCATTTCATAGGAAAGTCTGCCATTTTCACCCTCATCATAGTCATCTGCCTTGACCACTGTCACCAAGTAGCCAACCCCCGCGTTCCTGGGGATGTACACCTCCGCCGTCCCGTTGACCAGCGGCGGGGCCGTGATCACGGGCGTGTTGTCATTCACATCCAGGACAATCACCCTGACAGTGGCATTGCTCTGAAGAGAGGGATTACCCCCATCTTTCGCCAAGACCTTGAACTCAAAGGCCTTGGTCTGTTCATGATTGAAGGACCTCAAAGCATAGATATCTCCAGAGTTGGGGTTGATGGAGACATAGGTGAAAACAGGCATGTCCCTGACTTGGGAGGGCACGATCTGGTAGGACACGCTGCCATTGAGGCCCAGGTCGGGGTCTCTGGCCGAGACAGACAGGAGGTAGGCCCCCGGGGTGTTGTTCTCCTGCACGATGACTTGGTAATAGGGCTTGGAGAAGTGGGGATGGTTGTCATTCTCATCGGTGATCTTGACAGTGAAGGATTTGGTGGCCTGCAGGGAAGGGATGCCATTATCCCTAGCCTGGATGGTGAGGTTGTACTGGTCCCTCTGCTCCCGGTCCAGCCGCCCATCCACCAGGATGGTGGAGAAGCTCTCGTACTCCTGGAGTCGAAAAGGCACATTGCCCAGGAGCTTGCACTGCACCCGCCCGTTGGCCCCGGAGTCGCGATCCGAGACGCGCACCAGGGCGATGACGTACCCCGGCGGGGCGTTCTCGCTCACCTCCACCAGCTCACTGTTGACAGAGAGCAGGTTGATGAGGGGCGGGTTGTCGTTGGCATCCTGGACACTGATGGTCACTTTGCAATGGGCAGGGATGGAGTTAGGCCCCAAGTCCTTGGCCTGCACGTCCAGCTCGTAGACGTGACCCTCCTCATAGTCAATGGCACCGCTCACCGTGATGAGGCCACTCTGGGGGTCGATCTGGAAGAGCTCCCGAGCCCGCTCAGAGACGTAGCTGTGGAAAGAGTAGAGGACCTGGCCGTTGGTGCCCTCGTCTGGGTCAGAGGCATTGAGGCGGATGACTGGCGTCCCCGGTGGGGCGTTTTCAGGCACGCTGACGGTGTAGGCTGGCTCCTCGAAGAGCGGGTTGTTGTCATTGGAGTCGATGACGCGGATGCTGAGCTCCACTGTGCCAAAGTTGGGTGGGTCGCCACCATCCAGCGCCGTGATCACGTAGCTGTAGTGGGACTGGGTCTCACGGTCCAGGCTCTTCTCCACCACCAGCTCAGCAAAACGGGACCCATCACCCCGCGTCTTGGTCTCCAGCCCAAAGAGGTCATTGGGGGTGATCTCATAGCTCTGCACACCAAAGCTGCCCGAGTCCGGGTCATAGGCACTCTCCAGCGGCACCCGGGTGCCAGGGCTGGCCGTTTCCGAGATCTCCAGCTCAATTTGGTCGGTGGGGAAGCTGGGCGCATTGTCGTTTAGGTCCTTGATCTCCAGCTTGATCACGCAGATCTCCATGGAGCTGGACATCACCTCCAGCGAGATGACACACTTGGGGCTCTGTCGGCACAGCAGGTCCCTGTCGATCTTCTGCTTGGTCACCAGCAGCCCGGACCCGGGGCTGATGTCCACCAAGTGGGGGGCCGAGTTGGAGACCACCCGGAAGGCGGCGGGCTGCCGAGGGTCCAGCACGAAACCGGCGTCCCGGGCGTCCTTGGCGACGTTGGCGATCACCGTGCCGGCCCGCTGCTCCTCCTCCACCGAGTACTTGAGGTTGACGAGGGCCCCGGCGCCGGCCCACAGCAAGGCGGCCCCCAGCAGCGCCGGGAGAGCCCCCATGGCCGCGCCCTCCGCCCGCCGCGCCGCGCCCCGACGGCCGCGCGCCTCAGGGGCCCGCCGCGCTCATGCGGACAGCGCCCGCCGGGCTGCCCCGGCGGAGGGCGGGCGGGCGGCTGCGGGCACCGGAGCCGCGGTCCCCCGCGCACACGCCAACGCCGTCCGCTCAAGCGCTCCGTGCCGGCGGCGCCGCGGAAGGGCCGGGCATGGCGAGCGGGTGCGGGAGCAGAAGCGGGCTGCTGAGCCGAGCGGTACGGAAGCGAGAAGCGAGGAGCCGAGCCGTGCCGAGCCCGCTGCCGCCGGCGCTCGCTGCGGCGGCCGCACGCCACCGCCCGCCGTCCCGAGCGGCGGCGGGCGGCGCGGGGGCGGGCGGCGCGGGGGCGGGCGGCGCCGAGCCGCAGCCAATGAGCGCTCGGGGGCGGGGCCGGCGCACGGAGCAGCAGCCAATGGGATCGCTCCGTTGGCCGGTGGCGGGGCTGGGGCGGGGCCGCCGGGGCGGCGCGGAGCCGGAGCGGAGCGGGCACGGAGCGGAGCGGGACGGGTCGGAGCCGCTGCCCACGCTGGGATCCCGTTATCCCGGCTGTCCCTGCTCCCCCTGCCGCCCCGCGCCGCTCAGCCCGTCTCGCTGCCCGCGAGCTGCAGAGGCAGCGGTGTTTTGGTTCCGCGGCCTCGGTCACCGGCGGTTACCTCTTCAGCGGGTGCGCACCGGGCGGTGGCGGATCCCCGCGGGCAGCGCAGGGACCACCGGGTCCCGCGGAGCGCTCCAAGTCCGTTCAGTAGAGACTGAGCCCTCTGGGGCAGGAGGACCCCGTCCCGCCGGGCAGTGCTCCCGGGAGCCGGCGAGGGGCCCGGGACCGCCCAACTCCCCCGGGAGGCTCCAGCCCCGCAGCGTTCGCTGCACCGTGCTGATCCCCGGAGAAAGCACCTCGGCACCGTGTCCTCCTAACAATGAAATAAAGCGTTCCCGGCTGCGTGTGCCCGTGCCTTACCTCCTGTCTCCGTGCGCGCCGTACGCACGGTCCCGGGCGCTCTGTGCAGGGGACCGGGGACGGTCTCACCGGGAGGGGGAGGCGGCGCGGCCCGGGCGGGTCGCGGCTCGGAAACCTCCCAACACGCCGTTCCCCTCCCCTGGTTAAAGGGGGCCGGTGCCGGCTCGGCTGTCGGCAAACCACGCCGCAGCCCGCCGGTCGGTAGCGGTCCGGCGGCGGCGGGGAAAGCGGGGCGCGGGTCCGCTGCATCTGCCGCGGCACAGGTCCCATTGCGTGCTGGGCATGGGGAAGCGATGTCTCGGCGGTGCCGCGTCCCGCGGGCACGGCCCGGTGTGGCCCGGTCCGGTCCTCCCCGCACCGGCCCGGCCCGATCTGGCCCGGTCCAGCCCAGCCCTCCCCGTCCGGTCCCGCCTGTCCCGGTCCAGCCCTCCCCGCCCGGCCCGGCCCGGCCCGGCCGCGCCGTCGGGCCCCGCCGCGCCTTCCCAGGCACAAGGGCGCCATCTCGCGGCCGCGCGGGGGGCGGCACCGGCACACGGGAGCATCGGGACACACGGACATCGGGACACGGGGACACCCAGACACGGGGACATCGGGACACGGGGACATCGGGACACGGGAACACCCAGACACGGGGACACCCGGCCCGGGCGGGGCTCCTCTAGGGCACGGCACGGCCCAGCCACGGGCCCTACACGGCTGGGAGGGATAACAGCTGTCGCCAGGGACAGCATCCATCCCCGCTCACCGTGCCCGGGACAACATCCGTTCAGAGACACCGTCCCCGTGATCCCATCCCGCGCCGCAGAGTCTGCCCGGGGACACCAGCGGCACCTGTCCCGGCCAGCATCCATCCACTGACTGCATCCCCCGGCACAGCATCCCCCCGCGGACACCGCCCCATGAGCTGCCACCCGCCCAGGGAGGGACGGTACCCAGGACAGCCGCGGGGAGCCCCCTCCTTCTCGCAGGGCTCCTCCATTTCTGCTGCCAGTGGGACAAAACCGGCAGAGGAAAAAGCCTTTGCCAGGTGTTTCTCTCCGGAAAGCAGCAGCGTAGGTCACTGTGACCCACGGGGGAGCGGCAGTGGGACATGCAGGGGTGGCAGGTGGGGATGGCACGAAGGGACAAAGCCCTGTCGAAGTCTTCCGTGAAAAAATTAATTCTGATGACTTGAACTGTGCCATGTGGATTGAAAACCTGGCTGAGGGATCATAAACAAAGGGTAATTAGAAGCAGGAGGAGGTGTTTATGGGGTACTGCAGGGATCTAGGTTAGGGCTGCTCTCATTTAATACCCTCATTAATGACCTGGAAAGAGGGAGTAAACTACACATTAATGAATTTGGCAGATGATGCTATACTGGGAGGTGCTGTGAGCTCCAGCAAGCATAGAAAATTAACACAAAAAGGGCCTAGTGAGATTAGAAATATGGGCAGGAAGCAGCGAAAGGAGCTGCGCCTTGGACAGATGTGAGCGGGCGCGGCTGGGACGCAAAGGCGAGTCGGAGCGACAGCAGGACAGGCAGCGATGGCTGAGCCGAGCCAAGCCACGCCAAGATCCAGAGCAACGCCCCAGAGAAAGGCCCGGGGCCAGGGGCCAGCAAGGGGGACGCAGGAGCTGCTGTGCATAGGGCAGCAGGGACGGACCAGCCCCCGGCGCCGGGGTCCCGCTCGGCCGGGGGCGGCAGGGAGGGGCTGGGGGCTCAGGTGTGGCTGCAGCCCGAGCACGGGGGTCCCTCGGCACAGACGTGTTGGCGGCAGTTCAGAGGGAAGCCACACAAATGATCAAAGGCACGGAGAGACTGATTTCTGAAAGAAGATTAAAAGGCTTAAATATATATATTGCTCGGTTAAGAGCTGTCCATGGGGAGACAAACTAAGAGCCTTACAGATCTGGTTGGAGTAAATAGAGAGGGAGGGAAGGAATTATTTAATAGAGTACAAGGGGCATCACCAGAAGGGATGACAGGAAATGAAGAAATGGAGCATTTAGGTTGAATGTCACAGGGGAAAAATCCCCTCTGCTGACAGCGAAAATTATGAGGCTGCGACGTGGTTCCCTGGAGGGAAAAAGTCCTGTGGCTTGAGATATTTAAAACCAGACAGGATCAGGCTGAATATAAAGGCACCTGGGATCAGCTACTGGCAGGGGCCGTGCAGAGGAGCAAGAGCTGGACTGGGATGCACCTCATTTCCCAGCTCTTTTTCCACTAAGTATTTCTTTATGGATCACACCTATAAAAGACCTGCATTTTTTAAATTTATTGCATATATGTATTTCTGCTGCTATAAAGGAAAGCACTGACACAATGGATGCTGTGCCAGTCACCTCATAGCCAGGCAGGGCTAAGAATGCCCTGAAATCAGAGAAACTTCACTTCTGTACAGATATAAAGGAGGATCAGAAGTGGGTGAATAACTGATACCAGGTTGCTGAGTGTAGAACCTGAACAGTATGATGTGCCTTGGAGCACAAGGTCCCCAGGTTCGGCTTCTGTAGAACATCTCATCTCTCAGTGCTTTTCTGCAGGATGCTCTCCAGTTGACCAAGGAGAAGCCAGGCCACAGCTGGCCAGCAGCAGAGCACCTGTAACCTTTGCTAACACTCCATCTGCTCACCCCAGCCAATGCTCGCTTTGGCAGAGGCTGTGACACGATCCCTTTGGAACAAAACAAGCATCAAATGCAGCCCCACCTCTTCCCCATCTCCTGCCTCACTGGAGGTCTGTGCGTGCTGTCAACAAAATGGATTAATAGTCCTATTATCAGTTCAGATGGATGGCCAGGGTAAGGAGAAAACATCGCGTCCCAGGGAACTCAAGTAGGCACATTAATAAAGATGCCACACGTTGGCTCTGAAATCTAAAAGCTTCGCTCCACTCCTTGCAACACAATTAGCAAAGCCCAGCACCCCTGTTGCAATGCACCTGATGATGCCCTTAGCATCACTGCCTGGTGGCCTGGCTGGCAGGGAGGGAGCTGCTGACACGGTGGTCCCCACGTTCCCCTTGGCCAAACCCCCTGCAGGAGCTGTCCCTGCAAGCCCGTTTAGTAGCAGCACCTCATGCTGCTGCTGGAGAGCTGCATCATCCCCTTGGAGCGTCAGGCTGGGGCCACAGGAGGAGGCTGAGGAGCAGAATGGCACCAGCACCTGTCCTCACACACCTCATTGCTGGGGCTGGCCAGCACAGAACAGAGATCCTGATCTGCCCACGCTGTAGGATTAGGAAAGCTTTGAATTATAAGCAAGTGGTGCAGATTGCAGCCCTTTCTTTGAGCACTAATGTGATGACTCCTCTCCAGCCCAGCGTTTATAGGTGTCTCTCTCATGCCTGTCAAAAAGTAAATCTCAGCATCTGAAAGACGGATATTTAAAACCACGGCATCGGAGGGCTGGCAAGCCCGGGGGTTTAATGAAACATTCCTTGTGCAGGGATGAGGGAAGGGGACAAGCAGGGGATTGACCCTTGCTCACAGATATTTCCTGCTCACATCCCTGCCTCTCCTGGGCTGTGGGACTGCAGAGGAGGGTGAGCTCTGGGGTTCAGCCTCTGCTTTACATCCCTCCCTAGGCAAGGCTCCCTCAGCTCCCTGCACGAGCTGGGACCCAAACCCGCCCTGATCCTCTGCTGGAGCCAGGGGGGAGCAAAGCCATGCCCCAGACTCTCTGCAGAACTGGAGAGAACACACACAAAATAGTTTGAAAATTTGAAATTTGTTTTAAACATCAAAGAGGAACTTTATCTTTTTAATTTTTCAGAACCTTCCTTTTAGTTTCTCAGTTCTGAAGTGTTGTTTTCCCCCTTTCCAGCACCTTTTTCTTTTAGCTACTAGGTGAAGTAAAATAAATGATGTAGGTTTATTTTTTCTTTTCTTTGCTTATCCAGTTCTGCACAACTTGAAAGCTTTTCAAAGTATCTAGTGTCAGGAGTTGCAGTTTAGGTTTGTGGTTTTTCTTCCCCTAGAAATGTTTCTAATATCACGGTGAAGTAGAAAAAGAAAAAACCTGTAGCATAGAAAAAGGAAATGAAAAAATTGGAAAACTCAGAGCAAAATCCCTAGACCACTCAGCCATGAAACATCTACAGTGTGATGAGAAAGGGAAGCCCTAAAGAGAGAAAAATACAAGTTTTATATATATTTAGGGGGGTGTTTGGAAAATAAGACAAAGTATTCAGCTTAGATTGAAACACTGTTTTTTCCTTTCATCTTGCAGGAATTCAGTGCCTGTTCTCAAGAGGGTTTGGAGTAAGATCCTGGCCAGCTCTGCCCATCAACCCTCTGAGAGCCAAACTTTATCGAGCTTCTGCAGGACTTTCAGACATCTGTCTGTGTAACTCTGTGAGCAGTTTGCACATAATGCAGATAAGAGACCGCTGCTGTAAAATATTGAGTCTTTAGACTATAAAAAACTGTCTTTCTAAGCTGAAATCTAACTTCATTTGTACTCCTGCAATTCCACCCAAGTCAGCAGGGTTTCCTGGCTGTTAGCAAGGGCAGCGTCTGGCACACTCCTTCCACTGAAGAGGTTAAAGTGCCAAAGAGAGGACAACATCACTCTGAGGAATTCGATAAACTCCTATCACTCAATAGTTTAATTCACTTTTACTGATGCAGCATCTTTTATCAAAGATTACATAATGCTGAATAATCATGAAGCACATAATGCAGAGCCAGACAGGCAGTCATAATCAGATTTAAAGCCTATATTAAAAAAGTAACAGGTGCAGGGCTAATTCTCTGCTCCAACACTGGTGTCGGTCCAGAGGAAGCCCGCTGGACCCACTCCCGATTTACACAGCCTGCCTGGCAGCAAAACCTGGGGAAAGGGGAGAAATAATGGGATGGTGCTTTCTGAAGGTACCTGAGGAGCCAGGCAGGCACATCCTGTGTGAACAGAAGCAGCACAGGGCACAGCAAGGAGCTGGGAGGGAGCTGCCTCTCTCCAGCCTGCACGGGGCAAGAGCAAGGCAAGGACAGCCAGCAGCACAGGATGGTGTGGGCTGGAAGGGACATGAAGGATCCTCCGGTTCCAAACCTCCCCACAAACCTTCTGCTGGCCCAGGTTGCTGCAAGCCCTTCCAAGCTGTCCTTGAACACCCACAGAGATCTATGGGGATCTATGGCTTCTCTGGGCAACCTGTGCCAGGGCCTCCCCACTCTCATAGGGAAGAATTTCTATCTGATATCAAACCTAAATCTATCCTCTGTCAGTGTGCAGCCATTTCCCCTTGCTCTGTCATTCCATGCCCTTGTTCAAATCTCTCTCCAGCTGTCCTGTAGTGCCTTTAGGTACTGCAAGGGGCTCTAAGGTCTCCCTGGAACTGAGACATGAAGCAAAAAATACTGCATGATTCAGGGGGCTGCAATAAGTGATACAGCCTTTTCCCCCACCTCACTGGGCTGTGTCCTGCTGGCTGCTGCAGGATCACACCAAAAAACTGAGCAGCTTGCTTGATTTAATCCCATATCTTGCAAGAAAAGATGACCTGAAGGTCTGAAGAGGGCTGCTGATCACCCCGGAGTGGCTCCCCACAGTGCAGTAGCTCACCTGCACCTGGCAGCCTGTGGGGAGACACACATTCCAGCCATGCTGGCTAAATATTTCCCATGCAATCAATTCCAGGGTATAAAACCATCAAACAGGATAACCTTGTGATCAAATGGCCAACAGAGAAAAGTGCTTAATATTACCCACTCCAGGTAATGAGCCGTATTTCCAGCTCAGGCCCCAAACACACATCACCGTGTGCTAAATGCCCTGCAATTGCCTGCACAACAAGTTAAGCAAAGATTAAAAGCGAGGAGGAGCAAGGAGGGAGGGTAGAAAATGAAGCACAAGGAGATGGGGATGTGTGCAGGAGGCGAGCCAGGGAGCAGCTCACGGTGCTGGACCTGCCTTGCACACAGGCCTGGCTGCCTGGCTGTGGCACAGACCCTGCTCGGTATGGACCCTGTTCAGTGTCCCCTGTTCAGTGTCCCCTGTTCAGTGTCCCCTGTTCACTGTCCCCTGTTCACTGTCCCCTGCTCACTGTCCCCTGCTCACTGTCCCCTGTTCACTGTCCCCTGCTCACTGTCCCCTGTTCCCTGTCCCTGCTCGCTGTCCTTGCTCCCTGTCCCCTGTTCAGTGTCCCCTGTTCACTGTCCCCTGCTCACTGTCCCCTGTTCACTGTCCCCTGCTCACTGTCCCCTGCTCACTGTCCCCTGTTCAGTGTCCCCTGCTCACTGTCCCCTGCTCACTGTCCCCTGTTCAGTGTCCCCTGTTCACTGTCCCCTGTTCACTGTCCCCTGTTCACTGTCCCCTGTTCCCTGTTCCTGCTCACTGTCCCTGCTCGCTGTCCTTGCTCACTGTCCTTGCTCGCTGTCCCTGCTCGCTGTCCCTGTTCACTGTCCCTGCTCACTGTCCCTGCTCACTGTCCCTGCTCGCTGTCCCTGTTCCCTGTCCCTGCTCACTGTCCCTGCTCGCTGTCCTTGCTCACTGTCCCTGTTCCCTGTCCCCTGCTCCCTGTCCCTGCACGGGAGGAACAGACAGCCCCAGGCTTCACAAGGCAGCGATGCCACGGATGAATTAAGAGGCAACCAAACCTCTCTCTGCAGGAGATCCTCCCGCTGGTGAAGGTTATCCCAGGTGATGGGACAATCTCTGCTCTTTCTACCCTGCTTACCAGCAGCACATCTTAATTCAGTCTGCGGGCCCCTGCCTGGACAAACAGATTGTGAAGGTTGGGAATAAAGACACCTGGGGAAAGACAGTGATTTAGTGAAACAGAGCAGTGCAGTGTCTCAGGTCTGATCAGCTCCACAGATAACACACAGAGCTCAGCCAGCTCCTCACAGCTGCTCCAGCAACACCCATCCCATCTTTCTAAACACTCATGAACAGAGCTAAATCACTTGTTCTGCATTTCCCTTTCTTCTTTTCTCCCCCTTTATTCCTCCTACATGCTACTTAGTCTGCTGCTGACCCCATGCAAGGGGTCAGAGACACTGCAATTCTTCCAGCACAAACTAGATACCTGGCACTGGCAGAATGTTGACAGCTCCCAAACCCCTGAGCCACAAGCCTCCTTCCCAGCAGGCCAAGAGCAGGATGCATTTCTGGGATATACAGCCTCCTGCTGCAGCACTGAGCATCAGCTGGGGGATTTCAGCAGCATTCCTCAGCTGCTGTGGTTTGTCCTGGCTCCAGAGCTGCTGATGGAGATCCAGCACCAGGTGAGAAGCAGCCGTGGGGCCGAGACCAGGCTCCAGCTCCATCCCACCAAGGTGCCCACGGCAGGGAATCTGGCTCTGGTTTTGATTTTGGCATTCCAACGCTGCCTGCCCGCATCCCACACCCAGCAATTGGCAGCCCAGGCACCAGTCTGCACTTCCCTCCTCCCTGCCATCCCCTGAGCTGCAGACCCAGGGAAACTGTGGGATGCACCCATCACAGCCCCAGCGCTCCCCCAGCATCGCCACGTGGGTCATTTTCACCTGTCAAACTGAGATGCACACGTCATGGCTCCTCACCTGCACTGTCTGCAGTGAGCCTGATGTTCCTGCACCGCAGCACAGCCAGCAGAGCAGCGGTGTTTGAGCTGGGGTTGTCAGGAAAAGTGATTTGTCACATAACAGTACCTGTGAGAGAAGGCAGAAAAAGCTAGAAAAATGCCTAACAATTGCTATAATTATGTCCTCTTGAAATGGCTACACCATGTCAGACAAGGGCTGGCATATCTTATCACAACTGAACCTGGGTGGATGCTGTTCCAAGCCAGTGATTAATAGTCTGCAAGGATTTGTTTTGGCATGGTGGGGAAAATGAGTACAGTGTCTCAAAAAGATGCCAGATAGATGGCCTGGAGCACAGCCCCCCAGCTAGCCACCAGAACACTGCAGAGCAAGGGCTTGCTCCTTATTTGTGGGGTAACAGCATCCTGGCAGGGACCAGCTCCTGCTGCTGTCCTGGCACTCCTCGAGCTGCTGCCAGTGCCTGGCAGAGCAGGTGGAGTGCTGGATGCAAGGGGCAGCGTGCAGGCAGGGCTGCTGGCTCTACCTCCTGCAGCACAGGCATGTGCAGGCAGCCTTGTCACCATCCCTGCATCAGGTGCACCTCCACAACAAGTTCCTGGGCCTCATTTCCAACAGGAGTGCCATGACCAAGCCTTTCTTCTGCAGCCCAGGCTGGTTTTCCTCCCCGTCCCCAGCACTCGTTTGCTCTGGGGTGATGAGACACCCCCGTGTGGGCACACAAAACAGCAGCTGCTGCTCCAGCAGGGCAAAAGCACAAAGCACTGTCCCTCGAGAGGCCACCCAGCTGCCCTGGAGCAGGGGTGCAGGGTGCCCAGCCTGGGGATCTCCCCAGAACCCTGGCACAACGTGCCACCACAGCCAGCATGGACCCTGTCCTTCAGAGAAGGACGTGCTAGGGAGGTGGCAGCAGAGCCCGTCCAGCAGCTCACATCACTCCTCCCTTTGGAAAGGAAGAGGCAGATCTTGGCTGTCTGTGCCATCAGGTACCAATCTCTCAGTGTCTGCTGATGCCAACAGATCCTGATTGTGAGGCTCAGGATAAAAGTGAGCCCAGCTGGGCCACAAGATATATTGTTTGGATCAGGCTGAGAATCACTTATGCAGTGTTTTATTAACCATAATGGATAGCTGTGCTTGGTAAAATGAGTAATAATCTTGTTTAAGGGCTCGCTCCTGAATCACAGTGTTGTTGCCAATGCTGCAAACTTTTCTGTCTGCTCTGCAGGCCAAATTCTGTCCTGGAGCAGGCGATACCCTGAACAAAAGACCACAAATCAGACAGAAACAGCTTTCTGCCTTTTTTTTCATAAGAAATAGGGATAATATGACAGGTAGCATCTCCCTTCTCCCAGTCCCTCTGATTTTCACACTTCATCTCATCTCAGTCCATCAGCAGTGCTATCTTACCCAGCACTTACCCAGCCTGCTGCTCCACATCCAGCTTGGGTGTTTCCCTGGGACAGAGCTCTGCCTGGGGTAAATGGCTGCTGGCTAATGGAAGGAAATAGAGGGGAAAAGTAATTTAGATCAGCTAAGCATTCAGTACACTGTTATTTTGTGATCATCTATAATTTTGATCTATTAACAGTAAAAGGTGCATCTGTTCCCTGGGTTCATCTTGTTTACGGGTGATGTAAACAAGAGCGAGACACTGGGCTGCTGTTTGAGGCAGATTTGATGTTTCTGCAGCCATGAGTCACCCCTGGCAGCAAGGCTGGAGCGTGGGGAGGGCCAGCACCCACCCCATGGAGGAGCTGCCTTTAAAGCAACACCTGCTCCAGGATGTGACACAGGAGTGCCAGGGGAGCGAGGAGACAGCACTGCCATCACCCCAGCTCTGGGGAAGGAGCAGAGGGAGGCAGCAGCCTGGGCACAGACACCCAGGCACTGGGCAGAGCTGGGACCAGAGACTCAGGCTTGGCACCAGTGGGGATCACTGCAGGATCCCAGAGAAAGTCATTGCCTGCAGCTCTCCCTCTACATCTTCCTGACACTTCTCCAAGCAGGTAGTGATGAGACAAGGGGAAATGGTTTTAAACTGAGGGGAAAGGCTTGGATTAGATGTGAGGAAGGATTTCTTTATTCAGAGGGTGGGGAGGCTGTGGCACAGGCTGCCTGGAGGAGCTGTGGCTGCCCCATCCCTGGAAGTACCCAAGACCTGGGTGGAAGTGGCAGCACCGTCCATGGACAGTGTCCCTGCCCATGGCAGGGGGTTCCAATGACATGAGCTTTCAGGTCCTTTCCAGCCTAAGCCTTTCTGTGATTCCCTGGTCCTCCACGCAGCATCCAGGACCCTCCTGCAGCCAAGCTGTGCCTGTCACCCAGGGCACAGAGCTCTAGGGCAGCCAGGGCACAAGTGACCATTGAAGTTAAGGCAGGCACCACGTTCAAAGGGAAAAGCAGCAATTACAGCCACGGGCCTGCGTCAGAGTACACGATCCACTGCGTGACAACACGCCCTTCATGGCAGAGCTGCTGCACAGCCCTACCTGTCACCACTGTTTACTTTAATTAGTGGGTTTGTCAGCTGCTGGGGCAGCCAGGGGTGGCACTGGGTGACAGCTGAGGGGCCCAGTGGAGCCAGCCACCAGCCACAGACCCTCACAGCCCCTCGCAGGACACCCCTAAGCTGGTGTTGAGCTCACAGGGTGCAGGTGGAGGGCTCAGCTGTCCTTGCCCATCCATGGGGGAACGCCTGAGCAGCCAGCCCGTGACCAAGATCAGGTTTCCAGCCCTGAAGAATGCAAACAGCTCGCTGAAATTGCGTCTGCCTCGGCAAACAAGGCTGGCTGCTGCTCCGGGCTGGGTGTCCCAGCCAGGCACTGCCATGGACTGCACGCTGCTCAGCCTCCTCTAAGAACAAATCAAAGCAAATAAATACTAATTAGGTCTTTTGCAGCGCACACAAATGCCATGGGGATCATCCTCTTTAATGTGAGCTGGTTGCCCACCCAGGGAGCCTCCTTTAAGCTCTGTTTCCTCCCAAGCCCAGCACCGTGTTCCCTTTCCTGGCTGCTGCCGAGGCCAGCTCGAGGTGGCTGTCCCCTGCTGTCCTCCCCGAGGGGATGTTCCTGCCAGCACCTGCAAGTGGAACACTCCTCCTGGGAGCTGGAATAAGACCCCTATCTCCAGAAATCACAGCCACCAGCAGCAGCTCTGCCCAGCGGGTTCTGGCTGCTCCTGTCATTCCGGCTCTGAGATTTTCGTGGCTTTGGGCTCTGCAGAAGCCGAGCTGGAATGGACAGGGCTGGTTTAGGCATTCAGCAAATCTGCAGCAAACAGCTTATTGGAAACATTTAGCCCTCTTTCTGTTCATTAACGAAGTTCAAACATCCTTTGATTTTCTTCATATTTGCTCATTATTTGACATTGCGCAGGGATGCTTTACTGGGGATGTTCCGGAGCGGGGACAGCCTGCCCAAGGCAGCAGCAGCCGCAGCACGTCCCTGCTCCAGCCCCGACACGCTCCACGGGATGGAAACCTGGCACGGATTCAGGCTCCTGCCACCGCCCCAGACCTCCCCTTCTGCTGTGAGCAGACTGCTCCAGACGCAGCAGCGCTCCCTGAGAGCGATTTAAAAGGTTTGCAAACAGCAGCGTGGTTCCTGTTGAAACAAACATCCACGACGTGCGTCACCACCCGAGAGCACCGGCTCTGGGAAACAGCACATCTCCCCAGCCGGGCTGGACACCGTGCCACAGCAGCAGCCCTGGAGCATCTCGGCCATAGGCAGCGTCCTGCCAGCCCTGCCCATGCCACAGGGCAAGAGGGGACACCCCTGGCCAAAACTGTCCCCGTGGTGGGAGCACCCAAGCCCTGGTAGAAGGTCAGGCACACATTCTCCACCCACAACGATTCCTGCATTGATAACAAAGCTCCACCAGTGTGAGGCTCCCGTACAGGAAAGGAAAGGCAGAGCAGGGCCATGAGATATCTCCTTCCCCTGCTGCTTCAGCCATCTCCTACCTGGCCCAGGAGGTCTGAGGTGACCCTGGCTGGTGAAATCAGGAGAGAGAACTGTGGGGTAAGACAGAAAGCTCCCATTTATCATGTGAAGTGTTGGTGCCCCTGCCACATCTCCCAGACTGCAGAAGATCTCAGCAGGCTTAGCAGAGCTGTCCTGCCCCTGCTGTGGCATCAGCAGCCACCACAGGGATTTTCCAAACGAGGAGCTGATACCCATCAGCAAAAGGGTTTTGTGTGAATGCTCCCAACCACTGCCAAAACTCCTGCAGGCTGAATATTCCAGACCTGCTGTGACATTTGGGTTACTTCACATATATTGCACAGTCTCAGTTTATTTTGGGAATTACATGGTGATGGATAACTAGATGTAAGGAAAGGCCATTATGCACTATAAAAAGCTGCAGAGTCTTCCTGACTGCTCCGTGCTCTGTGACAAACCATCTGCTTCTCCTGCACCTCCCTTTGTTTATCCTGCTCAGCTCAGCTGAAATTAAAATTGACAAAAGCAATTTCTCCCGATCAAGTGGGACAGATAAGGAGAGGGGCTGCTGCAGACAGAGCCACAGGAACCTGGGCTGCTCCAGCACTGCCTCCTGCCCGTGCAGCAGCCCTGAAGAGCCCAGCTGCAGGGGGAACATCCCCCCTCTCCTGCCAAAGGAGAAACACAGATGGATTTAGCCACGGGAGATCAAGCTCACAAACGCAGCGCTGAGAAGGAGTTTTGTTTTATTCCTGTTCCCATCCCCTCCCCTTGGATTCAGAAGTACAAAGTGGCCCCTTTGATTAGAAAAGCACATTTGGATGAATTTGGAATAATTTCCCGTTCGAGGGAAAGGAAGGGGAAAGGCAACATATTTTGCTGGAGAACATTTCTGGGGCATTTGAGAGCCTTCTAGGTTATATTTACACTGCTAAAGCACTTTTCAGATCAAAGCACTCTGAAAAATACAGGTCCAGGCTGCAGACACAGCTGTAGCTCATCTCTGGCACCAAGCCCCCAGGATTCAGTCTCACAGCCTCTGACAATACACCTGGCAGGGGGGTTCAAAAGCTGTAGGATGGAAGAGAGCCCCTCATCAGCTCTCCTCAAAGGGCTGGGGTTCAACATTCCCCCTTTCAGCCCAGCAGGGTCATCTCCTGAAACCTATTTGCATCCCACAGCGCTGCTGTGCTCAGGCAGGAGCCCCAGGCAGGGAGTGCAGCTCTTAAAAGATGAGGGACCTTCATATTTCTACATCCAATTTCTTTAGACATGTTAATAGCACGAGGCCTTTTTTCTCTGAGATGCAGGAGCAGCTGCTCAAGTCTCCACTGAATTAAGCTAAGGGCAAGTTTTATGTTTTGAAGAGAGATTTTTTTTGGGTCTGGTATTTTTTCTTTCAAATCTGAGAGCAAAGAAAGACATCACAAAAACATCAAGCTGCAAGACATGCCATTTTCCCTGTGCTGGTATAACTCAGGAATTGCTGAACAAAAGCACAGTCCATGTTCCTGACAAATTCCCCAGTGGGCTGAGTAAAGGCTGGAGAAATTCCACCCCAGAAGGTAATTACTTTATTTTTTTTTTTCCTTCCTGAAATTATCAGAGTCACAGGAAGGCCTTGCAACAGAAGCACCTTGGATGACAGGAGCAGCATCCCCTGTGTGCTGGAGCTCGCTGCATGGGCTGCAGGACCAGCCTTTGCAGGGCAATGCAGCAAAGCAAGGGAACCATCACATGTCACAGCCTTCACTCCCTAAATTCACAGCTGGAAACCTCCAGGGCCCAAGACAAAGCCAAGGACACTCAGGTGGGAGCAGGAACCTCGCTGACACAGAGTGAAGCTTCGGCAGGCATCCGTGGCTCCGTGGCCACCTTTCACAGCAAAGAAAATGTCCCTGAGCTCAGGTGGAATGGGAGCAGGGGGTGCCTTGGCTGCCAGCCAGCGCTCAGCCTCCTCCCTCTATTGTACTGCAGTGGCCTCAGGATGGAGCAGGCACCACAGCCAGAACTGACGACACTCACTGCCAAGAGTTCATCAAGATTCATCAAGATTCATCAGCAGCTTTGATTGCATTACACACTGAGGGGAGATAACGCCGATAAACCCCTCCCAGCCAGCCCAAAGCACGCCAGCAAATCCATGGAGCCACTCGGGATTTGCATAGGATGCATTTCCTTAGGATCTGGATCTGCTCCTGGGCTTGTCCAGGATAAGCAAGATTAGATCTGGATCAATCCCAGGTTTACTGGGGCTGAGCAAGATTAGACCACAATCGGCCTACGTATTGATCACGTAATTTGTCACTCCCATGATTGGGAAAAACATTTCCCCAGCAGATGACAGAGGCTGCCCTGGCACGAGGGGGTGGCAATGCCAGCCCTGCTCCCCTTGCTGTGTTCATGAGATGTGTCACTCACTCAGCACTGCCACTCTTTTCTGTGATAATGTACTTAAAATTCAGCAGGGCACTCATCCCCCACATTTAAATAGAAACAGAGATTTACTCCAGGACATGTATTTTGCATTAAAACGGTATTTTAAGTGCTGGAGTAAGGGTTCACACCAGGAGTGTGCAGCCTGCCAGGGAAGGCTGGGGAGAAGGCAGCCAGGTACACAAAGAGAATGGGGAATGATCCACAGCACCACTGCTTGACAGCATCTGCTGGCACCAACCAGTGCCAGGTGACATTTTGGTGCCTGGGAAAGGGACGTGGCTTCATCTAGACCTTGCTAAATTCCCTGGGATTTTGAAGGGTTTGATGGTTATAATAACTGGTTGGGGTTTTTAGGTTTTTTTTTTTGTGTCAGCTGCTTTTTATGCATCCTTGACTGGAGGAGTCAGAAGGAATCAAAGACTTTCAAAGCTTCTGGCAGCTCTGGGGCCCACAGCCCACTGCAAGCAGGGAAGGGAGGGAAGAGCTCTCCTGGCCTCTGAAGTCTCCTCAGGGAGAGGTGGGAAGTTATTTCTGCAGAATTGCAGCTGGATCAACCAAGGAGGAGATGACACGAGATTAATGAAATAATGGTGTTCTGTGGGCTGAACAGGGAGCAGGGCAGGATACTGCCCTGGCAGCAAGCTGAGCACCAGGCAGGGAAACCAGGCACAAAACTTCTGCCCCAACCTTTTGCCTCTAGCAGCCAGAAGTTCTTCTGTCTGCACCTTTCCTCTGCCTGGTCCCCTCCTGTGCAAGCGAGGGTCGTTTCCAGGTGCAGAGACAAGTTACTCTGATCAGGAGCACTGAACCCAGCTTGATTTGTTCAGTGAGATGAGTCCAGTGCTTGTTTTTATCTACCCAAGCAAACACCTCCTAAGGTGTCCCTGTGCTGCCCTTCCTGACTGTGCTATTGGAAGTGTTCCCTGCTAAAGAAGAGCATTTTTGTAAGTGTGGCAGGTGACACCAGTAAATCACTGGCTCACACTGCTGCCAGGGAGACCCTGATGGGCCACCTAGTTTGTGGCCCTTTCAACCCTCCCTCTGCCCTCATTTTCCTTTTCCACACCAGGGTCTTCCTTTGTTGTGTGCTGGGAGTCCCTGGAGGCTTCAGCCACATCTGCAGGCGCCAGTGTCTGCAAACAACCCCTGTGCAGGTTTTCTTCCCCTGCTTATCCCAGTAAACATGTTTCAGTTAATCCAATTTGCTCTTGCATTGAGTCACATCGAACACGGTGGCTGCCAGTCAAACACTCAAGGTACACAAAAAGCAGCTCCAGCCCCTTGCTCGTGGTTTGGGAGAGGAGGCTCCGTGTGGGCATCACCCATTGAGGGGACAAACAATTCCCTTGGCCCCCGAGACACAGCTGGGGTGCAGCAGCAAATACACAGGGCGAAGGGTTTAATCACATTTGTACACCCTCCTCCACTGGGTTTCTCTGCGTTATTTAAGAGAAAACCTGTTCTCTTCTAGTCTTTATTCTTTCACACTCAGTTCCTGCTGCAGGCAAGTGAATTAAACCAAACCCTCCTGACTCTGCCTGGGACCATCACAAGACAAAAGACGAGCCTGGGGTCCCAAGGCAGGCACCACTCACCAGCACAGCCCCAGCTCCTCACTGGAGCTCGAGCTGGGGCTGCAGCACCTGCAGTGCCACCACACCAGGCTGTGCAGGTGAGCCCACAGGTCCCCCACACCTTCACCACCCTTGTGGCCTTGCAGGAGGAGCAGCACATTTCCAGAAAACATCCCCTCTGTGCCCAGCATGGGCAGGAAAGGCTGGGTGACAGAGGGGCAGCTCCTGCACACTGAGAAAAGGAGGGGAGCTGCTTCCCCTGCTTGGCAGGGAGGGGATTCTGACCCCCTGAGGGAGCCCATAAGGGCATGAGGTTAGAGCAGACACCAGCATCTCTGTGGATAACCCACCCCTGCAGGGCAAAATTGACTTTTTTGCATTAATCTCTTTACAGAGCTGGAGCTGAGCTAGCTCTAGGTGTTATTTAAGCTGCTTTCCCTGTGCCTCATGTTCAGCATCTGCATGGGGGGATTAAATCAGATGGGGGAGCAGCAGTAGAGGTACAAGCACCTCTTGTGCCTGAATCCTGCACACCCAGAGCAGGGTCTGAACCTCCTCAGAGCCCTCCATCCTGCGTGCCTAAAGCATTCCCCCCGCCAGAGGAGCAGCAAAGGAGCCCCAAAAGCTTTAGGGTGCTGCATTGGAGGGTGAGACCCCACCAGCCTGAGGTGCTTCAGCCCAGCAGGACCCTCAGCACCCTCCAGCAGAGATCCTTCATGCTTTGGAAAAAAGCTTAGCGAGGAGGAGGATTTCTCCTCTCTGTCATTAACCTGACATAATGTCTTTCCTGCTGGCAGCTTTCAGGCTCAGCAGGTTTGTTATAAAATTCATTATCAGATATTGCAATCACAGTCACCTTTATTGGGCTCTGCATTTACAATAATTAGGCCAATAAACACTGATTTATAAAAATGACAAACAGGAACTCCCGGTAAGCAAGAAAAATGTGCTTTCTTTAGCGAGCAGTTTCTCACAGGACCAAAAAAAATTGTAGAAAGGTGGAAACAAATCACTGTAGGTGACAACAGAGTAAAGCAGATTCTCCTGGGAATTTCCACATCCCAGCTGAGACATCGCCAGGGACAGAGGCAGGCTGCACACCCCAGTGCCAGGGTCCCTTCCCAAGGGCTGCAGAACCAGGGAGAAGGGGAGATGCTGGAGGTGCAATGGGAAGAGAAGATCACAGCAGGTGGCACAGAGAAGGAAAGAGCAAGGAGGAGGCAGCAGGAACCAGGAGGGAGAGTGGGAACAAAGCAACGGCAGAGAGAAAAATCCAACAGAAGGGAAGCACCTTGGCAGGGAGGGAGGAAAAAGAAAGAACCTGCCAGGTGTAGCAGAGCAGAGCAGTAGAAGAGAAAGAGCATGAGATGAAGCCTCAAGCCTTAATGTCAAGGAAAAGAGAGAGGAGAGAGGGAGGTGTTATCTGAGAGGGCACTGCAGATGCTCTCTGTGTTTCCAGACTGCTCCAAAGGCTCAGGGGCTGTGTCTCAGGGGGCTTCACGAGGCACAGCCAGGGGGGACAGCGAGCTGAGCCCCCAGAGCAGACCCTCAGGGGTGCATGGGGTGGAAGGTGAGGGCAGACACACCCCACACCACAGTGCCATGGTGTCCCCCTGCACCCATCTGCCAGCACACCTGCCTGGGGCATGGAGAGTGGCACAGGAGGAGGAGGCCATCCCCTGCCATCGCCACCCCAGCCTGCTGCAGGTGCCCAGAGCAGCCCAGAGCAGTCAGTGCCTGCCTCACTGCCCTGCCCCACAGCTCCCACCTCACCTGTGAGCACCAGAACCTCCTCCCAGCCCTCTCTCCTTCCTTTGCCAGTGTTTCCTCTTGCTGCTCCTCAGCACACATTGCTGCTGGGAGCCCTGCAGCCCCACTCTGCCAGCCAAGGGCACACCCCAAATCCCTCTGCATACCCTCAGCCCCTGTGTACCCTCCCAGCAGCTCAGCAGCCTTGGCTCCAAGCACCTCTGCTCATGAGGAACACCTGATGCCCCAGGAAGAAGGGTGGCTGTCAGGAGTGCCCCCCATCTGGGCACCCCCAGCTGCCAGGGAACATCCAGAGGGGAGCCAGCATCAGCTGATGAACCCCAAAACTCATGGGTTACAGAGCCTTCCATCACTTTGTTCTATTTGAGGCAGACATGGGCAACCATGCTGACTTTGGTTCATTTTATTTATTTTATTGATTTTTAAAATAGCTGGGTTTTTTCCAAAAGGGCCCTGGGGCTGTGAACAGCTTGACTGTACGTGTGAGAGCTGGGAAAGTGCAGCAGCAGAGCTGGAGGCACAGCAAAACAGGTGATGCTGCATGGAGACTTCACCGAGAAAGACCCAGGCAAGCCCCCATCTCCTGAGCCTCAGAATCTCCCCAGGAACCTTGGGGCACCCAGGAGACCTGGGGAATTCATCCTCCCATCACTGGGCTGCAGCTGCCTGTGGTCTCAAAGGACAAGGGAAAAATGTTTGCATCATCACTGGGCAATTAATGGTAAAAGCCATCAATGGGAGGTTTAATGACAATCAAAGAAAAATTAACTGTGTTGAAATTCTTCAGTTTAATGGATCCTTTCTTGATTAGTAGCATGTGGGAGTAATCTCAACTCTTTCTTTACTTGCTTTGGAGTAAACAACGTTAATGCATGTATCAGGTGACAGTAAAATAAGGCAGGAGACATTGTGGTACTGCACTGATTGAGTAGGAAATGTTCAATATGTTAACATTAAACACTGTGGGTTTGCTAAGCAGTGACAAAATGCTGGTTATTCTCTTCAGAGCAATGAAGACCCTTTTACCAAAATTTTTCTTCTCCCTGTAGGCTTCCCCCTGGCAAGTTCTCAGCTGAGGTAAGACACTGAGCTGGCAGTTCCTCAGGTGGGACCCTGGTGCCTCTCTGAGTGCTGATGAGTTTATTGCTGGTACCCAGAGCATCCCTGCATCCTGCACTGCCCCCCACACCTGCAGCACCACACCTGCACCTCTCTGAGCAACCAGGCCGGCCTCATCCACCTCCTTTCCCTCAGACACAGTCATCACAAAATTGCCTCCTGCTAATGAAGGAGGCTGGCAATTAACTGCTGCCAGCAGAGCGTTGGCATCACTCCGAGCAGCCGTCTGCTGCCGTGAGCAGGGAGCCCAGTAACACCTGCAGTGCTTTTGGGTGCTGGGTGATGGGGGGATCGCTGCAGGGCAGGGGGAGACAGCAACCCATCACCCCCAGGTTATCCCCTTCTTGCTCTCCTTTCTTGCACATCCCAGAGGAGCTGCCAACTATTCCTTAACAACCTCCAAACTATTTTTAATAAAAGGCTTTTCGGTGTGGCACCAACACACACGGAGCTTTCAATTACATTTTAGCTGTCCCAGTAGGAAGCAGCTATTTATTGGGAAAAGTGACTTAGGATAGTGCAGGATTATGGGTTTGGTCTTTGCATTACAGGTATTCAAAGCCCAGTGAAAATAAGATCGGCTCAGCACACATTCCATAGCTGAGCTAAGCCTCATGCAGGGGGAAGCATTTTGGAAGAAGTTAAGTGTTTGAAGTAAAACCGTGTAGTCATCTGGTAGAACAGAGACGTGAAATTGTTATTTATCAAGATGAAACTGGCATTTGGATAAAATTCTCTGGCGCTGTTAATAACTTGTGTTGACGAGGGAGTTGTGAGAGCAGCGCTGAGGCAGCTGTCCCCGGAGCCCAGAGTGGGATTTTTCATGGGCTGTGAGCAGGGGAAGCACGTGTCTGCTGTAATAACTTTCCAGGAGCCTCCGTCAGAACGGCCACCACGAATTTATCTTTTTCTGTTCTCTCCCAAAGCTTTGTCAGTTTTGAGTAATTTGCTGTGAGTAGCAGCTGCTGGAGTGCCACATGGCCACGTGCGTCTCTGACACGAACTCCAACTCCCTGAGCAGTTTTATCATAATGATTAAGTTTCTTAAGTTGAATCAAGGATGTCTCTGGAGTTCCCTAAGATGATGTGAACTTAAGATAAACAATGAATGATGAATAGGCCAATTACTGAAAGCTCCCTTACTGAAACCTTGGGCTGAGGCTGGATGTGGCTGCTTGATAAGAGGAGGCACACGTCCTCTCATCTGGCAAATGTTACCCAAAATTGGACGGTTTGAAGCAAAGACAGTTCTGGGTAATCAGGCACTGGCTAATGAGCACCTTTCTTTTAGATGTGTTTTTTCCCTTTCTGCTTGCTGTCCATATTGCTGGAAGTGGAGAGGGAGCCATCAGCCTGAGCCACGTGCTGCAAATGCTTCACCGTGGTGCAAATCCCTGCTCTGGGCCCCCACAGTGCAGCCCAGCACATGGCCCAAAAGCAGCAGGACACAGTCAAGGGTGGTCCTGCACATCTTCTGGGGTAAGGAAGCCTCTCCTGAGAGACCCACCCAAATGAGAGGAAGGTCTACCAGCAGTCTGATAGAACTTCATGGGTGCAGCTGCAGAGGGACACAGACAGCACAGCTGAGGATGGAGGGAGAAGCACCTTGGAGCAGGGATGCAGCACTCCAGCCCAGCTGCCAGTCAGCATTCTGGACATCCCTGGGGCTGAAGCACCAAAAAGAGCAAAGCAAGAGGCATTTTCCCTGCTGAGGGATCTCCCAGAGGCAGACAAGGGCCGAGGTGGAGGGGGACAGCGGGGTCCCTCGGTGCTGTGGCTCTGTGCTGCTCCTCAGGCCCCATCCAGGAGCAGGTGTCACCACTGCCAGCAGTGAGAGCTGCATGGACCACGTGCCACAGTAAATGATATGATTTACTTACTACCTATGGAATTGCCCAATTAATTCACTATCCACATTAATATTATGGCTCATTTTTAACTTTACTGTCTCCATCGTTCCAATTTAGTGCTGCTCAGAGATGCTGCCACTGACCTTAATGGGTTTTTCATTATAACAAAGAGCACGATATTAATCACGAGGGGCTTTCAGCTGCAGGTTGCTGCCCAAACCCCACTGCTTTGAGGAGCTGCTTTTTAGTGGTTTGGGGACCTATTTTATTTCTGCCAAGCTGCTCACCCCTGCTCACACAGTGTACAATCCTTTGTGCTGTCCAGAAGGAATTTCTTGGTATAACATTTCCAGGCACAGAGGTTTTATGCTGCAGTCAGGCTGTGCTGCAGACATGATAGATTTCTCTGGGCAAATTGGAACAAGGAGTAGAAAACTGAAAGGATGCACCAGTCATAGCCAATGAGTCTCCTATTGTCCTGCATAAAAATCAAATGGCTTTTAATCATTTCAAATGTTCTTCTGGGTATCAATTAGTCACACATTAATATCAGCATTGCTTCTCTTCCTCAGTTCACATCAGATTAAATTCTCCCCTGTCATATACACTCGCTCTCATTAGCTTCATGGAGATTAGTAATTGTTCCCTCTCCATTGGCATTGATGGGAGATTTTCATCAGAACTGCTTTTTATACAGAGAACCTGGTTGTCATCTTAAGGACACTAAGGGGTTTCCCCCAGAATTGTTGTCTTTTCATAAAAAACACCTTTTTTTCTCTTTTTTTCTCTTTTTTTTTTTTTTTTTCCTTTGAAACCCTGAACCCCAGAGCATTGGGGAATAGAGTGAAAAACCCAGCATTTTTCATGAGTGTCATCCTACAGTTTCTGTCCCTCTCTGCATCCCAGCTGCCACCGAGACAATATCCATGTCCTTGTCAGGATCCAGTGGCTCTAACACAGCCACAGGTGCTGAGGGGGGACCCTGGGGTTGCAGGGGGATTTGGTGCTGTCAAAGCCCCCATCCAAGGCTGGCTGTTCATGGCAGCCTCTGTGGAGAGCAGCAGTGTGGAGGGCTCTCATCCTGCTCCCTGCTCTCCCTGGGGCCAGGACAGTGTGGGCTGAGCTGCCCTGGGTGTGCCTGTGCTCACCCCTGCTGCCCCCAGCCCTCCTGGCAGCAGTGCCAGCTGTGCAGTGCCAGCTGTGCAGGGCCAGCAGTGCCAGCTGTGCAGGGCCAGCTGTGCAGTGCCAGCTGTGCAGGACCAGCAGTGCCAGCTGTGCAGGGCCAGCTGTGCCAGCTGTGCAGGACCAGCAGTGCCAGCTGTGCAGGCCAGCTGTGCCAGCTGTGCAGGCCAGCTGTGCCAGCTGTGCAGGCCAGCAGTGCCAGCTGTGCAGGGCCAGCAGTGCCCAGGGCTCCAGCCACAGCATCCCCCACACCCCCAGCACCCACCCTGGCCTCTCCATCCCCAGCACTGCCAGAGCTGGAAGGGACCTGTGATATTTATTGAGTTTTATTAACTCCCAGTCCTGGGAGGTTCTCACCTCTTGCAGCTGATTCAGACACCCGGCTCCTGATGGAATTACAGTGATTGCCATTAAAAAGCTTGACATTTACCTTACAACAGTAATAAAATAATAATGCTTAATTTGGTTTATGAGTGGTATTTGCAGTGTTTCCTGTGCCTTGAGTGGGGGATATGGTGAAGATCTGCTGATCAATTATGTCTGCTTAGCAGCACTGCTGTAATTCTTTCCTGTAATCAGAACCATCTTTCAGTAGAGCTGCTCCAAAGTTTTCCTCTAAAACTCTAATTTTGACAAGAAAAGAAAATGTTTTCAAATACTTGAATTTCCAGTGAATAACAAAAGCTTCCAAGCTGGAACTTTCTGGAGAGAAGTGGAGACAGACAAACCTGGTGTCTGCACAGATTTGCTGCATTTAGATTTCCAAAACCTCTCAGATGTTTTCAAAGGCTGCCTGCAATTGCTTTCCATTAAAAAGGGGGTTTTTTTCTCCTCCAAACAACCTCATCAGTATGATTCCTTTCTGCTATTGCCATCTCAAACATTAACCCCCCTGCAGTGTGTTTGGCACCCCTGGTACTGCTGGGGGGCTGTGGGGTGAGGAGCTGCT